>NC_056731.1:1765725254-1766100254 GCF_019279795.1 Protopterus annectens
TCTCAAAGCATTGCCTTTACTAAATGAGCTCTGTGGAAAGCTTTCCTTACAAAAGTAGACACTTGCTGGTCGAAGTTAAGGTCACCGTCAACCTGGGATCAGGCCCCTTACCACTTTATGGGTACTTAGGCTACTGTTGTTGATTTGATAGTGTGAAGGGACACTGTTTTTGCCGAAGGGAATGATGATGGACTTCTTTGCATTCAGTTTGAGACTGTGACTAATACACCAGTTGTTAAGTCTATGCGAGACCCTCCTAGAGTACACTAACATAATTTGGGGATTTAAGGACTGCACCTAGTTTGCAGTCATCTACTAACATGGTCAGCCACAACCCTTTAGCTTTGTTTGGACCTGAACTTCTGAGAAGTATATATCAAACAGTAGGGGGCCCAGTACCAACCCCTGTGGCACTCTGCTGGCAATACGTCTGCTGGTTGATGTGGAGTCACCAACTTTGACAGTGTGTGTCCGGTTTGTGAGCCAGTTGGCAATCCATCTTTGAATGGGTTTGCATTCAGTTTGCCAAGTTTATCGGCAATGACTGAAGGCTGGTCAGGCTTATGGGTCTAATTCCCTGGGTCTATTTAAACCTGGGCTTAATGAATACTGGTAAAATAAAAAAGTGTAATTCAAACAGTTTTTTTAAACCTGTATTAACTGGTTGAAATTCATTTGAATGGAATCAGCTTCTAAGCGGGAAAAATATTTTATAAATATATTTAGTGAAAGTGATAGATTATATTTTTTAGTGACGATATCCAAAGTTCAGATGGTACAATGGGGTTTCTAGTGTCGTTTGCTTTAAATTTCTGAACATGTTTGTTTTAAATTTTTGAACATATAACCTGGTAAGCCGGGTGAACCTGTAATGTACTGATGATGCCACTGGGTGAAATCGGCCTGCTTTAAGCAAGACTGCTTCTTATTGTACATTATTATACGAACTAAAATAACATTGGATTCGGTATACAGAGGGAAGATTTTTTGCTACGTAGTCTGTACATATACACACACAAATACATACATTTTATATATATATATATATATATATATATATATATATATATATATATATATATATACAAAAGTATATATAAAGTAACATACAACTGTATAGCTATAAAGAGATAGATATATATATATATACATGTATACGTCTGTGTGTGTGTGTATGCATATACATATATATATATATATATATATATATATATATATACATACATACATATATATATATATATATATATATACATACATACATACATATACACACACACACACACACACACACACACACACACACACGGTGGGTAACCCAATGTAATACAGTAGGTACTAGTCAATATTAAAGATTACATTTAGTGATGACTACCCATGTCCAGGGGGCTTGTGACTGCTTATCCCTGGTAAGAATTTATGGTGCCCCATCCGCTAGTCTAGGTTCCTCTTGAACAGTGTCATACAGGTGCTCTGTTTCTCATGAATTGGTAGTCTGTTCCAAAGATGTGGCAGTTGGTGGGAGATCAATCTGTCCCTCCAGCAAGTCCTATTTAAGTCCCTGGAAGAACAGGTAGCCCAAGACCCATTTGATTTATGCATATGCAGTAAGTTCATTAGGTTTGACTCTTGGGTTGCTCTGTAGGCCAATCATAAGTCTCACCTAAGAAGTCTATACAATACGGAGTATAGTGACAGGGACTTAATCGGTCCATGTAAGGCACAGATGGAGACCCTTGATCTTCTTTGTTAGAAACCTCTGAGGTCTCTCTAATTGCTGCAGGTGATTAGTATGGTACATACCAAATGGGGAGTTATACTCAAGTATCTGCCGGATAAGTGCCGAGTATAGGGGGTTATAACCTCTTTCTCTCAAAGCACTGCCTTTACTAAATGAGCTCAGTGGAAAGCTTTCCTTACAAAAGTAGACACTTGCTGGTCGAAGTTAAGGTCACAGTCAACCTGGGATCAGGCCCCTTACCACTTCATGGGTACTTAGGCTACTGTTGTTGATTTGATAGTGTGAAGGGACACTGTTTTTGCCGAAAGGAATGATGATGGACTTCTTTGCATTCAGTTTGAGACTGTGACTAATACACCAGTTATTAAGTCTATGCGAGACCCTCCTAGAGTACACTGACATAATTTGGGGATTTAAGGACTGCACCTAGTTTGCAGTCATCTACTAACTTGATCAGCCACAACCCTTTAGCTTTGTTTGGACCTGAACTTCTGAGAAGTATATACCAAACAGTAGGGGGCCCAGTACCAACCCCTGTGGCACTCTGCTGGCAATACGTCTGCTGGTTGATGTGGAGTCACCAACTTTGATAGTGTGTGTCCGGTTTGTGAGCCAGTTGGCAATCCATCTTTGAATGGGTTTGCATTCAGTTTGCCAAGTTTATCAGCAATGCCTGAAGGCTGGTCAGGCTTATGGGTCTAATTCCCTGGGTCTGTTGCTATGCCACCTTTGTGGATGGGTATAATTGTAGCTGTTCTCCATTCTGCAGGAACAAAGCCTGTGGTTATGCTATCATTGAAAAGGGGTACTTGGTGCTGATGATAGTTCATGTTTTAGCCTGTTTAGAATTAGACAGCCTGGGATGTCACCTGGTCCCACAGAGGCCGTGTTCTTTGCCTTGGACAGGGCTTTGAGGACCTGCTCTTCAGATATGTAAGGTGGGGGGGGGGTTGCTGTAAGTTAGAAGGGGATAAGGGGGTGAAATTTTCACCAAACCTATCTGCCAGAAGGTTCACTATCTCAGTGGTGTCAATGAGTACGTGTGATACAGTTGGCCACTAGTTCTGCACATGCCTGGGTCCTACCCTTTAGGTTACGTACATAGTTGTAAAAGGCTTTATGGTTATCCTTGGCAGTACTTGCTAAGTTTCTCTTAAAGGAGCTCTTGGAGGATTTGAAAACTTGTGTTATTTGCCTACTTTCATTAGTGGATTTATACTTGGAAAGTTTTTAAATAAAGTATTTCTACCTTCTGTTATTACATGGGATATTAACAGTATGGTTTTTATTAGCTGGCTGATCTCTAGGGAATCTCAGATCTTCAACACAGAGAAGTTTCCCAATTATTGATATACATGTGTATATACAGTAGAGAGTCAATTATTCAAACTAAGTGGGACCAAGGGTAGTTCAGATAATCAAACATACACTGAATTGGATACAAAACGTGCAAAATCTTGTTTTTTCTGCATGCAATGAATACACTTTTCAAGTATTCAGCAAGTCCGGTGGAGAATAAAGAAAATTATGCACACACAAGCCGGCTACAAGATTAAAAAACAGGCACAAGCCAATACGTACAGCATTTGCATATTCAGACTTTATGACTTTTCCTACTCAAAAAATTTGGAAGACTGTGTTCGGATAACTGATGTGTGTGTGTGTATGTGTATGTGTGTGTGTGTGTGTGTGTGTGTGTGTGTGTGTGTGTGTGTGTGTGTGTGTGTGTGTGTGTGTGTGCGTGTGTGCGTGTGTGCGTGTGTGCGTGTGTGCGTGTGTGCGTGTGTGGGTCTACTTTAGATGATCAAAATGCTACTTACCTGACTTTTAAACCGGAGAGACGGAAGCACCGAAAATCCACTTCAAGGCATACTGACATCATCGACAAAACAGGTAAGTAACCACTTGTCCACCATGGTGAACTTTGCACCTTTCCCCACTTTAGTGCAATCTGGGAGCTGGTATATGAGTGGGTTTCACGTGGTTCAGTTGTCTTGTTTTGTTATGGTGTGGCCAAATGGTTACTTACCTGCAGGTTTTTGTCAGTTATGTCAGTGTTCACTGAAGTGGATTTTCGGGGCTTCCATGTCGGTGGTTTAAATGTCAGGTAAGAGGCATTTTGATCATCTAAAGTAGACCCATATATATACACAGATATATATATATATATATTACACACACAGATACATATATATATATATATATATATATACACACACAGATATGTATGCATATATATATATATATATATATATATATATATATATATATATATCTGTGTGTGCGCACGCTGGAAGTCAGTGATGCTAGGTATACGAAGTATCTTCCTATACACAAATATGCATTTTCACCTAAAAAGAAAACTAATCAAGTTGATGTTGCTTTAAGATTTCCTTTGCCAATTTCTCACGATATGAAAACTATACAAAACATCATTCAAAATAATTAGTGTATTATACAGGGCAATTAGGAGCTTTACAGCGCACTAGGTACTGCATTGCAATTTTGTTAAAAAAGACAGACACTATTATTATCAGCTTCACAAAAATGTTTTTAAACTTCCTTTATCCTTTCGAAACATGAAAATTGGTGTGTTCAAATGTGGGCAGTGTATAAATGCATTCATTTATGTAATGAAGTGATTTAACAGACTGCATTTTTGATTCAAGTTAATGTTTTTTATGATTGTACTTCCAGCAATGTAGTTTAACTGGGGGTATATGTCACCTGCTGTTCTTACTATGTAGGCAAAACCACTAGGTGTTTAGCTGATCACATCAGCAAACATTGTTTAGCGATCAAGAATAAAGATTCCAAAAATGCACTCGCCAAGCACAGCCGTACATGTTCTTTGTTGGCTTTAAACTTGTGGTTTTGGAACAAATACCTTCATTTATAGGTGACATTAATTGATTACTGGAAGTTAAGGAGTTAAAATTGCAACTGTTGTTGAATGCTGATGCATTTCCAGGACTCAATGACAATTTGAATACAAGATGTGTCCTTAAATGTTATGTTTGTAATAATCAGTTAGAGTGTGGAGTATTTGGAGGACCCAAGGTTAGGTCTCATTGGTACTTTTATGAGTTCAAGGGGACCTAGTTCTGCTACGAAAGTACCCTTGTCAGATGAAAGAGATTCATGATTAAAGTCACCTAGAATGATTATGTTACTATTTTTTGGGACGGTTATTAAAGACACTACTGATGAGTGATTTAAATGCATCTAGGGGATGCAGGGGCTCAGTAGTGGTTTGCCTTTGTGAGCTGGAAATTTTAGGAGAATCTAGTCTGGACAGAAGCTTGAAGAGTAGTTTCCTTGGGCAATGACTTTTGGGTTTAGGTTATTTTTGTACAAAATTAGACAACCTTCATCGGATTGTCTTGCTCTCTCTTTCAGATGGAGTCTTGCCAGAGTTATCAGAATTATACATGCCATGGGACCTAAAATCCTGAGGTATTCCCCTCACAGTGACCAAAGTTAGAGTGGAAAACTTGAGCTATAAATCTAGATATACATTTTTTTTCCTGTGGAAGAAAAGCTCTTTGAGCTGAGGTGTCTAGATGACACCCCAGGAAGATGATTCTGCCTGAAGTCAGAATGGGCTTTTGAACGTTTTCTTAGAATCCCAGTTTTTGCAAGAGATATCTCATCCAAGTGAGAGATTCCTGACACTGAAAAAAAACTGCAAAGATAAGCAAGACATCTAAAATCGAAAATGTGGATATGCTGTAGTCTGCAATGAGCTACAGCTGGAGCTAGACACTTAGACAATACTCTTATGCAGTGGGTAGCCCAAAGGGTAAGGCAGAGGACTGACAATGTGATCTTGGCACACAAAACCATAAGAAACAGCTGAAGTCTGGATGAAAATGAATGTGATAAGCATTTTTTTAAATTTACTGTTACAGGAAACCTGAACGAGGAAGAGGACATCATTTTGAACTTGGGCACTATCAAACAGATTTAAGAAAGAAAGATCCAGAATTGTTCTCCAAGTATCTTTTTTCTTTGCCACGAAAAACATCCTTATCTAAATACCTTTCCCAACTTGGGAAGGAGGGACTGATTTCCATCACTCCCTGGGACAACATGTGATAAAGGCCAGGTGAAAATAAAAGAGAGTCTTAGTCTGTAACAAGCATGAAAGATCTTCAGAATCCATTCTGAAACGAAAATGGGACTTTAGACTTTCTGGAAGGGAAAAGGGACTCCCAGAGTGGGAGGAGGGAACAAGGTTCCCTTAAACAATCAAACTGACTTGTTGGACTGCCCTTGGTTTTGGGGGATTCCTGAATTATTTTTGGAACAACCTTGCCATTTTGCCAAACTTGGATGAGAAGTTAAAAAACTGATTAGAAAATTCAATAAAAAGGACCTAAAAAATCTTTGAGAATCTCGGAATTAATTTAACCCGTTCATCACACTTTTTGATTACCTTTGCAGCATAGGAACCGAAAAGTGAATCTCTACCTAACGAAGAAATTAAAATCTCATTCACATCCTCTTTGGAGATTCTGAAAATACAGCCAGGCAAACCTCCTCACAACAGTACCAGACGCCACAGCCCTGGAAGTAGTATCATCAGAGTTATATATAAACACTACAAAAAGAGCAGTGGCTGGTACAATAAAAGAAACTAAATAATTTAAAGCAATTTTTTCCTCACAAGAAGAAGCTTGCGACCAAACATTCCTCACACTTTCACAATTAGGATAAATATTAACATGTGTGTCTGACAATTCAAAATTCTGAAATTCAAAGATGCAAAAGCATACACAATATTTCTATACCCATCAACAATCTTCCCATCCTTATCAGAAAGAGAAGTACAGGAATAAATCAATTGTTTAAAAGCAGTAATATTAACAAAAGCTATAGCTGCTGTGTCAAGTTTGGGAGTGTGTACAAAAACTGAAAGACTGAGGAACTTCATCCATTTTTTCTGGCTTTTTTGTTGCAAAAGGCTGGCTAACAGGAAAATTATAGCGGAGAGAGATGTACACATCCTCCAAAGCTGGCAGAACAGGGGGAATTGGTGAAGGTTCGGGAAACCATAACATTTTCTGAGTGACTGAGAAACCTCTGTGTACTTCCACTGAAAACACTATCGCATTCTGGAAATAGTCTCAAAGAGAGAGGAACTCCCAAAGGTAGAATCAGAAACTGAGCTCTCCTCCAGTTCTGAATCAGAAAACTATGGAGAAAATCCTATATCTGTCCCTTCCTCTTCCTGTTCAGATTCAGAATCTTGAATTTCTTCAAGAAAAGAGGTATCCTTCTTTCTTTAACCAAAAAGCACTTAAGGCTCAATATCCTGAATAAAACCATGAGCCAGACCTAGTATATATAGTTTAGAGTTCTGTTTCTTTTTGACAGAATACATCTGGACAACAATATTAATTTGGCAACAGCAGCTTCCTTAGGAATGGGCTCAAGATTGTGACAAAACAGGGAAGCCTTCCCGTTTACTCTCCCAGGACTGATGAGGCAGGCTCTCCTTTTGCCCACTGAGGGAAACCTCCAAAAGCTGCAGAGGACATGTCTAACTTATGGTCCAAAGTGTTGGTAGGTGTTACATGGGGAGATCGGGGGTAAAACATGAGTGGTCTGAAGTACAACAAATGGCCTCAGCAGAGTCATGAACCTGCAGGTGAGGCAAACTGCTACACTGCTGTGGTGGCAAAGGCGGTTAGTTTACCTATTTTTTTTTTTTTTTGAGTGGCTGAAGCCAGCTGGGGACCGGTAGTTTTGTTTCCTGGTCAAGCCAAAAATGGTGCCTCTTTCCCATGCAAAACAAAAGCCAGTAAAAGTTTAAAATGCTTAAAAGTCACTTTTTTTGCATAAAAACAGTAAAAAGCACTTGAAACACATCAGTCCCAAAAGTATAAGCACACAATTTCTCCACAGAAAAAAATGATTTTCAAATACTTTAAACAACTTTTACACTGACAGGAAAAAAACAGCATTCTCATTTAAATGCGCAATACAGTGTTGTGACAGTCCATTAAAACACAAACTCCTAGCTTTAAAATAACTTTCTTAAAACAGGAAAGTGTTAATAAACAAATCATTTTTATAATGTAAGGTTTTATCCCTAAAGGAAACATTTCTGCCAGCAAAGGAATAACACAAGCTAACCGTTGATCCTCAAAAGCTTCAGAGGAGCATACTCTTTTGTGGCAGGACAGCTCTAAAGGGCTTGCTGCCCAAACCTATCTTTTTAGTCAGCTCAACTAGAGCTAACTGTTTAGGTGCATGGAAGGTGTCAAAGCTTTGGAAGCTGGCTGAGTCTTGTATCTTATACAGGATGTAACCCATACAGCTTAGAGTACTGCAGCAGCAAAATTGGGTAAGGAAGCAGAAAATCTCAAAAAAATTTAGAGAATATGGGTCTGTAAAAGATCTGAGAGATTCCCTGAATCAGATTACGTCTCTCACCACAGTTTTTGATAATCCTTGCACCAGAGGGTCCAAAAACTAAACTTGTATCCAAAGTAGAATTTAAAATTTTACTTTTGACATCTTTTTGGAGAATTGGAGAATGCAGCCAGGTAAACCTCCTTAAAACACTACCAGTAGCAGCATCTGTGGTAGTATTATCTCTAGGGCCGTAAACATTTTAAACAAGGAGTAGTGAGCTCAGAAAAAGAAGACCCTAAACTGCATAAAAAAAAAGTCTCTTTCCACAATATTCCATCTGTGTTGCTGATCTTAATCTATATGCTGCTGTTTCTTGAGAAAGGGTGGAATCAGAGGAAAGACAAGAGAAAAACCAGAGGCCAACTGAGGAGAACAGCGTCTCTTGTGGACTCCCCTGGGGGGGGAGGGGCAAAATAGCTTCTGCATCTGTTGTTTTGGGGTGAAGCAAAAAGGTTGCAGCAAGGCTGCTCCCAACGATGAAAGATCTTCTTTGCTATCATGGGATTGAGAGACCACTAGTGAGGCAATGGAATGCACCTGCTCAGTTTGTCTGCTATCACGTTTGAACTCCCCGGAATGTGTGTTGCTATCAAAAAGCGATTGGAGGCAATGGCCCATTTTTTCACTTGGAGGGCTTCTTGACCAAGGGGATAGGATCTGGTTCCCCCTCGTCTGTTAATATACCAGACTACAGATATGTTGTCTGATGGAATTGCAACTGTTCCTTGACGTACGACAAAATGAAATGCTTGCAATGCTACAAGCACCACCCTCAACTCCAGGATGCTGATATGTAGATTGGCCTCTAACATGGACCAAGTGCCTTGGACGGTCTTTCCCAGATAATGACCCCCACCCCATCTGGGAAGCATCCATGGTCACTATGGCTTTGAGTTGAGGAGGGACAAAGGGTTGTTCCAGAAGAATTTGCTTAGATTCCATCCAGCAGGACAGGTCTTTTTTGCAATGACTGGTGAGAATTACGAGATGGTTTATCAGGTGAATTAGTATAGACCACTGATTCTCTAGTAACCATTGCAGTAATCTCATGTGTTATCTCGCTAAAAGGACCAGAGTTATTGCTGCTGCCATGGACCCTAATTGCTTGAAATACCAGTTGAGCTTGTACTTTGTTTGAGGTCAGGAGAGAATGAACCTGAGATTTTATTCTGTTCAACCTATGAGCAGGTAGGGAGGCTACATAAGAGAACATGTTTAGCTGAGCTCCGATAAATTCCATATCCTGAGAAGGAGTCAGTTGGGACTTTGATTGATCCTGACCATCCAGAATTTGGACTGTTGAACAAATTTGTTTAGAATGCTGAGATCCAGAATTGGTCTCCAGTCCTCTGTCTTTTTTGGTAGCAAAAAGAATCTAGAGTAAAATCCAGATCCTCTTTGGTCTGGTGGGACCTCTTCGACGACTCTTTTTTTTTCTAGCAGCTTTTGTATCTCTAAGGCTGCTTGATCCTTCTGACTGGGTGGAACGTTGGGTAACCTTGATCGAGTTCTTGGGTAAAGGGAGAAGGGAATAAAGTAACCACTGGAAATTATTGTTAGCACCCAGGAGTCTGTGGTTATAAGTTGTCAGGCTGCAAAGAAAATCTTCCCCCGACTGCTTCCCAAGGTAAGCAATCAGGAGCACTGATAAGGTAGGCCAGAGAAGGACTCCCTGGAACCCTGGTTTTGTGGGCCACCTCTGCCTCTAGGATGGCGTCTTCCATTTGAAATCCCCTCTCTGCCCTGAGGGGAATCTGTACCACATGTGTCCTGGAAAGGCTTCTGGCACTTCTTGAACCACCTCTTCCTGCTCCTCTGATTCCTGGAATAGGCTTGTTGAGGAGCAGAAAAATGTATGCCAACAGCAGACAGGCTCTTTCTGTCACATCTGCCCTGAGAGACCCACCTCCACACCTGGAGCCGATGCAAGACCTGCAGCTGGCGCACTCCAAAGTGGTAAGGTCGGCTACAAATAAAAAACAGGAGTCTACTCAACCCCCCAGATCCAACAGCAGAGGACTGATCCCGGGGACTCTCTGGTTCCATTGGCACTCAGGGAATTGGAGCCATGCCCAGAACTGAAGTCAAAGATGTTGTGAGTGCTGAAACCATTGGAGCCTGTGTGGTTGGAGTCAACAGCTCTAAAGTCTCTGAGGTGGTCAGAGGAGGAATATATGTAAGGGTACTGGGAGAAAACTCCCCTGCTCCAGGAGGGAGAGCAGTGTAGGCGGAGGAGGACCCCTAGCTGTCAGAAGCTGGTCCAGCAACCTCACTTTATCAAGTTCAGAGAGACTCCTGGTGGAGCAAATGGACAATACAGAGGGAGAATCAGGTCTTTCTAAAAAAAGGGCTTGGAAGTTGACCCAGAAAGGGTTTGACCGTGGGGGAGTATCTTACCCTGGTTGTATGGAATGTTTCAGTCTTTGGTAGCAGGGGATAAGTTATGGGCTGTGGAGACATAGGTGATGTCAATACTGAAATGGTAGCCGATGATGTTGGTGCCGACAGAGGTCATAGTTGGTGCTGGTATCGTAACTGGTGCTGGTGTTATAGTCACTGCTAATGTCAAAATCGGTTGTCAATGGCACAAAGATAGCAGCTGGTGCAGAGGACACCATACATTCAAGAGTTTTGGAACCTTGGCTTTTGGTTCCATGGAAGATCCAGCAGAAGGGCTCTTATGCTTTTCTGGTGTTGGCACCGATGGAGATTTTAGTACTGACTGACTAAATTTTGTACCAGAGACTGGAGGAGATGGGTCAGCCTTGAACAAGGCTTCTTCAAAAGGTGCCTTTAGGAGTCCTTCAAGAATATGTTTATTCTTATGTTCTACCAAGGTTCTGGTACTAAAAAGTACAGTTTTGTACCTACCATAAATGTAGATGTCCGAACTGGATAGCATCTGCAGTCATAACAAGTGGGTTGTCCTGTCGTCAGGCAGCCCTGCAGTCGGCCGGATTCCAAAGTCCGGGTCCGGCTTCGGCTGATGTCGCACTCCACCCGACGTCATCTCTGTTGGTCTTCGGGTATAAAAGCATCAGCCGACGCCATTTTCCTCAGTGTTTCTTGCCCCAGATGCCAGTAGCCCTCTTGCAGGCTAAAATTTGGATAGATGCCAATGTTTCCAAATAGATAGAGGTAAACACAACAATAAGCATATATGTACATATATACAAACAAATACACCATAAAAGACTCCCCCCCAACAGCTAGCTATTAGAAGGGTAAACACCCTAGGAGTACCACAGAGGGAAGGAGGGAGGGTAATCCTGACTGCAGATGCTATCCAGTTCGGACATCTACATTTATGGTAGGTACAAAACTGTACTATGTCCTTCATGGATGCATCTGCAGTCATAACAATGGGTAGAATACCATAGCCAACTAGGGAGGAGGATAAAGTAGATTATGGTGTGTTTAGGATCCCTTGCAGTACAGCAGTGGCAAACCCTGCTCGGGATCTGGAATATAGAGGCAAATTATAATGCTTGGCAAATGTATGCACGGAGGTCCAAGTAGCCGCCTCAATAATGTCTTTGGTTGCCACTCCTCGTAAGAAGGCTGTGGTAGTGGCTGTTGCCCTTGTAGAATGAGGTTTTATGTTCTGTGGAATTGGTTTTCCATGGAAGGAGTAACAGTATCGTATGCAATTTCCTATCCATTTGGAGATTGTCTGTTTGGAAATAGCTTTTCCTTCCCTTCCTGTTGCATAGGCTACAAAAAGTTGGTCAGTCTTTCTGCTATTTTTTGTTCTGTCCAAGTAGTAGCGTAGCTGTCTATGTAAATCCAAGGTATGCAGTATTCTTTCCCCTCTGTTTTGTGGGTTGGGAAAGAAGGTAGGTAGGTGGATTGCCTGGTTTAAAGACACTCTGGATACCACCTTGGGCATAAATGTAGGATTAGTCCTCATGGACACTCTATCTTGGTGGAAGATTAGGAAGGGTTGCACTGCCATTAAGGCCTGTAGTTCTGAAACCCTCCTTGCTGAAGTAATTGCCAGTAGGAAAGCAGTTTTCCATGACAGGTGTTGTAGGTCTGCTGTTGCTGCTGGTTCAAAGGGTGATAGTGTCAACTTTTCTAGCACAAAGTTTAAATCCCAAGCTGGTAATGGTGGTTTCCTTGGAGGTTTTACATTCTTGATTCCTCTGAGGAACTGCCTGAGCAAAGGGTGCGAAAAACAGGTGGATCAAAGCTGTATTCTGCTGAAATAGCTGATGCATGTATCTTGATGGAGGAGTAGGACAGGCCTGAATGAAGAAGTTCGCCAGATACTCCAGAATGTTAGGCATATCTATGTTTGACACATCTTTTCCTCTTTCCGCACTCCAAATGACAAACCTTTTCCATTTTCCAGCATAGTTCCTTCTTGTTGAAGGTCTGCGTGCTTCAAGAATAATGTCTTTAACTCTTTGGGAAAGTTCTGGATTAGCTGCTGCTATGTGATGTTCCATGCAGTCAGTTGCAGCGTTTTAGGTTTGGATGTATGATGCTGTAGTTGTTCTGAGTTAACATCAAAGGCATCAGGGTATTGGCCACATATTGTTCGAGACATGCTCTTCAGTAGTGGGTACCAGTGTTGTCTTGGCCAGTTTGGAGCTATCAGGATTATCCTTGGACGTTCTTCCTTGATTTTTAGTAGTACCTTGTGTATCAAAGGAAGAGGTGGGAATGCATATGCTGTTAGGCCTTTCCAGTTGAAGGAGAGTGAGTCCACTTTCCATGCTAGTGGGTGGAATGTCCTTGTGCAGAATTTTTGAGCTGGTGATTGAGAGGTGATGCGAATAGGTCTATCTGTGGCATTCCCCATTTCTTCGAGATGGTCTTGAAGATGTCCGGTGCAGCTTCCATTCGTGGGCATCCGGTGGTTCTGCTTAATATGTCTGCTAGAGTATTGACTTTCACCGGTACAATTATTGCCTGTAACTGTATGTTGTAGCTGAGTGCCAGGGTCCACAGCTCCAAGGTCATTCTGCATAGGGGCTATGAATGAGTGCCTCCCTGTTTGTTGATGTACCACATGACTGTGGTGTTGTCTGTCCTTATCATCAACTGGCCCTCTTTGAGAAATGGTTTGAACTTTTGGATTGCCAGTTTTACTGCCAGCATTTCTTTTAGATTGATGTGCAGGTGAAGTTGATCCTGTGTCCACAATCCTTGCACGCATTTGTCCAGCATGTGGGCCCCCATCCTAGGTCTGAAGCGTCTGTTGTGATGGTCTGGCTTGGTTGACATCTGCGAAAGGGTAGGCCTGGGTTTGACTGGCATGCCTGAGCCCACCATAGGAACTCCTGTTTTAAGCATGGAATTAGTGGGATTTCTGTTTCTAGACTGTGTCTGTGTTGGGACCATAAATTCTTTAGGTACCACTGTAGTTTCCTCATATATAGTCTGGCAAATGGGACCAAGATTATGCATGATGCCATGAAGCCCAAGGCCTGCAGAACTTTTCTTGCTGTTAACTTGTTCTGTTTTGTTAGTGCCAAGAAGTAAAGAGGAAGTTCTTTTGTTTTTCTGTAGTCAGGAATGCCATTTGTTGTACTGTGTCCAATTCCCCAAGAATGTCCTTGTTTGGGATGGTATCAGCCTTGACTTTTGTAAATTGACTGTGTATCCCAGTCCTTGCAGCAAGTAAATGACCCTTTGTAAATCTGTTGTCAGCTTGCTTTTGTTGTCCCCTTGTAGCAGGCAGTCGTCCAGGTATGGGTAAATTTGAATTCCCTGTAGTCTGCAATGGGCGATTACTGATGCCAGGCATTTTGTGAATACTCTGGGCGCAGTAGATAAGCCAAAGGGCAATGCTGAGAATTGATAGTGCTCTGATCCTGCAAGAAATCTGAGGTATCTTCTGCAGATTGGTCGAATGGGGACGTGCAGGTATGCCTCCTTGAGATCTAGAGTTACCAGCCAAGACTCCTTGCCCAGCATGGGAAGAAGTTGCTGTAGGGTCAGCATTTTGAATTTTGGGACAATGATGTATGTATTTAAGGTGGACAGGTCGAGAATTGGTCTCGAACTTTTTTCCTTTCTTGGAACTAGGAATAGTCTGGAGTAGAACCCCTTTCCTTGTTCTGCTGTTGGCACTCTTTCCACAGCTCTCATGTTTGCTAACTCCATTATCTGGCGCAGATCCTCTGTTTTTGATTTGGAGGTAGATTTGGCATGCCTCTTTTGACTGGTAAAGTGTGGAAGTGAAGGTCGTAACCTTGATCTATGGTTTGTAAAATCCACTTGTCTTTTGTTATGTAGTGCCAGTTCTTTGAAAATAAGGTTAACTTTCCGCCTAGAGGAGCTGCTATTTGTTCCCTGGTAGGCGGATTTAGGATTAAGTCACTGTGGTTGTGCTGATGTAGTGGCAGTGGCTGTGTCTGTGCCTCTGTTGTTACCTTGGCACTGTCGTCCTCTGTAGGCACCTCCTCTGGATTGGTTTCTGCCTCTGGAACGTCTATTCCTGCCCCTTTGAAATTTTGTGGAGTCAGGAAAGGACCAATTGTTGGCAGGCCAGTTCCTGCTAAACCTTGGGGGTTGAACCTGTAAGAAATCTTTAACAGTTTGAACAGATTTTGCCTTTTCTTCCATTTTCTTCATAACCTGCTGGGCAGGTGTACCAAACAAACTTGTCTTGTCCATAGGAGCATCTAGCAACTTAGCTTTAACATGATCCGTAAAGCTTGTTCCTTTAGCCATGCATGCCTTCTTATCACTGTGCCTGTCATGGCTGATCTAAATGAAGCCTCCAGTGCATCATAGCCACATTTTAAGGAATGGTTGCTAACCTGTTGTATGTTATTTACCATCTCTAATACATATTTCTTATCAAGAGATTCATCAGTGGTTAGTTTTTAGTTAACTGATCAAGCATAAACTCTTGGTATTGTATCATGTGAAACTGACAGTTTAAAGCTCTAGCTGAGAGAGTAGCTGAAGTGTAGACCTTTTACCCCATCTGTCTAGTGACCTTGCTTCCCTTTCAGAAGGAATAGGGTTTTAGCTGTGGTCGCTGCTACTGCCTTGGGACCCTGGGATATAGTTTCTGGGTCTGCAAGTGGGGCCTTGTAAAGGTGGTGATGAGTATCTGGCACCCTGTAAAATCTGTCTGGTTTGGCAGGGGCTGGGGTAAAGAATCTGGAGCGAGCAAACATCATTGAAAGCATCATCCACCACAGGGAGAACAGGAGGTATAGCTAAGGGCCTGTGCTGTGGGAGGTGCAGAAAGGTCCTAAGTCTTTTCTGGAGTCTGAAAAATCCTGTTGCTGCCATTGGAACTGTTCTCGCATGGCATGCAAGGTTTCCCCAAAGGAGAATTCTTCTGGTGGGGAAGCAGCTGGAATGGATTCTTCAGCATCAGAATCTTCAAAATTGGAGAAGGGAGCCTCAGGCTGGTCAGTTATGTCTGATTCATCAGCAGAATCATCAGAAGACACTGGCTCAGGGGCTCTGCCCTAGGTCTCTTCTCTGGGGCTGAGAGGCCCTGTCTGGGTGAGATTGAGATCCTCTAATTAAAGAAATTAAATCTTCTGCCAAAGAAAGCATTTGAGAACTAGAAGAGGGCCTGGATGTGGGGGTTTAACAGGCACTGTTTTAGTAGTCTTGGCTGCTTTAGCCCTGGCGAAGGCCTTAATGGACATGGCAGCTGGAGGCCTAGCAGCACCACGTGCTGGGGTAGAGACATCCAAGGGGATGGTGTCTGATAAGTCAACCACCGTAGTGGGTAAAATTTCTGAGGTCGATTCAAGAGTTGTAGCAGGGGCCTCAGTTGTAAGAATAGGTTCAGCTGTACTTTGATCAGTTTTCTCGGTTTCGCCGAAACCGAGACACTCATGATTTGCTTTACCGTGGTTTCGCCGAAACCGCGGACCGCGAGTGTCGGTCTTTATCTTTGCGTTTTTGGGGGTAGCCGGAGGATCCGGCGGCATAATGTACGCAAAATCAGAACCGAAAAACTGTTCTGCAAACTCCGACCGATGCCTAAGCGTTCGTCGGTTGAAAGAGGCACAGGCGAACAGGCTGCTACGCCGTGGGCTGGGCCTAAACAAGGCAGACAGTAAGAGTGGAAATCTTTATTTCCTATTTGTTTCCGACAGCTTAAACAATTGTTAACTTTTTCTGACATCTGCTGAGGTAAGAAACCGTCCCCAACGGGGTACTTAGCTTTAGAAGTCTTCGACGTAGTATTCGGTAGAAGTAATCTCTGGATCCGACCGACCGGCACTTGCGAACAGCTTCTGCTTCGGCGCCACGGCAAGAAAGACTGAGGAAAATGGCGTCGGCTGATGCTTTTATACCCGAAGACCAACAGAGATGACGTCGGGTGGAGTGCGACATCAGCCGAAGCCGGACCCGGACTTTGGAATCCGGCCGACTGCAGGGCTGCCTGACGACAGGACAACCCACTTGTTATGACTGCAGATGCATCCATGAAGGACATCTCTGGCAGACAGAAAAGTTACTGTCAAGATACGATGCACCTAAGCAGTAAATGCATTTTTCATGCCAGTCAGAGTTCAGCATTTTCCTTCTACACTCTTGACACTGTTTACACCCTGTGGTAGATTTGAACTTATCTGCCATGTTAACAAAAAGGCAGAAGATCAAGAAAGAAATAGACACACACACACAGACAGAAAAAGGGAGTTCCTACCAATGATGGTAGGAAAGATTACCTATCGGTAAGTAAGAAAAGGGGAAAGAGAAGGGAAAACACTAACAACTATGGTAGGCAAGAAATACCAAGTGGTACAAGGATAAGGGTGAAAGAATCACACAAGGAAGGGTTGAAACCTGAAAAAAAAATTACTACTGTTAACTACAAGAAAATGTATTAAGAACAGAAAGCTTTAAAAATCGAAAGAATATAGTTATCTTTGAGAAAATATACTTAGCTGCGAGAGAGAATCGGCTGACGCATCTTTCTATAAGAACAAACGAGATCTTGGGTAATGTAGAGAGTGGCATTATGGGTAGACCTTTAACTCGAGAGCTTTTTGGCTGGCGCGAGCTACATAATGGATCGGAACCATAACCCATCAGTCAAGAATGGATTAAGACTGACAACATCAGATCAGATTTTTTCCTCACAAGAGGAAACTGAAGCTAAAATATTCCTCATACTTTCACAATTATTCAGGATAATTAGCCTGACAGTTCAGAATTCTAAAAAAAGAAATAGCAGAAGCATACACATTCTCCCAAATTTATCTAAAGCTTTACCATTCTTTCAGAAAGAGATAAATTAGAATTAAAATGTTCGGCAGCAGCTGGATAAACCAAAGCTATAGCTACAGGATCAGTCTGGGATTAATGTAAAAAACTTGAAAGATTGAGATACTTTGTACATTCCATCTGTTTTCTTAGGGGCAGCAGTTTGGCTGTCACACAAAACACATACTATGACAAACACATCCTCCTGTACTTAAGGGCACTGGGGAAATTGGTGAGGATTCTGGAAATGCCAGTTGCAAGAAATCATAACATTTTTTAAGAGACTGAGAAACCTCAGTATTTTTCCATATAAAAAGTACAGTCGTTTACACTTACCATAAATGTATATGTTCGAGTGTATTCACTGTTGCAGTCATTACATTTGGGTAATCTGCTGGCGGATTGTCCTCAGTTGGCCTGAATAACAAAGTCTTGGGTCCTGCGTCGGTTGCTGTCTTCTCTTCCATGACGTCAGGTCGTCAGGGGTATAAAACATGCAGCAGACGACATTTTATTCCGTTTTTCTTGCCCCAGATGTCAGGTGCCCCCCAAATGGGGAGCAAAAAAAAAAAAAAAAAAGTATATATATATATATATATATATATATATATATATATATATATATATATATATATATATATATAAAACAGTAAATATATATAAATGCACTTTTAAAAATAAGAAGTTATGTGCTCACCATAACGTTCCATCTGAGTAGGTGACTTCATTTGGATGCAACCTGTGGGATTCGGATCCGACATCGGATCCGAGCCGGCAATTCATAAGCTTTAGGATCCGAGCTCCTAGCTCCTCCCTTTACCCATAATCCCCATGCTAAGCCCTGACTGACGTCAGATTGAGTTTGCCCTGTGAATACCAGTATAACAGAATCCTGGGTGAACCAGGACTACTAGCCTTGAAAGGTCAGGGGGATGGAGGGGGGATGGTTGCATCCAAATGAAGTCACCTACTCAGATGGAACGTTATGGTGAGTACATAACTTCTTAATCTGAAGTAGGAAGACTTCATTTGTCTGCAACCTGTGGGACAGAGTCCCCAGCTACCTGGATCTTGGGCGGCCGTCATGGAAGGATGTTCCGGAGCACCGCAGAGCCAAAGGATGCTCTCCATCTGGAAACAACGTCCACTTTGTAATGTGTGAAATGAAAGTATGAGATGAGGTCCAAGTGGCTGCTGCACAAATATCATCTAATGGTACTCTAGATTTAAAGGCAGCAGAAGTAGAAACTGCTCTTGTAGAATGTGCTGTAATTCTCTGAGGAGCTGGCCTTCCTGAGGTGTCATAAGCCTGCAAGATACAATTAGAAATCCACTTTGACAAGGTGACCTTAGAGACTGCCTTACCCAATGCGAATTTTGCAAAGGAGACGAACAGTTGATCGGATTGTCTATGACCAGCTGTTCTGTGAATGTAGAAACGCAGTTGTCTATGAACATCTAAGGAATGCAGTTTATATTCTCCTTTGTTTTTATATTTGGGAAAGAAAACTGGCAAATTAATAGATTGGTTAATATTGGATTCGGAAGCAATCTTTGGAAGAAAGGAAGGATTGGTCCTGAGGGACCCTATCAGGAAAAAAGGAGAGAAGGTGGTTTGACGCACAGAGCTTGGAGTTCTGAAACTCTTCTAGCTGACGTAATGGCCACTAAGAAAGCAGTTTTCCAGGAAAGATACTTCAAGTCCACAGAGGCTGCAGGTTCAAAAGGAGGAGCGGTTAGGGACTGCAGCACTAAAGATAAGTCCCAAGGTGGTACGGCTTCCTTCACAGGAGGTCTTAAGAGGAAAGCACCCTTAAGAAAGGTTTTACAAATTTTTGCAGCCATGAGGTGTGTCGAGTCATGACCCACATGGTAATGAGAAATGGCTGCCATCTGTACCTTTACCGTCGAAGAGCTTGCTCCTTGTTGGAAAAGGTCTGTCAAGAAGTCTAGTACCGCAGAGAGCGGCGCGGAAAAGGGATCAGGATTTTTATGTTCCGCCCAAATAGAGAACCGCTTCCATTTGCTTCGATAAACCTTCCTAGTAGAAGGTTTATGGGCAGCCACTATGATGGCTTTCGCTGGTGAAGAGATACCGGGAGTCCTGATTAGGGATGGAACTGGAGCAGCCAAGCTGTCAATTTCAGAGTGTGAAGGTTCGGGATTGGAAGCCCCTGAGGATGGGAAATGAGATCCGGAATTGGATCTAGAATCCAGGGCGGATTCACTCGGTGAGACCATACATAAGGGAACCATGGTTGACGAGGCCAGAATGGGACAATGAGAATCATTCTGCTCCCCAAACTGCTGGCTTTCTGTAATAATTTTTGCATTAGAGGAAGAGGAGGATAAGCTTATAGGAGACCGGGAGGCCAAGCATGCACCAGGGCGTCTCTCTGGGATTCCCCGAATGGGGGAAGTAGAGCGAAGAAACTGTCGCATTTGGGGTTTGAGGGAGAAGCAAAAAGATCGCAACAGGGTTGCCCCCAGGTGGCAAAAATCTGCTTTGCTACTAGGGAATTGAGAGACCATTCGTGAGGGGAAAGAATGGTGCGACTGAGCTTGTCCGCTAGAATGTTGGACCTTCCCGGAATGTGCGTTGCCACAAGAAAGCGGTTGGTGGAGATTGCCCATTCCCATACTCTCATGGCCTCGCGACAAAGGGGGTAGGACCTGGTTTCCCCCCTGCAAAGGGGGTAGGACCTGGTTTCCCCCCTGTTTGTTGATGTACCAGACTACCGACATGTTGTCTGTCTGGATAGCAATAGTTCCTACAGGAAGAAGGCTGTGTAGTGCTTGCAACGCTAATAGCACTGCCCTCATTTCCAGAACATTTATATGCAGGGAGGTCTCTGAACTGTTCCACGTGCCTTGGACAATCCTGCCCGCTGAATGCCCCCACCCGAGGCGTCCGTGGTCACTGTGGCTAGGGGAATGCAGTACAGAAGGGTCTCCCTGTCAGGAGGTCCACGACTGGAGCCACCAGAACAGGGAGCTCCTGCATGCTCTGCTGATGGCTATCGGGCTGTTGAGAGGAAGGTAAAGCAGGGACCATTGGACCTGGAGGGTCCATTGAAGGATCCTCATGTGTAGTTGAGCGTGGAGGAGGAGTGGGATGGCTGCCGCCATTGAACCTAGGGCCCTCAGGACCATAGCTGCAGTCGGAGAAGGTTCTAAGATGGCCATGATATGACACCTCAGGTTGGACAGTCGATCTAGAGTGAGGAATGCCCGCATGTTTCTTGTGTCCAATCTTCCTCCTATAAAATCTATAAGCTGTGTGGGGGCCAGCAGGGAAGATTTTTCTCGGTTTATGGTGATGCCCAGACGAGGGGCTATATGAAGGAAATAGTCCCTGGCTGAGCACAGTAGATGCCTTGATGACGCTGTAAGGAGCCAGTCGTCCAGGTATGGAAACACCTGGATTCCCTGGAGTCTCAGGTGGGCTGCTACCACTGCAAGTACCTTGGTAAACACCCTGGGGGCAGAGGTGAGACCCCCTGAACTGGTAGTGACTGGCTCCCAGCCGGAAGCGAAGGAACCTCCTGGACCGTCTGTCCACTAGAATGTGGTAGTACGCGTCCTTGAGGTCTATAGAGCACATTCAATCATTTTCCCACAAAGAGGATAGATTGTAAGGTGACCATCCGGAATTTTTGTTTGGTTACAGACAGGTTCAGTTGTGACAGGTCTAGGATTGGTCTTAAGTCCCCCATCTTTTTTGGCACCAAGAAGAACCTGGAGTAAAACCCTGATCCGGTCTGATCTCGGGGGACGTGTTGGATGGCTCTTTTTGTTAGCAGCTGTGCGATTTCCACAGCTGCTACCTCCCGTTGATCGGGTGGTACATCGGGGAGGTTTTTGGATCTGGGAATACTGTGAAGGGGGATTGAATAGCCTCTGGATATCACTCGAAGCATCCAACGGTCTGACGTGATTGACTCCCATGATGTCAGGTGCCTCAACGCCCGACTGCCTTCAGAGAGGAGCAGCCGGGTAACCCCTCAGGGGTGCTGCGTGGGTCTGTCAGAGAAAGGCTCTCTGGACCCAAAGTTCCTAGGAGCCCCTCTGCCTCTAGGACGGCGACCTCCCTGTCCTCCTCTGCCACGGAAGGACTGGTTGTCCGGAGCAGGTTGGGATTGCTGCGATTTCCAGAACCACATCTTCTTCTGTCCCTTTTGGTTCTTCGAGAAGGACCTCTGGGGAGCTGAGAAGCATACTCCGACGGCAGACAGCGTCTTCCCGTCCTTTCCGCTCCGGACAAGCGTTTCGCGAACGGTTTTGCCAAAAAGGGCAGAACCATTCGCGAAGGTCGCTTTGAAGGGCTCCGCGAAGTCACAGTGCCGTAGCCAGGCCTGGCGTCTCATAACAAGGCCCGATCCGCTAGCTCTAGCGGCTCCCTCTGTTGCGTGAGATGAGAGCCGCATAGAAGTATTAGACACCGCTCTGAGAGTGGCCATACGGGTGGAGTACACTTGGTTGTCCTCCGCCGACATGGACTCCGGGGGAGATGCAGCGTATTCCTTAATCGGGTCTCGCTGCATCCTGATCACGTGTGCCATATAGTTCAGCGCCCTCAGGGAAAAGGTTGCTGAACTAAAGACTCGCTTCCCAATGCGATCCATCGAGGATTCCTTGCTCGGGATGCATAGAGGGACTCTCCTGAGCCAATTCCCTCTTTGTGGCTGCAGCCATCAGCATGGCATCTACTGGGGGTCCCTTACTCCAATGTGTACGGTCCGATGGGGGACTAAGAATCCGGTCTGGACGTTTGGGAACAGGCTCTACGGTGTCCGGGTCCTTCCATGCTCTGGTGGCAATAAGGTCCACAAGAGGGTCGGCAGGAGGAGACACCCAAGAGGTAGACGGGCCCGCCTCAAATGCCTCCAAGAAAGTACAATTGTGTACACCTACCATAAATGTAGATGTTCAAGTGTCTTCACTGTTGCAGTCATAACTGTAGGGTGCTCCTGCCGGCAGGCAGCCCGAGGTCGGCCAGAATCCCAAAGTCTGGGTCCGGCATCGGCTGTACAAGCTAGTACCCTGACGTCAGTACGCTCTGGTACATAGCCCTCAGCCGACGCCATCTTCTCCAGCCTTTCTTGCCCTAGATGTCAGAAGTCCCCAATAAATCAAAAATGAATCCAACAAGGAAACACAAATACACCACAAAAGAGAGAGAGAGGGGATAGGAGGGAGGGAAACACCGACTGCAACAGTGAAGACACTCGAACATCTACATTTATGGTAGGTGTACACAACTCTACTATGTTCATCCTGTTTCACTGTTGCAGTCATAACTGTAGGGTGGAATCCCAAAGCAGTGACAAAAGGGAGGAGGATTAGACAGAAGAAGGGGCAGAAAGAAGACCCTGCAAAACAGCAGAGGCAAAGCCCGCCCTTGTCTTAGAATACAAAGGGAGATTGTAGTGCTTCGAAAAAGTATGCACAGAACTCCAAGTGGCAGCTTCCAAGATATCCTTGGTAGGAACTCCCCTGAGAAAAGCTGTAGAAGTAGCAGCTGCACTAGTAGAATGACTTCTCACAGTACCTGGAAACTGTTTCCCATGATGAGTGCAACAAAATCTTATTCCATAAGAAATCCATTTGGAAATAGTTTGTTTGGAAATAGCCTTTCCAAGAGAACTGGAGGCAAAAGAAACAAACAATTGGTTAGATTTTCTGAACTCTTTAGTCTTGTCCAAATAAAATCGTAACTGTCTGTGCACGTCCAAGGAATGCAAAATCCTTTCCCCTTTATTCTGAGGATTAGGAAAGAAGGTAGGAAGGTGAACTGTTTGATTTAAAGCCACTTTCGAAATCACCTTAGGCATGAAAGTAGGATTGGTCCTCAAGGATACTCTGTCCTGGTGGAAAATAAGGTATGGTTCCACAGCCATGAGAGCTTGCAACTCTGAGACCCTTCTGGCAGAAGTCAAAGCTAACAAAAGAACTGTCTTCCAAGATAAAAACTTAATATCTGAAGATGCAGCCGACTCAAAAGGAGGCAAAGTAAGTTTTTCTAAAACATAATTAAGATCCCAAGCAGGAACAGGAGGGGTCCTGGGAGGCCTTAAATTCTTAGCCCCTCTCAAGAATTGTCTCACCAAAGGATGAGAAAAAACAGGGGGATCAGTATTGAAATGAGCAGAAATAGCAGAAGCATGAATCTTAATGGAAGAAAAGATCCGAAAGGTAAAGCAAAATAGAAGAGAGATCAGGTACCAGAGGGTCCAAGCCTCGGTCCTGCATCCAAATGCAAAATCTCTTCCATTTAGAGGCATAGGATTTCCTAGTGCTAGGCCATCTAGCTTCCAAAAGAACATCCAAAACTTGCTTGGGAAGACTAGAAGAAATCAAATTCCTTTGAAGAGCCAAGCTGCCAGGCAAAGGGTCTTGAGATTGGAATGTAGCAACTGACCCTGATGCTGGGACAGAAGAGAAGGGTTCAGAGGGAGAATCCAAGGAGGCTCCGAGAACAGGTGCTTTAAAGTTGGATACCAAAACTGTCGAGGCCAATTTGGAGCAATCAAGATGAGGAACTTGGGCTTGTCCTGTTTTATCTTTAGTAACACCCGAGGAAGTAGAGGAAGAGGAGGGAAGGCATATCCCGAAAGGTTTTTCCAGCTGAAGGACAGGGCATCCACTTTCCAAGCTGTTTTGTGGAATGACCTTGTGCAAAAGTGAGGCAGCTGATGATTGAGATGGGATGCAAACAGATCTATCTGGGGGCATCCCCAAACTGCAGTGATCCTGTTGAATAAGTTGGTGTCTAGCATCCATTCGTGAGGATCTAAAATGTTCCTGCTCAGGCTGTCTGCTAAGAGATTCTGTTCTCCTGGTATGAATTGGGCCTTGAGATGTAGATTCAGATTTAGAGCTGTGTCCCATAAAGCCATAGCTAGTCTGCAAAGGGGGTACGAATGAGAACCCCCCTGCTTGTTTATGTACCACATGACTGTGGTGTTGTCTGTGTAAATCAAAAGAGGCCCTGGATGCAAAAGGTTCTTGAAGGCTAGAAGAGCATTTTGAACTGCCAACATTTCCTTCAGATTGATGTGCCAGTGAAGATGATCCTTTGTCCAGGTTCCCTGCTGGCAATTGCCTAGAAAGTGTGCTCCCCAAGCATAATCAGAGGCGTCCGTGGTTATGATTTGAGAAGGTTGAGGAAGACGGAAAGGCTTTCCTTCATTTAAAGCACACACCCTGGACCACCAAAGGAACTCCTTCTGGAGGCAGGGGATCAGAGTGTCCAGATCGTGGTAATGCTGCGACCATACACTTTTTAGATACCATTGAAGCTTTCGCATATGAAGCCTTGCATTTGGAATCAACAGAATGCAGGAAGCCATGTAGCCCAGTGCCTGCAGGAATTTCCTTGCAGTGAGCTGAGGTAGAGTTGCCAAAGTCTTAAATTGAAGCCAGCTGTATTTGTTTGTCTGTAGTGAGGAAGGCCCTTTGTAAGGTTGTATTTAAGAAGGCTCCCAGAAATACCATTTGTTGAGAAGGGATCAAATGTGACTTTTTTGTGTTCACTGAAAATCCCAGTAGGAGGAGAAGACGTTGAACAAAATCCAGACGTTGAAGCAAAAGATCCTTGCTGTCTGCCTGAATAAGGCAGTCGTCCAAATAGGGGTAAATCTGAATCCCCTGGAGTCTGCAATAAGCCACTACTGGTGCCAGGCACTTGGTAAAGACTCTGGGCGCAGTAGATAAACCAAAGGGCAGTACAGAGAATTGAAAGTGTCTCGAACCTGCCTTGAACCTGAGGAATTTCTGCTCCTGCCTGATGGGAATGTGTAAATAAGCTTCCTTTAGGTCCAATGTCACCATCCAGGCGTCCTGAGAGAGCATTGGAATCAGCTGCTGCAGAGTAAGCATCTTGAATTTTGGAATTTCCAAAAAGGTGTTTAACACAGAAAGGTCCAGAATAGGTCTCCATGAGCTTTGTTTTCTTGGAACCAGAAACAGTCTTGAATAAAAACCTTTTCCCATCTCTGAGAGTGGAACAGGCTCTATGGCTCTCATGGCCAGAAGAGCATCCACTTGATTTAAGGCCTCTGACCATTGATGTTTTGGCAGATCTGGCCAACCGAAAGCCCTTGGCAAGGTATGAAAGTGGAATTTGTAGCCTTTTAAAATCACGCCCAATACCCATTTGTCCTGGGTAATATGAGTCCAATTTCTGTAAAAAAGAGAAAGTTTTCCTCCAAGAGGGGCATCCAGGAAAAGAGGTCCTGTAGCCCAACCGAGAGAGTCATTGAGTTTGCTTTCTTTGAGATTGGGATCTGTCTTCTCCCCTTCTAGGTGAAGAAGCAGTCCATTGTCTTTATCTGTAGGAGGCCTGAGCTTGGCCACGACCTCTGGAGCGTCTATATCTTCCCCTTTAAGGCCTGTCAGACGTGGGAAAGGACCAATTTTTGGAGGGCCAATTCCTGGAAAATCTAGGAGGCTGAACTTGCAAGAAATCTTTCACAGTTTGCATAGATTTTGCCTTTTCTTCCATCTTTTTAATAACCTCCTCAGCCTTAGATCCAAAAAGAACATCATGCTGAACAGGGGCATCTAATAATTTAGCCTTAACCTGTTTAGGTAAACTTTGCTCACGAAGCCAAGCATGTCTCCTGATAACAGTACCAGAGGCTGCGGCCCTGCACGAAGCATCCAAAGCATCAAAACCACAATGCAAGCTATGTTTGTTCAGTTGTTCAGTTGCATGCAATACATCCTGTAGTTCCTTATCTTCTGCACATGAAGGAAGGGAAGCAAGCTTTGCTTTAAAACAGACAAAAGAAATTGCTGATACTTAAACATATGAAACTGGCAATTTAAAGCCCTAACAGAAAGGGTAGCAGAAGTATATACCTTTTGCCCCACCTGTCTAAGGCAGAATCCTTCTCAGAGGGAATATGATTCTTAGAAGTAGCAACTTTAGCAGCCTTAGAACCTTGAGATATAGTTTCAGGATCTGCAGAAGGATTCTTAAATAAGAACAAATGAGACTCGGGAACCCTATAAAACCTATCAGGCTTAGAGGGAGCAGGAGGCATGGAATCAGGATTCAAATTAGCCTCAGAAAAAGCATCATCCACAATGTCAAGAATAGGAGGGATAGCCAAAGGCCTATGTTGAGGAAGAAGAAGGAATTCTCTAAGCCTCTTCTTGGAAGCAGAATAATCCTGACCTTCCCAATGAAAATGTTCCCTCATCTCATGTAAGGTTTCCCCAAAAGAAAAATCTTCAGGCGGAGAGGCAGAGGGCAAGGAGTCCTCAGCATCCGAATCCTCATAAGGAGGAAAAGAATATTCCTGATCAGAGGAAGAGACAGAAGATATAGAAGCCTGGTCAGAGGAATCCATAGGAACATCCTGTCGAGGCCTTTTCTCAGGGGGGGGGGGTGAGAACCCCTAATCATTGTAAGCAAATCTTCAGCCATCCTTAACAATTGCTTCTGTGTCCTGGGAGTAGATTCAGAAGGAGCTTGAGCAGGAGCTTTAAACTTAGCAGGAGTCTTTGTCTTTGCCTTAGAAATAGTGATGTGAGTAGGCCTGAATACCCCCTCAGAAGCCGGTAACTGCACAGCGGGTCCGAACCCATCCGAGGGAGCAACGTCCGAAGGTCCTGCAGCAGATAAAATAGAAGGCCTTGATGGCTCCCCATGGGAGTCCGTATCGGCCATCGGTTCAGAAGTGGCGGACGACAGGGGCTGCAAAAGCGCCTCACTGACGACAGCCAAACCGGACACCAGCTCCAGCTGCAACGAGTCCTGTTTGGACCTCGGAGGCCTGTCCTTGTCTTTGCGCTTCTTTTGAATTCCGGTAGTATCCGACGACATTCTATAATTGAAGCGTCTGCCAAAGTAATTCAGAGCCCAGTCGTACCTGCGTTTGATAGTACGAGAATTAAACCTGGCACAGAACCGACAACAAGAAACGTCGTGGTCAGGGCCTAAGCAAGGTAGACAGTAAGAGTGGAAATCTTTATGAGGTATTTGTTTTCCACACGTAATACAATTATTAACTTTTCTGACATCGGAGGAAAAGAAAAGATTCCCAACGGGTACTTAGCTTTGAGAAGAGAAGTAAGAACTTCGGACCGACAACAACCAAAAACACTGTTCGAAAATCGCCAACCAACGACTTGCGAGCTGCTTTCCACCGCACGGCAAGAAAGACTGGAGAAGATAGCGTCGGCTGAGGGCTATGTACCAGAGCGTACTGACGTCAGGGTACTAGCTTGTACAGCCGACGCCGGACCCAGACTTTGGGATTCTCGCCGACCTCGGGCTGCCTGCCGGCAGGAGCACCCTACAGTTATGACTGCAACAGTGAAACACGATGAACATCACAGACTCATCCGAGGAGGCCTTGGGGGCAGACCACCCCCCCAATCCTTAACATTTCCATAATGTCTCCAAAGGAGACATCTTCTGGGGGTGATCTTGGGGAGCCCTCCCCTTCCTCCAAGTCTGTGTCTTCAGTAATAGACTCGGGGGAGTCCACGTGCCTCCTCTTACACTTATGCTTACGAGGCACTTCCTCGGGGGGACTGTCCGAGGAGACCTCGCCAGCAACCAGTTGTTCCAAAGGAACCACTTGGGACATTGAGGCGGGCTGTCCCTGAGACCAGCTGATGGGTGCCTGGCCCAGCTGCGAGGGAGTGCGGGATGGAGCCGAGACAGGGACCGGGGGTCCGGATGTCCTCGACAGAACCCTCTCCACAACGTCGAAGGCCGAGGGGGAGCCGACTTCTCTAAGACCAGAGAGCCGACCTCCACTCGGATCCGATGAAGGGATCAGAACAGGAGCAGAGACAGTCAGATCCGAGAGACCGGTGCGCTCCGACCTAGACTGAGTCGAAGAGACACCGGCTCCCTCGGATCCAAGGCTAGGCCCACGGCTCCGAGAGGTCGGGTCCGAAGTACCCAAAGCACTCAAGGGAGGGATCGGATCCGAGGTGCGCCGACCAGTCGGATCCGACCCACCCCCGGGTCCAACGCTGCCAGACTCCAAAAGCTCTGAACCCGGGAGTCGGGTCGGAGAAGGAGCTATGGGGGTGAAAAAAAGGGGTCGAGGCCCCTCCCGGATGGGGGGGGGGGGGCAGGAGCACTCCCATCTGCATCTGGGCCTGGATGAATCGCCTCATCATCCGGTCCATATCAGCGTCCGACATAGAAAAAGTTGACCTCGACGAGGCCACGGAGGCGGATCTAGAGTGTCGCCTCGATGACCTCGACGAAGGTCTAGTCTCCACCTCCTCGGGTCCCAAAGAGAACTGAGGGGATCGGAGCCGAGGAGGAGGAGATTGAGAAGCCAGAGGGGAAGCACGCTTAGGTGGCGGGGCCGAGACAGCCTCTGCCCGCCGCTTATGGTGCCCCTCTCTGTGCCTCTCCTTTTCCCTCCTGGTCTCCCTATCCTCCGGTTTCTTAGTGGGAGATTGAGTCCCTGCCGGAGGAAGGGAGACTGAAGTAGCCACTGGCGATTTCTGAGTAGAGAGAATAGCAGGGGCCGGGGAAGAGGCCGAAGCCGATTCCGGAGGGAGAAGTCCCGCCAGAACCAACTTCGACCTCCGCTCCCTTAAAGCCCGGGGGTTGAACCCTGCACAAATGGTACAACCAGATGACAGGTGTTCAACCCCCAGGCATCTAACGCACCGAGTGTGGCCATCAGCCGGGGAAAGCTTATGGCCGCACTCGGTACATTTAGAAAATATAGCCTTGGGGGCTTCAGACATAGCTACGCCCTAACAGGCCCTAAAAAAAAAAACACACACACAACAAACACACACTAAACGAACACCCGAGAAAGTTAACTAAGGAAGGGAGGAAAGCCTAAACAAACACACTAACTTTTGTCAAATTATAAGAAAAAATATAGGCAAAAAAGATGTCACCAATTTCCTTTCACTATGGAGCTCAAAATTCCTGTCAGCTATTGAACGCAGCAAACGAAATCTGGGGTCTGTCAGGGCTTAGCAGGGGATTATGGGTAAAGGGAGGAGCTAGGAGCTCGGATCCTAAAGCTTATGAATTGCCGGCTCGGATCTGATGTCGGATCCAAATCCCACAGGTTGCAGACAAATGAAGTCTTCCTACTTCAGATCAAAAACTTTACCTTCATCTAAAAGCAAATACACCACAAAGGCTTTTGTGTATAGTGAAGGAAAGAAAAGGTATAGAAAGGGGGATGGCGGGTGGGTAACCTGGACTGCAACAGTGAATACACTCGAACATCTACATTTATGGCAAGTGTACACAACTGTACTATGTTCTTCGTGTTTCACTGTTGCAGTCATTACATTTGGGTAGAATCCCAAAGCTATGGATGGGAGGATGGAACTAAAACAGCATTAGGAGCGGCTATAAGGCCCTGCAGAACTGCAGTGGCAAAGCCTGCCCTGGATTTGGAGGAGAGAGTCAAATGATAATGCTTTGTGAAGGTATGTACAGAGCTCCAAGTAGCAGCTTCTAGACTGTCTTTGGTTGGAACCCCTCTGAGAAAAGCTGCTGAAGTAGAGGCAGCCCTGGTGGAATGTGATCTGATCCCCTTGGGCACAGGTTTACCAAGGTGCAAGTAGCAGAAACAAATGCAGTGGCTTATCCACTTAGAAATAGTCTGCTTTGATATAGCCTTCCCCTCTGACCCTGCAGCAAATGCTACCAGTAGTTGCTCAGACTTTCTTAAAGATTTGGTCCTGATCAAGTAGAATCTTAGTTGTCTGTGTACATCCAAAGAATGCAGAATCTGCTCCCCCTTGTTCTGCGGATTTGGGTAAAATGTTGGCAGGAGAATGGTCTGGTTAAGAGCCACACTGGATACCACCTTAGGCATAAAAGAAGGACTGGTCCTGACGGACGCCCTGTCCGGGTAAAATATAATAAAAGGCTCCACTGCCAAGAGAGCCTGTAGTTCTGAAACCCTTCTTGCTGAAGTGACTGCCAAGAGAGAAGCTGTTTTCCAAGATAGAAATTTTACATCCGCAGTAGCTGCTGGTTCAAAAGGAGGCAGGGTGAGTTTTTCCAGCACAAAATTGAGGTCCCAGGGGTCCCATGCAGGAGTTTGGGAACTTCTAGGAGGCCTTACATTTTTGGCCCCTCTAAGATACTGTTTAAGCAGAGGATGAGAAAAGAGGGGAGGCTCTGTGTTGTAATGAGCCGAGATGGCAGAGGCATGGATTTTTATTGAAGAAAAAGATAGGCCCTTGTCAAACATCTCAGTCAAATATTGTAAAATCTGAGGAATATTGGGCTTTGCCTTGTCTTTTCCTTGTGCTTGGTTCCAAGCAGAGAATCTCTTCCATTTATCAGCATAAGATTTTCTAGTACTAAGCCTTTGGCTTCCAAAATGACATCCATCACAGATTTACTGAGAGGTGTTATTTGGGTAATTAGTTGATCAGGCATGCTGCAAGATTCAGAGTTTGGAGCAGAGTGTGCAGAATTTGATAGCTCTGCTGAGACAGTAGATGAGGTATTTGAGGCAAGTACCATGGAAGAAGCTGAAACATATTCCTTAGAAGTGGGTACCTGTGCTGGCGAGGCCAGTCCGGAGCAATTAGGATCATTTTTGTTTTTTCCTGTCAGACTTTTAGTAAGACCTTGGAGAGTAGAGGCAGAGGGGGAAATGCATAGACTGATGGGTTTTTCCAGCTGAAGGATAGGGCATCCACTTTCCATGCTTTTTTGTGATGAGCTCTTGTGCAGAATTTGTCCAACTGATAACTTTGGGGACAGGCAAATAGATCTATGTCTGGGCTCCCCCATTTCTGTGTTAACATGCTGAAGATTTGTGGAACCAGTTTCCATTTGTGCAGGTCCATAAGATTTCTGCTTAGATCGTCTGCCAGAGTATTTTGCTTTCCTGGCAGGAATTGAGATGAAGATGTATTTGGTAAGTGAAGGTTGTGATCCACAAGGCCATGGCTAGTCTGCAAAAGGGGTAGGAATGTGTACCCCCCTGCTTGTTTATGTACCACTTAACTGTGGTGTTGTCCGTCTTTATCAGTAGTTGTCCTGGATGAAATAAGTCCTTGAAGGCTGTCAGAGCATTCTGAACAGCTAGCATCTCTTTCTGGTTGATATGCAGATGCATTTGGTTTGGGCTCCATTTGCCTTGAATGCATCTCCCTGCCAGGTGGGCCTCCAAGCATAGTCTGATGCGTCTGTAGTTAGGGTTTGGGTGGCAGGGGGTAGAGTGAATGACAGTCCCTTGTTTTGGTGACATGTCTCTGCCCACCAAAGAAACTCCTGTTGTAGGCAGGGAATGAGGGGAAATCAATGTTTCCAGACTGTGACAATGTTGACTCCTTTTTAGGTAACATTGAAGTTTCCTCATATGCAGTCTCGCATATGGAATTAGTAGAATGCAGGATGCCATGAACCCCAAAGCCTGCAGAATTTGTCTTGCAGATAACTGGGTTTTTGTTGCCATTTGTATGAAGTATGTTGTCAGTTGCCTTTGTTTGTCTGACGTGAGGTAAGCCATCTGGGCCAGTTGTATTCAAGCTTGCACCCAGGAATGTAATTATTTGAGAGGGTACCAGTTGTGATTTCTTTTTGTTTATGGTGTACCCTAGGCATGCTAGAAGCCTTTTTATAAATGCCAGATGTTGAAGAAGAGTGTCCTTGTCCCCTGCTTGAATGAGACAGTCGTCCAGATAAGGATAAGTTTGAATGCTTCTTTGCCTGCAGAATGCAATTACTGGTGCCAGGCACTTTGTGAAGACCCTGGGCGCAGTAGATAATCCAAAGGGCAGTGCAGAGAATTGGTAATGCAAAAAACCTGCTCTGAAGCGGAGGTATCTTCTGCATGATTCCCTTATTGGGCTATGCAGGTATGCCTCAAGTCTAGAGTTACTAACCAAGCATTCCTGCCTAGCATAGGCAGTAGCTGTTGTAAAGTCAGCATTTTGAATTTTGGAATGTCCAGGAACGTGTTCAAAATAGTCAAGTCCAGTATTGGACGCCATAAATTGTCATTTCTGGGTACCAGGAAAAGTCTTGAATAGAAACCTTGCCCTTTTTCATTTTCTGGTACTGGATGAATAGCCCCCATATCCATGAGGGACATGACTTGTTTCTGGGCCTCTGCCCACCGGTTTTGTGGCAGATCCGGCCATCAGTTTGGAACTGGCAAAGTATGGAAATGAAATCTGTACCCCTGGGATACTATGTTTAATACCCACTTGTCCTGGGTAATTAACTGCCAATTTCGAGCATGAAGTGCTAGTTTTCCCTCCAAGGGGGCTGCCAAAAGATAAGTGCTTGGTGATGGTAGAGGAAAGTCCACTGCTTACTGTAGGGTCGTGCTTTGTTTCCTCCAGATTTGGAAGTGGAGGCACCCCATTGCTTTGACCTGTAAGAACCCTGTGATTGGTATCTGGAGCCTTTTGAGCACCTGGATTTGCCTTGAGTGGCTCTGTTGGACACAGGAAAGGACCAATTTTTAGTAGGCCAGCGTCTACTGAACCTGGGTGGCTGCACGTGCAAGAAATCTTTTACAGTTTGCATAGATTTAGCTTTGTCTTCTATTTTCTTTAAAACCTCTTCTGCCTTATTACCAAACAAAGAAAGGGGCATCCAACAATTTAGCTTTAACATGATCAGGCAGATTTTGCTCCTTTAGCCAGGCATGCCTTCTAATCACAGATCCACTAACGGTGGCCCTACAAGAGGTCTCCAAGGAATCAAAAACACATTGCAAAGTATGCTTTCCAACCTGTACTGCTGAATGCAATAATTCCTGTAACTCTATTTTCCACAAAATCAGAAATCAACATCATTTTCTGTTTCAGTAAGCCCATAACATGCTGTTGATATTTAAGCATATGAAGCTGGCAGTTTAAGGCCCTGATTGCCAAGGTTGCAGACGTATAAACCTTCTTTCCCAATCTATCCAGCACCCTGGAATCTCTATCAGAGGGGGTAGGATTTTTGGCTGTAGAGGCCTTTACACCCTTGGGACCCTGAGAAATAGTCTCAGGATCAGCAGCAGGATTTTTTAATAGAAATTTGTGGGAGTCAGGAACCCTGTAATATCTGTCTGGCTTACTAGGAGCCAGAGGCAGGGAATCAGGGAGCCAGGCTTGATTCCGATAACACATTATCAACAATGTCTAATACAGGAGGTTATTGCCAAAGGCCTATGCTGAGGAAGAAGGAGGAAATCCCTAAGCCTCTTTTTTGATTCAGAGAAATCCTGACTCTCTCAGTGAAAATGTTCCCTTAAAGTATGCAAAGTCTCTCCAAAAGAGTAATCCTCAGGAGGAGATGCAGATGGGATGGATTCTTCTGCATCAGAATCCTCATAGGGTGGAATAGAAAATTCCTGATCAGAAGAGGAATCAGAAGAAATGGAAACCTGATCTGAAGATTCATAATCAGTGCCTTGCCTAGGCCTTTTAGCAGGGGGGGTTGGGAATCCCTGATCAAGGTAATTAAATCCTCAGCCATTTTGATCATCTGTTTTTTAGGTATAGGGGCCTGAGCACGTGGCTCATGCGTCAGTTTTTTAGACATAGAAGATGTTTTTGACCTTGTTTTTGTTGCTGGCATCAGTTTAATATAAAAATGTTGAGGCCTGAAAACAGCCTCAGAAGCCGGTTGCCTGCTCAGCGGCTCCGGACCCATCCAAGGGATAGACATCTGCGAGTTCAATACTCTGAGAATCTCGCGGCATACCTGACTTCGAATGGGTCTTGGTAGAGGCCAGCGACTCAAAAGTAGCAGGTATCAGGGGCTGCGAAAGCGCCTCACTGAGTACTGGCGACTGGCTTAGGAGAAGCTTCGTCGTCGGTTTTGGACCTTGACGGTCTGTCTCTTTCTTTGCGTTTTTTGTGAACTCCGGTAGTCGGATTGCTAACAGACGTCATTTCAGGATAATTAAATCTTGAACCAAAATATTTAGAAGCAAAAATATACAGACGCTTAATAGTGCGTTAGTTAAATCTAGCACAAAACCAACAGTGAGGCACGTTGTGATCTGGGCCTAGGCAAGGAAAGTACAGTTGTGTATACTTACCATAAATGTAGATGTTAGAGTGTATTCACTGTTGCAGTCATTACATTTGGGTAATCCTGCTGGCTGGTTGCCCTCAGTCGGCCTGAATTCCAAAGTCTTGGGTCCTGCATTGGCTGCGGTCGCCCCTTCCCTGACGTCAGGTCAAGGGTATAAAAGAAGCAGCAGACGCCATTATATATATATATATATATATATATATATATATATATATATATATATATAAAAATACATACACCAATATAAACTTTACCTTCATCTACAAGCAGATACACCACATAGATTGTATAGATCAGAGAAGGAAAGAAAAGTTCCAGCAGAAAAAAGGGGGATGGTGGGTGGGTAACCTGGACTGCAACAGTGAATACACTTTAACATCTACATTTATGGCAAGTGTACACAACTGTACAATGTTCTTCGTGTTTCACTGTTGCAGTCATTACATTTGGGTAGAGTCCCACAGCTATGGTTGGGAGGCTGCAGCTAAACAGGAGCGGCAATGAGGCCCTGCAGAACTGCAATGGCAAAGCCTGCCCTGGACTTAGAGTAGAGTGGCAGATGATAGTGCTTTGTAAAGGTATGCACTAAACTCCAAGTAGCAGCCTCTAATACGTCTTTGGTTGGTACTCCCCTGAGAAAGGCTGCTGAAGTGGCTGCAGCTCTGGTTGAATGTGGCCTAATGCCCTTAGGCACTGGCTTGCCATGGTGTAAATGGCAGAAACGAATGCAGTGCCCTATCCACTTTGAAATTGTCTGCTTTGGGATAGCCTTTCCTTGTGATCCTGCAGCATATGCCTCTAGTAATTGCTCTGTCTTCTTGAAAACTTTGGCTCTGTCCAAGGAGAATCTAAGTTGTCTGTGTACGTCCAAAGAATGCATAATTCTCTCCCCCTTGTTCTGTGGATTTGGATAAAATGTTGGCAGATGAATAGTTTGGTTAAGAGCCACACTGGACACTACCTTAGGCATAAATGTTGGGTTTGTCCTCAGAGAGACCCTGTCTGGATAAAACATGATAAAAGGTTCCACAGCCATGAGTGCCTGTAGCTCTGAAACCCGTCTTGCAGAAGTTATTGCTAGGAGCAGAGCTGTTTTCCAAGATAAAAACATTACGTCAGCAGTAGCAGCTGGCTCAAAAGGAGGCAAGGTGAGTTTTTCCAAGACATAGTTGAGGTCGCATGCAGGCAGTGGTGATCTCCTTGGAGGCCTTAAGTTTTTGGCTCCTCTGAGGTACTGCTTTAATAAAGTATGAGAAAAGATTGGTGGCTCTGTATTGTAATGAGCTGAAATGGCAGAGGCATGAATTTTAATTGATGAAAAAGATAGGCCTTTCCATCTCAGTTAAGTATTGAAAATCCGAGGAATATTTGGAACAGCTGTATCAGTTTTTTGTGCCTGGTTCCAAGCACAGAATCTCTTCCATTTTCCAGCATAAGATTTTCTAGTATTAGGTCTTCTGGCTTCCAAACTGACATTCATCACAGCTTTACTGAGAGGTGTGTTTTGTATGCCTACATTATCCGCCATGCTGCCGGTTTAAAGTACCGAGTTGGCTGTGCAGGACCTAACTGTTTTGCTGGGACCGTAGATGAGGTATTTGAGGTAAGGTCCAAGCTGGGCATTGAGACAAGTTCCTTAGGATTGGATACCAGTACTGTCGTGGCCAGTCTGGGGCAATCAGAATCATATCTTTGGCTTATCCTGTCTGACCTTTAGGAGTACTTTGGGGAGGAGAGGCAGTGGAGGAAAGGCATATACGGATAGGTTTTTCCAGCTGAAAGACAGGGCTGTCCACTTTCAATGCTTGTCTGTGTTAAGTCCTTGTGCAGAATCTTTTTAGTTGGTAGTTGTGAGGGGAGGCAAATAGATCTATGTCAGGGCATCTCCATTTCCTTGTTATCATGCTGAAGACTTGTGGATCCAGCTGCCACTCGTGGGGATCAATGAGGTTTCTGCTTAGTTCGTCTGCCAGAGTGTTTTCCTTCCTTGGCAGGAATTGTGCCTGCAGATGTACTTGGTAAGTCAATGCTGTATCCCACAAAGTCATGGTTAGTCTCCAAAGGTGGTAAGAACGTGTTCCCCCCCTGCTTGTTTATATACCACATGAACGTGGTGTTGTCTGTCTATCAGTAGTTGTCCCGGATGAAGTAGGTCCTTGAAGGCTGTCAGGGCATATTGAACAGCTAGCATCTCCTTTTGATTGATATGTAGATGCATTTGGTTTGAGGACCATCTGCCCTGAATGAGTCTTCCTGCCATGTGGGCCCCCCAGGCATAATCTGAAGCCATCTGGAATGGCTAGAGGCCTGTGTTGAGGTAGTAAAAGGAAATCCCTGAGCCTCCTTTTAGATTCTGAAAAATCTTGTCTCTCCCAGTGGAAATGCTCCCTCATGGTATGCAAGGTTTCCCCAAAAGAATAGTCCTCTGGAGGAGAAGCTGAAGGTATAGATTCTTCAGCATCAGAATCCTCACGGGGGGGGGGGGGGAGAATATTCCTGATCAGAAGAGGAATCAGAGGAAATAGAAACCTGATCTGAAGATTCATCGTCAGTCTCTTGCCTAGGCCTCTTATCTGAGGGGGATGGGAAGCCCTGATCTAAGTAATCAAGTCTTCGGCCATTTTGAGCATCTGTTTTTTTGGGCATAGAGGCCTGTCCACGTTGTTCTTGAGTTTGTTTTTTTGCTTTAGAAGGTGCTTTAGTCTTTGCCTTTGAAGCTGAAGTTGGTTTAATGTAAAGATGTTTAGGTCTGAATACACCCTCAGAAGCCGGTGCCTGCTCAGCGGCTCCGGACCCATCTGAGGGAATAGTATCAGAGGCTCCAATACCTTGTGTTTCCAGTGGCATAGCCGACTCCATGTGGGAGTCGGTAGCGGCCTGCGACTCTAAAGTAGCGGGCGTCAGGGGCTGCGAAAGCACCTCACTGAGAACTGGCGACTGCCTTAGAAGCTTTGTCAGTGGTTTTGGACCGCAGTTGTTTCTCTCTCTCCTTTTCTTTGCGTTTTTTGTGAACTCCGGTAGTCGGATGACTATCCAATGACATTTCTGGATAATTAAACCGGCGTCCAAAATAGTTTAAAGCAAAATCATACCGACGCTTAATACTGCGTTGATTAAATCCAGCACAAAACTGACAACCAGAAACGTTGTGATCAGGGCCTAGGCAAGTTATACAGTAAGAATGAAAATCCTTATGAGGTATTTGCTTTCCTCAAGAAATACAATTATTAACTTTTTCTGACATCGGTCTGGAGCAAGAAAAAAGTTTTCCCAACAGGGTACTTTGCTTTATTGAAGACTTCGGGTCTGAAACTTGAACACGAAAATCTCAGGAGTCGGCCGACCGGCACTTGCGAACTGCTTCTGCTTCGGGCACCGCGCGGCAAGAAAGACTGAAGAAAATGGCGTCAGCTGCTTCTTTTATACCACTGACGACCTGACGTCAGGGAAGGGGCGACAGCAGCCGAAACAGGACCCAAGACTTTGGAATTCAGGCCGACTGAGGGCAACCTCCCAGCAGGATTACCCAAATGTAATGACTGCAACAGTGAAACACGAAGAACATCAGTACAAATGAAAATCCTTATGGAGGTATTTGCTTCCCAGAAGTAATGCAATTATTAACGATTACTGACATCGGTAAGAAGCAAGAAAAAGTTTCCCCAACGGGGTACTTTAGTTTGAAGACTTTTGTTCTGAAACTCGAATATGAAAATTTCAGGAGTTGGCCGACCGGCACTTGTGAACTGCTTCTGTTTTGGGCACCGTGCGGCAAGAAAGACTGAATAAAATGGTGTCGGCTGCATGTTTTATACCCCTGATGACCTGACGTTATGGAAGAGGAGACAGCAACCGACGCAGGACCCAAGACTTTGTTATTCAGGCCAGCAGATTACCCAAATATAATGACTGCAACAGTGAAACACGAACAAGATCAATTGTTCATTCTGGAAATAGTCTCAAAGAGAATCCCTCAGAGATTATCAGATAAGACACTCTTCAGAATCTGAACCAGAAACCTGTGGAGAAAACACTACATCTGACTCTTCACATTCCAGACCCTAAGCTTCTTCAGGGAATGAGAAATCACTTTTCCTTTTACCATAAGCTACCTTACAAGAAGGTTCACCAACAGCCTGCACAAGTCCCTTAGCCTAGCCCAATAAATTACTCCTGCCCCGAGTAACTGACACAGGAGAAACTAAGTATCTAGTTTTCCACGACTTCTAGACAAAAAAGTTAGGGAAAACAGACTCAGTCCTAACAGTAAAAGCTTCCTATGGATTGGCACTATTTTGGCTAAGCAGAGGTACATTCCCTGCCTCTGCACCAAAGACTGACAAGAGTGTTTTCCCTTACCACTGAGGGAATTCCAACAACCACAGAGGATATGGCTAACCACAGGCCCATGGCAGCTGTATAAACAGCACCAGATGGATCATGAGAAAAAGGATGAGTGGTTTGAGGAACCAGCTTTGGCCGTACAGAAGTCACTTGCCTGTGGCTGTGGTAAATTACCAGCTGCAGTGATGGCAAAGGCTGTTTAATTATCTTTTTCTTTTTGTGTTTGGAAGAAGATCTGACTGAGGGACCGGTAGTTTGTTCCAAGGTCAAGCCAAAAATGGTGCAGGTTTCCGAAGAAGCTTGGAATAGTAGTCAATAAAATGGGAAAGTAGAATAAAGCAACCCCCCCCCCCCACCAAAAAAAGTATAAAGCCACTTTACTCTCTCCAGCCCCCCAAAATTAAAAAAAAAATTCATGTTCTAAAGTACATAAAAGGCACAAGACAGTCAAGGAAAATATTTTTCCTAGCTTACAAGCACTTCTTCTTTCAAAAAGTAACTTTAAATAAGATTAAAAGTAATGTGGAAGAAGGGAACTTATGTGCCCAGCAAAGGAAGAGAGGTAGCCAACTGCCCATCTTCAAAAGCCTGCAGAGGATCATTCCTCTTGGCGACTGAAAAGCTCTATACGGCTTTTCACCCAAATCTGTCTTTTTAGTCAATTCAAGCTGACTCTTTGGGCGTGTGGAAGGTGTCGTGAAGCTTTGGAAGCTGGATGACTGTTCTATCTTATGCAGGATATAACCACATATATAGCTTAAGTTATTGCAGCAGTGATCAATATGAAGAATAATTGAAAAAATATGGATTTGCCTTAGCATTACTCTGCAGTCAAAATGTGGGTGAAGCTATGCTCAGCTGCCAAAGAATGCATCCCTAAAAATCACAAGGGCTTCTTTAATAGGGCTGTGACATTCCCTTAACCATAAGTTAATTAGTACATAACCTCTCATCAGATGGAGACAATGGCTAGGCGAAGTTCAGTAAAGCAAAACTCGTCACAGTAGCTTAACCAAATGGGCATACTTCTTAGACTGGACTAGAACTTAACAAAAACAGGTGGCACATTAGCCAAACTAACGTAAGGACCCCTGTTTATGTACAGTGGTTCACTGTTCATGACACTGTCAGAAGACCATATCCTTCTTTACCCTACAAGAGCCATCCATCCACACCCCCTTTTTCCCATTTTTTTCACATGGGGTTAATGTGAACAGTGGCAATTTAAATCCAGTGTTCAAATAGTCAGGATGGCTACCCCTGCTGCTGCTGTTCTTCCATACTACACATATGTATGCACACTCATATCTATGACCAATTAAGATTGTCCAGTCTACCTACTGCATGTCTTTGGAATATAGGATGAAACCACAGCATCTGGAGAAAACCTATGCAAACACAGTGAGGGCATGTGGACTCTGCACAGAAGGCACCCTAGCAGACAAACTGGAGAAACTCTTGCTGTGAGGTGACAACACAACTGCTGCTCCACTGTGCCATCCCCTTCCACTTAAAAGATAGGACATTGTAATTCCAGACCACAATACCATGTCAAAGTCCCTTCAGTATTAAGTGTATTAAATCTTTCCTTAGAATAGTTGTTTCCAAACATATGACTCTACAGTGAAACCTGGAACACACTCAAGACTGGTACTTTTTGCCTATACCCTTGACAAGCGGTAATGACAACACAGTCAAAATACCTAGCCTCAAAAAATCTTTTCACTAGATTGTTAATCAAAAAAAAGATACAAAACTCTGACATCCAATGATCATTCTACACCAACACAATACAGGATCAATCTGCAAAGACAGCTACAATTCACCACCACCAATTCAGTGTCCCATTTCAAAGGCACCAGTGTGAGCTCTCCCTCTTATCAAAAGCCAAAAAGGAGATTTCTTTGGAAAAGATTTCTTTACATTACATCCCCTGTGAGCCTCATACAAAGGGTAGGTGGAAATATACCTGCAACCACAGAGCAAGATCAAAATATAGCCCCCACCCACCATCACCACATGACAACCTCCATCTTGAAAGCACATCAGAACTAGGACTCTTAGCAATGCAATTACTCCTGATCAGTGCAAAAAGGGGATTAAAATCAATGTCAGATCACTTGCCCTTATACCTTAATGTTGTGGTATTTAATATTTGTCTAATAAAAAATTAACTTCCATTCTTTTTATTTAATAGATAGACTCTATAAAAAACAAAAGAAAATTCAATTTCCTGTGGCCTAGGAGTGTGAATTATCCTACAGCTAACAGCATACCTCTCAACCTGGAAACATCAAAAATCTGGACAAAGGCCCATAAAAATAGGTACAAATCTGTATGCTGATTAACATAATATTTGCATACATAATTATGTAACCCCACCTACTCCAATGGAATTGTGGGATGCCAACTTTCAAATGCAAACTAAAGAACAGACAACTAAATTATGACCACAGACCCTTGAAACCCACATTTACTGAAAGAGCATTGAAACCCACATTCAAAGAAAATGCATCTGGCCAGTGGTAGATAAAGATTACTTTTGGGCTGTTTTGAAATCATAGGCCCCTTGCACACAAAACATACATATGTTCTTTGATACACCTTCCTGATTGCATTAAATTATATTCATTGTATAATACAGCACACTTGTTAGAGCGTATTTTAAATTTGTTTTGAACAGTTTTCCAGTAAGCAATGAAATAAAAAATGCACGAACCAATAATGACTAAACTGCCCAATTTAGAACATTTCCGTCATAAAAGCCTACTCAAACTTCTAAAATCCACCAGTATCAGTTACTATGCACAATCTCTGCAGAAGTAAAAGTCATCCATAAATAATTCCAATTTAAAGAGATCAACTAATGAAGAGGTTGCTGCTAACTAACAACTTTATATTTCATGGTTTCATCTACAAATAAAATGCCTGTTGTCCTTGAGGAATAAATTGCCAATGTTACATTAAAAAATGTAATATTGCAATACAGAATGGATGGCAAACTGATTTCAGGTGCATAGTTCTTGTGAATCTCTGCCAAAGAGGACATTCTCAGGACTGCAGCATCCACCACCTTTAAAAGTACAACACAGTTATCAGCCAATCCTTCTACATACTGTGGGACTAGAACCCACAGCCTTCTGCATAAAAAGCAAGTATTTTACCTATGGTGCTACTAGCACAAACATATTTGTCATAAGCAGCACTAAAATTTATCTCCCCCTGAAGAAGTATGCAGCACAAGAAATCTCGACAAAGCCAAAATTTATTGGATGAGTCAAAGTTGCTAGAATAAAACGTTTTGTGTTATCATGCATTTCCTGAAAGATAGGGAGCCAAACTTAAATGGCTATCATTATTTAGTGAATTCAGTTCTCACTGATTTGCCAGAAAACCACAACTTTTAAGAGAAAAGATGAAAAGTACATTCTGTAAAACTCTGGCCAGTTGAGAAGTTAGGACTCAACTCATACAGCTCAACTGTACAGATTTTTGCCTCATATTTTTCGTCCATTTTTTATAAAATTATGGTTTTCTAGCAAATGACTGACAAATCATTGAAGATTTACATCAGAAAATAATGCCAGACATTTCAGGTTCAGACTTCATACCCTTCAGAAAATTCATACTAATGTAAAACCTGTTATTCTATCTACTTTCTAAGTTTGTAGGAGCAATATTTAAAAATCGTCCCTATTTTTGGACCTCTGTCCCCCATTATTTAGAGCTCTGTCCAGATTTCTTTCTCCAAGAGTGGTGGTACACACACACACACACACACACACACACACACACACACACACACACACACACACACACACACACACACACACACACACACACACACACACACACACACACACACACACACACACACACACACACACACAACGTTAACTACCTGGGGCATTTTACACCCCCCCCCCCCCATTACAGGCAAGTCCTGCTATACTATACAAAGTCATCTTCTTCTTTTGGCTTTTCCCGGTTAGGGGTTGCCACAGCAGCTCACCTGTCCGCTCATGACTGGCAGTGGAGTTTTATGGTATCAAGTTGCCAGCCCGGTGCCCAACCTTCCACAGAAGGCACACACATGCACTCACGCCTAAGGCCAATTTAGAGTGTCCAATCCACCTACAGCATGTCTTTGGGATGTGGGAGGAAACCAGAGCACCTGGAGGAAACCCACGCGACCAGAGGGAGGACATGCAGACTCCACACAGAAGGCTCCCCAGCCGAGGATCAAACCAGAGAACCTCTTGCTATGAGGTGGCAACGCTAACCTAACTGCTGCACTACCGAGGCTGCTCACAAAGTAAGAGCTGCAAAATATCTGTTACATGAAGCTTACACACACAAAGTATGAGCTGCAAATTATCTGTTAAGTGAAGCTTACACACACTGTAAATATCTCCTTTACAACCTACAGTCAAGCCATGCTGTAAACTTCAGACTGCAGAGTAATCATATACAAAGTATGAAATGCAAAATAGTTCTAAGTGAAGCGTACACACACAGTAAATATCTCAGTTACATTTGAGCCCTGCTGTAAACTTCGGACTGCCACCGAGTAATCACATATAAAGAATAAGCTACAAAATATCTCCGTTAATTGAAGCTTACCTGCCTGTGTGGACCCTCTCTACATGCACATCTCTCTCTAATGTATGGTATATATGAGCTGCTGTAAAAAACTCAGACTGCTGAGTAATATCAGTTAGGTGCAGACAGCAATTTATCTCCATTAAACACACACACCTCTCTCTGTAAAGCTGCCATAAATACTGTTGCACGTATCATAAAGCCTGCAGAATCAATCACTATGTAAAGTATAATCCAAACTGCTGCCGCTACCCATTACTGCAGAATCAATCACTATAAATTATAATCGAAACTGCCATTAAGTACGAACATAAAGCTTAACAGAAGCCTGCAGCAAAATCAATCACTATAAATTATAATTCACACTGCTGAGTGCCGTTAAGTACTATGAAACAACACAATGCAAACTTTTGCCTTACCGTGGTGGAGTGGACCTGGTCTGCAGCAAGTTAATCTCACGTATGCATACAAAGCTTAACAAAAGCCTGCAGAATCTCTCTAAAATATAAAGTAAATCCAAACTGTTAAGTACTATGAAAAAACACAATGCAAACTTCTGCCTTACTGTGGAGCGGACCTGGTCTCAAGTTAAATTAGGTAATAATGGCTCTGCATTCTGACAGGCTGTCTCTGAAGCTGATGTCATCACACACACCCTCATGTGATGACATCAGAGCAGGATTACATTTTTTTTGTTAAAAAAAAAAAAAAAGCTTAACCCCCCCCCCCCCGGGAAATTCGTAAATTAAAGGGGTCACTCGTGAATTCATGGCACTCCAATATTTTGCCATCAAAACCGGTATTTACAGAGGAATTTTGTATGGTTGAGTGGTATGGGTAACATCTTCCATAATGAAAATGAGCATACCTATGTTCCACTGCATGTCAACAGTTCTAATGTAAGTGTTAACTCTTGCAATCTTGCAATCTCTCTCTTCTTAAAACAGAGAAAGTACCCTGTCTCATTATACCATAATTTCCATTCTAAACAGACCAAATAACCTCAACTGCATGTCCACCACCGATCACCAAAGGAAATAACCTCCTGCAATGTAGGTTCTCCATTTCCCAATCATATATTATATCATCATCTTCTTCTTCTTTCGGCTGTTCCCATTAGGGGTCGCTACAGCAGATCACCTGTTTCCATTTCTTCCTGTCCTCTGTATCTTGCTCTGTCACACCAACCAACTGCATGTCCTCTCTCACCACATCCATAAACCTTACCTTAGGCCTTTCCTCTTTTCCTGTTACCTGGTAGCTTCATCCTTAGCATCTTTTCCCTAATATACTCCGCATCCCTCCTCAGCACATGTCCAAACCAATGTAATTGTGCCTCTCTGGCTTTGTCTCCAAACCTTCCAACCTGGGCTGACCCTCTAATATACTTATTCCTAATCCTGTCCACCCTCGTCACACCCAATGCAAATCTTAACATCTTTAATTCTGCCACATCCAGCTCAAACTCCTGCCTTTTTGTCAATGCCACTGTCTCCAACCCATATAACATAGCTGGTCTCACCTCTTGTAGACCTTCCATTTCACTCTTACAGGTACTCGTCTGTCACAAATCACTCCTGACACTCTTCTCCACCCACTCCATCCTGCCTGTACCCTCTTCTTCACCTCTCTTCCACACTCACCATTACTCTGAACTATTGACCCCAAGTATTTAAACTCATCCACCTTTGCCACCTCTACTCCTTGCATCCTCACCGTTCCTCTATCCTCCCGCTCATTCATACACATATATTCTGTCTTAGTCCTGCTGACCTTCATTCCTCTTCTCTCTAGAGCATATCTCCATCTCTCCAGGGTCTCCCCCCCCACCTGTTCCCTACTCCCACTACAGATTACAATGTCATCTGCAAACATCATAGTCCACGGGGACTCCTGCCTGATTTCGTCTGTCAACCTGTCCTTCACCACTGCAAATAAGAAAGGGCTCAGAGCTGATCCTTGATGTAACCACACCTCCACCTTAAACGCATGCGTCACTCCGACCACAGACCTCACCGCTGTCACACTACCCTCGTACATATCCTGTACCACTCTTACATACTTTTCTGACAATCCTGACTTCCTCATACAATACCACAACTTTAGGCACCCTGTCATATGTTTTCTCTAAGTCTACAAAAACACAATGCAACTCCTTCTGACATTCTCGGTACTTCTCCATCAACACTCTCAGAGCAAAGATCGCATCTGTAGTGCTCTTTCCCAGCATGAAACCATACTGCTGATCACTAATCATGACATCCCTTCTTAACCTTGCTTCCACTACTCTTTCCCATAACTTCATGCTGTGACTGATCAATTTAATCCCTCTGTAGTTACTACAGCTCTGCACATCACCCTTATTCTTAAAATGGGTACCAAAACACTTTTTCTCCATTCCTCAGGCATCCTCTCACTTTCCAAGATTTCATTAAACAATCTGGTTAAAAACTCCACTGCCATTTCACCTCAACACCTCCATGCTTCCACAGGTATGTCATCTGGGCCAACAGCCATTCCATTCTTCATTCTCTTCATAGCTATCCTTACTTCCTCCTTGCTAATCCATTGTACTTCATGATTCACTATCCCTACATCATCCAACCTTCTCTCCCTCTCATTCTCTTCATTCATCAACCCCTCAAAGTACTCTTTCCATCTCCTCAACACACTCTCCTCGCTTGTGAGTATGTTTCCCTCATTATCCTTTATCACCTCTACCTGCTGCACATCTTTCCTAGCTCGGTCCCTCTGTCTAGCCAATCGGTACAGGTCCTTTTCTCCCTCCTTATTGTCCAACCTTTCATACAACTCTTCATATGCCTTATCCTTGCCATGCACCTCATCCCCTTATACTCCCTGTCTACTTTCATCTCTCTGACAATCCCACTTCTTCTTTGCCAACCTCTTTCTCTGTATACTCTCCTGTACTTCCTCATTCCACCACCATGTCTCCTTGTCGCCCTTCCTCTGTCCAGATGTGATACCAAGCACCTTTCTAGCCGTCTCCCTTACTAGCTCTGCTGTAATTACCCAGCTATTTGATAACTCTTCACTGCCACCCAGTGCCTGCTTTAACTCATCCCTGAACTCCACCTCACAATTACCCTTTATCAATTTCTACCATTTGATCCTTGGTACTGCCCTCACACTCCTCCTCCTCTTCTTGATCACCCCTACAAACCACCATCCTATGCTGCCTAACACTTTCTCCGTTCACCACTTTAGTCTCCAATCTCCTTCAAACTGGCCCTCCTACATAAGATATAATCCACCTGTGTGCATCTTCCTCCACTCTTGTATGTCATCCTATGCTCCTCCCTCTTGTTAAAATACGTATTCACCACAGCCATGTCCATCCTTTTCGTAAAATCCACTACCATCTGACCTTCTGCATTCCTTTGTTTAACACCATACCTACCCATCACTTCCTCATCCCCATTGAAATCTGCTCCAATCACCACTCTCTCACCCTTGGGTACAGTCATCACCACTTCATCCAATTCACTCTAAAATTTTTCTTTCTCATCCATTGCACACCCATCGTGTGGAGCATATGCACTAACAACATTCATCATTACACCATCAATTTCCAGCTTCATAAACATCACTCTATCTGACACTCTTTTCACCTCCAAAACACTCTTAGCATACTGTTCCTTCAGAATAACTCCTACACCATTTCTCCTCCCATCCACACCATGATAAAACAATTTGAACCCACCTCCGATACACACCTAGCCTTACTCCCTTCCATCTGGTCTCTTGCACACACAATATACCAACCTAGCTTCTGTCCATCATATCAGCTAGCTCTCTCCCTATACCAGTCATACTGCCAATATTCAAAGTTCCGACCATCACTACCACAGTCCTAGCCTTTCTCCCCTCTTCCTGCCTTCGGCCATGTCTTCTGCCTCTTCTCCTCCATCGGCCAACAGTTGCCCAATTTCCGCCAGCACCCTGTAGGCTAACAGTACTGGTGGCAGTCGTTGTTAACCCGGGCCTCGACCGATCCGGTATAAAAATGTTTATTGGTGTCTGCATGAAATCATTTGGCGAAGTTTTACGCCGGATGCCCTTCCTGACACAACCCTCCCCATTTATCCGGGCTTGGGACCAGCACAGAGAAATGCACTGGCTTGTGCATCCCCAGTGGCTGGGTTCCAATTTTATATATTATATATATATATATATATATATATATATATATATATATATATATACACACACATATACATACATACACACACACACAAAGCCGCGGTGTTGCAGCGGTTAGCGTTGTCGCCTCACAGCAGAGGTTCTCCCATTCAATTCTCGGCTGGAGCACCTTCTGTGTGGAGTCTGCATGTCCTCCCCATGGTCGAGTGATGCTAAAGACATGCAGGTAGGTGCGAACATGAATGGGCGTGCCTGCTTTGAAGGTTTGGGGTCGGGCTGGCAACTTGGCACCGTAAAAATCTACTGCCAATCATGAGCGGACCGGAGTTCCGCTGTGGCGACCCCTAACCAGGAAAAGCCGAAAGACTTAAAGACACACACACACACACACACACACACACACACACACACACACACACACTAACTCTGATATCAGTGTACATTGAAGATATTTGCACCTTCTGCTGCGTTATTCCAGGGGTTGTCAATTTCAACTGCACCCATATTTATCCACCAAAAGAGCACAATGGAGATCGGAGATGGAAATAAACCTTGCTCTCTGGATTCAGCATTTTCCAAATGAGTTATTTAGCCCACAGGTTTCATGCAAGCTATGTATCAGACTACTTTCCTCCTATAAAATCTGCTAGTCATAGCAGCAACTGCATGCAGTCTAATAACAAGAGAAACCATGTCTGATGTGCTAGAGGATGCTTCTTCTGTGAGGCAGAACTGCCATGCCCCCACAGATTAAATTTTAAAGCACAGTTAGGTGACAAAAGAGATGTTGCTGACAGCAAATGCTGAGTCATCCTAACTGTACCATCCTCAAATTCAACAAACTCTACTGGTACTAAGATTACCTGCAATCACCTATCTATTCATAAGCAATTACAACCTGTCCAGGGTGTCCAAGATCTCTCCACTAGCTAACAATCCCTCATGCTACACCCCCTTTTTCACACAATACTGCTGAAATTTACAAATCTTTGGTCATGCACTGCAGTTGTAATAATCCTATTGACTACTTTAAGCTGGCATATAATAGCCTGTGGGTTAAATCAGGGCCTTTACAGCTGTTACATCATGGGTCATACAGGCAGTCGAAGCTGGGACTATGGAGGAAGAGAGTGCCCTGGTCTCAAACTTACTCATTTCTGTAGAAGGGGACAGTGGGAAATAAAGCTAAAAGTAAATTAACAAATCAGTAACATCATGTTATCAGGCATTGCAGAGGGGCAATAACATTTCATCTCCAAGTCTGACATTTAACTAGTATCCTGAAATCCACACTATGTTTTATCCTACTTATTTTATTTTTATTTTAACATTTGTTAACTGGGAAAAAATCTGACTTGGAACGTAGCCAATTTTAAGCAGAGGCCCAGGGATAAATGCTCCAGATGCAGGTCTTTGAACATGGGAGGAAGCCGGAGCACCCAGAGGAAACCCACACGAACACAAGGAGGACATGCAGACTCCACACAGAAGGCACTCCAACCGAGAATCGAGCCAGAGAACCTCTTGGTATGAGGCGACAACACTACCACTTTGCCAACTTATTTCATAAAGTTCCAGGTTAACTTGAACTTCAAATTTATTACAGTGCTTATGTCTTATAACAAATAGACTTTTTATGTAAAAGTGTTTGCATGCATCCCTGTGCATACAAATACTCTTATGTAAAAATAAAAGTTAATTTTGATGCCCTTCTTCAGAAAATTGACTTTTAAAAAAAGCTTTCCAACATGGCAGTATAAGCATTCCATGCCACATTAACAGTATTAATATTAATATGCTGGCAGGTAGTGTGTACAACAGTGTGGGGGACAGGCCTAATTAGAATAGATTAGCATGATTTATATGCTTGTGAAATAACTTAATAGGTCAGCAATTAAATTAACAGTTTGGCAAAAAAACTTTACACAGGTTGGCAATTAAATAATTGTTTTACAAACATTTAACCATGCGTTCGGCTTCTAATTACACCTAAACCTCATAGTGACATACACGCTGCCTGCTGGCATATTAATATTAATGTCATAAATATGGTATAAGAAGCTGACACTTCCATGTTTGGAAACTTTTTTTAGATTTTTTTTTTAAACTAGCTTGGAATGAACTTTTAATTTTAGATAAAAGAGTGTTCACATGCACAAGGAAACGTGAACATTTTTTTTTTGAAAAAATAAAAGTGTATTGCATTACTTTAAAAACAATCTTTAAGCACTTAATACATACATACATGCATACATACAAATAAATTTCATGGTACATTTACTCTATTGTAAACTAGCTGCTTCATCTGAATTTAGTCATTTAGATGTCACGGTCTCTTGTGCAAGCCCTTATTTAGTTGACCCAAAATTACTCTAGCTATATTTTATCAACAGTCAATTGCTTTCTATGTCCTGTACCAATGTGTGAAGACTCACTCATTGTTATTGTGTTTTCCAAGGTTGAAGGACAGCAGAGAAACCGACAATTTTTGAACTGGTTTACGAATGAGTGCTCTTTCTGCAAATTACAACAACCTTGGAGTAACTATGTATAAGGAAGTGTGCCTCCTCATATGGGGGGTGGAGGCATACTGCTCATTTGCAGGAATAATTGATAAGTTTCAATATATACATATAAGCCGTCCATATACACACTTGAGTTATCAGATTTTTTTGACAAAATGTAAAATTATTTAGAGCTCACACAATGCAAGCTCATACATTATGCCAGTCATTTACTTACAGGTGAGATTAATACAAAGGAACGTAAATGCAAGATGGGTTGTTGTGATAAAAAGTAATACACTCACCATAACGTTCCAGCTGTGTTGTCTATTTTCATTCTTCCTCAAATGATGGGTTCAGATCTGATCCATCAGATCTGACTTTGCAGCTGCTAAAGCTTGTGGCAACCAGGAATTCTCAAGCTTTTCCCTTACCAATCATGCACCAATCCCAATTATCTCAGATCTTGTTTGCTGCTTAAAAAAGTGAAAAAAAATGAAAATTATCGTCATTATTATGGAGAAACTATATCTGGTCTTTTATATACAGATAATAAGACATGTAGGCCATGTAATACCCATTTTTCCAGGACTCTTGGATGGGGATTGGTGGGAGGGGAGTTGAGGCAGAATGAAAATGGACAACACAGATGGAGCATTATGGTGAGTACATAACTTCTTTATCTGAAGTTGTCAATTTTCATTCATTCTTCAGCTGATGGGACAGAGTCCCCAACTACCTAATTCCCAGGTTAGACTCGGACATTCCTGAGCACCACAGAACAAAAGGATGCTCTTCCTCTGAAAACCAGATCTAATTTGTAATAAGCAATAAATGTATGGAAAGTAGCCCAAGTAGCCGCTGCAAAAATATCATCCCTGGACATTCTGGACTGAAATACTGGTGCCATGGATCTGGTGGAATGAGCATGATTTTTTTTTTTTAATTAAGTGATAGCAGATTTGTTAGAAACGAAATAAATGCAATTTGTTATCCATCTAGATAGAGTAACTTTAGTAACTGATTTACCCAATGTGGGTTCTGTAAATGAAACACAGTTGATAGATTTCCTGATGTCTTTAGTCGGATTCAAATAAAAATGCAACTGCCTGTGGACATCCAGCAAGTGTAGCGCATATTCACCTTTCTTGGAAAATTTAGGGAAAAAACACAGGCAAATTAACAGATTGATTAATACTGGATTCTGACACCACCTTTGGAAGAAATGACAGCTTGGTATGTAAAGTTTACTCTGTCCCTATGAAAAATCAAGTATGGGGGTGTGAGGCTAATGCTTGGATTTCAGAAATTCTTCTGACCGAAGTAATGGCTACAAAGAAAGTGGTCTTCCATGAAAGAAATTTAAGGTCACAGGTAGTTGTGGGCTTTATAAGGTACTGCAGCACTAAATTTAGGTGCCAAAGAGGAGTAGGATCTGTAAAGGGAGGTCTTAAAACAGTATGCCTCTTAAAAATGATTTGCTTAACTTATGAGATACTACAGACGAGCCATTTATCCCAACATGAAAATTTGATACTGCTGCTAGCTGGACAAACTGTGGCAGAGCTAGCTCCTTCAAAGAGATGTGATTAAAAAAATCCAATATATCATGTATGGGAGCTGTAAAAGATTCAGTGTCATTATTCTGAGCTCAAAAAAATAGAAGTTATGTCCTTACCATAACGTTCCATGTGGAGTGTTCATCTCGCCTTTGTTCTTACACCTGGGTTCGGAGCCGATCCTCGGCAAAGCTCTGCATCGAGAAGAAGCTCGAGACCAACCTAACTCCCACAATCCCCCTCTGCCTTTACCTCAGATCTAGTTTGCAAGCAAACCAGCAGAGAACAGAAGAGAGCAACACATTCATGCCAAACAAGAATAAACCTATTTACATAGCACAACAACTACTCAAGGCAGAAGCAGGAGAAACAAACCAGGCACCTAAACTGGACGTTCTTCCTGAGGGTGGGAGGGTGGGAATGTAAGAACAAAGGCAAGATGAACACTCCACATGGAACGTTATGGTAAGGACATAACTTCTATATGTGAGAGTGTTCAATCTCGCCGTTTGTTCTTACACCTGGGTAGCGTCCCTAGCTCCATGTTCCTGAGGAACTCAGGGAGAACGTTCCTGAGCACAGTGGAACCAAAGGTTGCCCTGTCCCTAGAAATCCTGTCTACTTTGTAATGAGAAATGAAGGTATATGGTTTAGACCAAGTGGCAGCCGCACAAATAGTGTCTAACGGCAGGCGAGCTGCATGAGCCAGGGATGTAGATACTGATCTTGTAGAGTGACCTTTGGGCTTGACAGGTAAAGTTTGTTCAGAGGCAGTATAAACAAAAATAATACAATCAGAAAGCCATTTGGACAGGGTTCATTTTATAACTGCCATACCCTTCTTGCTGTCTGAGAAGGCTACAAAGAGCTGGTCTGTTCTTCTGTGATCCTTTGTTCTGTCCAAGTAAAATCTGAGTTGTCTATGAACATCTAACTTGTGTAACATATATTCCAACTTATTGGAGTGTTTTTTGAAAAAAGGTGGGTAGTTCAATGGACTTATTAATATTATTAACGGAGCAAACTTTGGGAAGAAAGGATGGATTAGTGCGAAGAGATACTCTGTCAGGGTGAAAAATCAAATAAGGATGTTTAACTGAAACAGCTTGAAGTTTGTGATAGCCACCAGAAAAAGGGTCTTCCATGACAAAAACTTCAAAGGACAGGAAGAGGCTGGTTCAAAAGGTGGTAGCATCAGCTGTAAGTTCCAAGGTGAAGTAGGACTTCTAACTGGTGGCCTAATATGGAAAGATCCTTTTAGAAAGGCCTTACAAAGTCTGTGAGCCATAATAGGAGCCCCACTTTCTCCCACATGAAAATTTGATATGGCAGCTAATTGCACTCTCAAAGTGGCAGGAGAAGCCTTGGTGGAACAAAAAACTCCAAGACCTTATTCAGAGGAGCTATTAAGGGATCCAATTGTTGTGTAGTTGCCCAGTGCACAAATACTAGTGTAAATCTTTGTAGTGGAAGCTTTATGAGAAGCCACCAGGATATTTTGAACTGCAGAGGATAGAAGATCAGACCTGGCTAAGAAGGGAAGCGGAGCAGCCAAGCTGCTAGTCTGAGGGAGAGAAGCGACGGGTGGAGAGCCCCTGACGAGTGGGTCAGTAGATCGGGCTCTGGGTCCAGGATCCAGGGTTCCCGCATTTGGTGTGCCAGAAGAAAGGGAAACCATATTTGACGAGGCCAGAATGGGGCAATGAGGATAATTGTCCTTTGCAGGTTGCTGGCTTTTTGTAGAAATTTTGAAATCAGGGGAACAGGAGGAAAAGCGTACAGGAGACCCGGGGGCCAATCGTGAACCAGAGCGTCCCTGGGGACTTCCCCTGGAGGGGGTAATAGGGCAAAATAGCTTCTGCATTTGGCGTTCATTGGAGACGCAAACAGATCGCAGGAAGGCTGGCCCCACTTGCGAAAATTTTTCTTCGCAACTGACTGTTTGAGGGACCACTCGTGAGGTAACAGGATGGCTCTGCTCAACCTGTCCGCTATGACGTTGGATAACCCCGGGATGTGCGTTGCTATCAGAAAGCGACCCGTGGACTCCGCCCATTGCCAGATTCTCATGGCTTCTCTGCAATAGTTGGTAAGACTTGGTTCCCCCTTGCTTATGTACCAGACTACAGACATGTTGTCCGTCTGGACTGCAATTGTCCCTAGAGGCAGAAGGGGAGCAAAGTGTTGCAACGCTAGAAACACTGCCCTCAACTCTAGAACATTGATGTGCAGATTGCATTCCAAATTGGTCCATTTGGACTGTCTGTCCCTGAAAGATGCCCCCACCCTATCAGGAAGCGTCCGTGGTCACCGTTGCTGTAAGGGGAGCACAAATGGTCTTCCGCTGGAGAGATTGCAAGTCAGGAGCCACCAAGCCAGGTGTGATTTGCATATGTTTGTGATGTGGATTTCGTGTGTCAGGGGTAACTTTTGGAACGACCATTGTGCAAACAGTAGCCATTGAAGAACTCTCATGTGCAGTCTTCCCAAGGGTATATGAGAGAAGCTGCCATGAGACCCAAAACCTTCAGAACCAGTTTGGGATTTTCTGGATGAAAGAAGAAGGGATATATGGTTTTGTAGGGAGGCTATCCTTTCTGGGGAAGCCTTAGAATTAAGCAACGTATCAATTCTGCTCCTATGAATGAGATATGCTGTGATGGCTGTAGTAAGATTTTTCAAATTTACGGAAATTCGAGATGAACATAAAGTTGTAGTGTGTAATCCCTGGCCTGAATCAGTCGGCCGGTGGTGGCATAAAGGAGCCAGTCGTCCAGATGAAACACCTGGAATCCCAGGCGTCTCAAATGAGACGCTACCACTGCCATACATTTGGTGAAAACCCTGGGGCTGAGGTCAGACCAAAGGGCAGGGCTCGAAACTGAAAGTGACTGGCTCCCAGTCGGAAGCAAGTGATCCCTGGGCCCTGGCCATTTTGATGTGGTAGTATGCGTCCTTTAGATCTATTGAGCACATCCAGTCGTCCTTCTGTAAGAATGGAAGGATCGATTGAAGCGTGACCATCCGGAACTTTTCTTTCTTGATGAAGGTATTGAGTTTGCTTAGGTCCAGAATTGGCCTCCAGTCCCCTGTCTTTTTTGGAACTAAAAAGAACCTTGAGTAAGTTCCGAATCCTCTTTGGTCCGCTGGGACGGGTTGGATGACTCTTTTTCTAGCAGCTTTGAAATTTCTATAGCTGCAGGGCCTCGCAGATGGGGCGGCACATCTGGGAGTCTTTTCTGTGAAATTGGGGGCAATAGGAAGGGAATTTTGCAGCCTCTGGTAACAACGCTTTTTACCCAAATGTCTAATGTAAGATTTTGCCAGGCCTGAGGGTATAAAGCTAAGTGACCCCCGACTGCCTCCAGAGCAGGACAGTCGGGCCTCCTCTCAGGAGTGCTGGAAAGGTTTCCCGGGGAGTGTATCCCTGTCACCTTGGTTTTGCGGACCCCCTTTGCCGCCAGGGCGACGTCTTCCACCTCTGCCCCCTCCTCTGCCTCTGGAGGGGGTATCACCCTGTGCGCCTGGGAAAGAACCCTGGGGTTTTCGAAACCACATTTTTCCACCACGTTGCCCTTTGGGGTACGGTCTGGATGGGGTGGAAAAACGGACTCCAACAGCAGACAGAGTCTTTCCCTCTTGCTCACACCAGGTAAGGGTCTCCTTTACTTTGGAGCCAAAGAGAGTGGCACCATCAAATGGGGCGTTAGTAAAGGAAGACTTGAAGGCTTCCAATGAACATAAGCGCATCCAGGATTGTCTACGAAGAGCAATCGCTGAAGCTGCTGCCCTACTCGATCCTTATGAGATCAGCCTCATGGACGAGTTTACAATAGATGTAAGGGTATTGAGATGTGCTGTAACCTTCTCTGAGACAGCAGCATCTGTAGTACCCTGGAGGGTATCTCCCAACTCTTTGATTAGATCCCTCTGTAGCCGTGTGAAATGGGTTAAATAGTTCAGGGATCGCATAGAAAAAGCCGCTGAACTAAAAATGCTTCCCATATCTGTCCATAGTCCTAGAATCTCTGTTAGGCGGATGGACAGATGAGGAAGAGACATCTCCTTTTTCGTGGCGCTGCCACCACCATAGCCACTGGCACTCCCTTTGTCAGATAAGCCTTATCTTGGGGGCAGTAATATATTTGTTAGGCTTTCTAGGGACTGGCTCCACTGTCAGGTGTCTCCCACGCCCTTGAGCAATCAGTTCCATCAACTCATGACCCAGGAGGAGGAACCTTCAGCAAGACTGACTCATCCTCAGAAGGGGAGGGATTGCCAATCACTTCTCTGCTTTAGGATCTCCAGGATGTCAGAAAAGGAGACATCCTCTGAGGGTGACTTTGGGGACCCTTCTGACTCATCTAAGTCAGTGTCCGATGTCAATGATTCTTGTGGAGAATCTAAGTGTCTCCTCTTACACAATCTTTTCCTCGGAACTTCCTCGGGGCATCCGAAGAAGCCTCCGAGGAAGAGGCACCCTCTAGGGGTGGCTGAGACACTGGTGCTGATGTAGCCATGTGTGCAGAGGAGGACAACGGCCCTTTATGGGAAGGAGAAGCTGTTTCTGCTGAAGTGGTTGTCTGAACAGACAACACCTTCCTCATGAGTTAGGCCCCGGGTCCCGAGTCGAGGTATCCCCGGTTCGAAGTCGGAGGAATTCGAGACAGGCACGAAGGCATCGACCCCGAGGACAGAGGCGAGTCGATCCGAGCCGAGGCCCAGAGAGTCGGAACCGAAACATCGGTCCGACTCTCAGTCCCGGACAGGATGGATCCTCGGCCCGAGACTCCGGTACTGGATATTGAGAAAAAGACGGTTCCGGCACCGAGGGCTCCACAATCACCAGGTCAGCCTCTCCCGGCTCCGAAGACTGGATAGGCCTCGGAGGAGGAACAGGTGGAGATAAGGGAAGGCCTTCGAGTCTCGACACCAACTGGGAGGAGACAGAGATGAGTTTGGACAAGGCCGTATTCTCCATCAGTTTCTGCACCACACGGTCTACATCGGTGTCGGAGAGGGGCCTGGAAGAAGCCGACCTCAAAAGTGCAGGAGGAGGAAGCGCTGTCACCGGTTCCAAGACTCGAGGCTCGGTAACTGACAACAGTTCAACACTCGGCCCCGAAGTCTGTGGAACCGGTGATCGAACTTTGAATGAAGAGCTCGGAGCCGATGACTTGGGCTCATTCCTTGATTTAGATGCCTGGTCTGATGCATCCAGAGCCTCTTGGAATGCAGGCTTCAAAAGGCCCCTATCCATAAGTTTATCTGTCATGACCCTTCCACTGAAAGAATGACAGATGGAGCAGTCTTCTTGCAGATGGAGAGGGCCAAGACAGTAGACGCAGGAACTATGATTGTCGGTGACAGACATCTTCTGTCCACATTGGCACCGTTTGAAGCCTGATTTAGCTTTTTCTGACATGTTTACAAATTCCAATCCAGAAAACAGTGAAAAGCCAGGAGTAAATGTCTAATCCAGTAAAGAAGTCAAAGCCAGTAAAATTTGTCAAATCCTGTTAATAAAGTCACATCCAATAGTCAACTCCAGTAAAGTTAAGGGTGGGGTAGGAATAACTCAAAGAAGTATATAAAAATTATATACGGAACCGAGAAACCCTCGATACACTACTCACACACACAGTCAATCTTTAGAAAAGTTTGTACACAAAAATTAATAAAAGAAATACAAGAAATAATCAATCTTAGCTTTGAGGTGGTCTGAGCTCATCAAAATGAGCAAACTAGATCTGAGGTAAAGGCAGAGGAGGATTGTGGGAGTTAGGTTGGTCTCGAGCTTCTTCTCGATGCAGAGCCGAGGATCGGCTCCAAACTCAGGTGTAAGAACAAACGGCGAGATTGAACACTCTCACATCAAATCTTTTCCATTTCCTGCAGTATAGTTTCTTGGTGGAAGATTTACGGAAAGACATCAAAATATGATGGACGGGAAGAGAGCACTAACTGACTGGCTATCAAAGGAATTGGAGAAGTCAGGCAGTCAGCCTGAGGTTTGCCAAATCTGGGTGTATTATGTCTGTTGGATGAGACAGAAGGCCCAGAGATGGATCCAGAAAACAAGGTGGTTGAATCAATGTAGGCCAAAGAAAGGGGAAACAAATCTGTCAAGCTCAATATAGAGCAATGAGGATGTCTTTGCTCTTTAACCTGGAAGCTTTCTGAAGGAATTTGGGAATTAACGGAATGGGGGAATAAGCATACAGGAGACCGGGGGGCAATTGTGAAATACAGCATACCTTGGAGATTCCTCTCTTTTGGGATTTGGGCAAAGTAGCTGCTGCACTTGTTGCTCGGGGGGGGGGGGGATAGATCAGATCTCAGCAAGGCTGGCCCCACTGACAGAAGATCTTGTCTGTAATTATCTTGTTGAGGGACCATTCATGGGGTAGAATACACCTGTTCAATTTAGTGCCATCACACTGGATTTCCCCAGAATGTGCCTTGCTAAAAGAAAGAGGTTGGAAGGGATCACTTACTGCCACACACTGAGAGCTTCTCAACACAATCGGTAGGATTTGGTTCCCCTCTGTTAATATACCATATGACTGACATTTAGTCTGGCTGTACTGCAATTGTCCCCAGAATGAGGGCATTCTGAAATGCCTGCAATGTTAAAAGTACTGCTCTCATCTCTAGGATATTTATATGCAATTTGGCCTCTTTGCAGGATCAGATGCATTGGACTGTCTTCCCCATATAATGCCCTCCCCACACCCTAACTGGGAAGTGTCCATGGTCACTATGGCCTTGGGCTGAGAAGGAATGAACGCACGACCTTGTAGAACCTGGTCTGAATGAATCCACCATGTTAGATCTTTCTTGCAGATGTGAGTGATTCTTATCTTGCACGACACAGGTTGATAAAGATTCAATCATTGAGCAGCTAACATCCACTGCAGAATTCTCAGATAAAACCTGGCTAGTTGTATCAACGTTACTGCTACTGCCATTGATCCCAGAGCCTGAAGGACCAGCTGGGCCGAAATTGAGGTGCTGCAGATGATCTTTTTGACTTGTACAGTCTGAACCCTCAGTAATGGAAGGAAAGCAATGGTTGCCTTTGTACTGAGAACTGCTCCTATAAACTCTAAACTCTGAGTTTGGTCCAGATGAGATTTCTTATAATTTATGGTTATCCCCAGACGAGAGCAAGTCTGGAGAACCTGGTCTCATTCACATATAACAGCTGATGCCTGGTCACAGCAGTAATGAACCAGTCATCTAGATATGGAAACACTCTGAATCCTTGCATTCTCAGGTGAGCTGCTACTACTGCCATGAAAGTTGTGGTGAGACCAAAGGGCAGTACTCTGAATTGATAATAACTGGCTTCCAGCCAGAAGCATAAATACCTTCGGGACCATCTGTTCACCTTTATGTGATAGTATGCATCCCGAAAGTCTATACAGTACATCCAGTCTTCCTTGCCCAGAAAGGGGAGAATGGACTGAATCATGACGATCTGAAACTTAGTTCTTTGAACTGGCTTGTTTAGCTGGTTGAGATCCAGAATTAGTCTCCAGCCCCCTGTTTTCTTTGGCACTAAAAACAACCTTGAGTAAGTTCCAGATTCTATCTGGTCTAGCAGGACCTTTTGAATGGCACTCTTTCTAGCAGCTTTTGTATTTGAATTGCTGCTTGTTCCTTCTGACTGTTTGGAACACTGGGGATTTTTCTTGAAAGTGGTGGAGGACAGGAAAACGGTATTGTATATCCTCTGTACTCAAGTATCTTGTTATATCTAGCCAGGATCTCTGCTGCAGGGATAATCATCCCGACTGCCTCTAGAGGTGGGCAATCAAGCCTCCTTTCAGGAGTGCTGGTAGGGTTTGTAAAAGAATGAATCTCTGAAACCTTGGTTCTGTGGGACATTTCTGCCACATGGATGGTGATGTCCATTTGAGGTCTCTCCTCTGCCTCTGGGGGATCCTCACCCACGTGTGTCCTGGAAAGAACCAAGAGAGGTTTTGAACCACATTTTCCAACCTCATCATTGATTCCTGGAAAAGGTTAGTTGGAAGGGTCAAAAAACACAAACCAACTGCACATAAGGTCTTCCCATCCTTCTCATACCAGGATAGGAGTGTCCTTAACCTTGGGGCCAAATAATGATGTTCCGTCAAAAGGGGCATTGACGAAAGAGGACTTGAAAGGCTCATTAAACTCACAAAGGCACATTCAGGCATGTCTCCTTATGGAAATGCCTGAACCTGCTGCTCTTGAGATTCCCTCTGCTACATCTGAGATAAACCTCATGGAAGAACTGGATATGGACCGAAGGGTAGCTTACGGGGGCCTGAACTTCCTCAGAAACACCTGAAAGGGTATTTGATGACTCCTTAATCAAACCCCTTTGTAATCTGGTAAAATTTGCCAAGTAGTTGAGAGACCTCAGCACAAAAGTGGATGCGGCATATACACGCTTCCCTAATCTGTCCTTTGCCTGCAACTCCCAGCTGGAGGGATGGACAGTGGAACTTTCTTCAGCTAGTTCCTTCTTGGTGGCTGCCGCAATGACTATGGCATAAACAGGAACTCCCTTACTCCAGAACTGCCTGTCAGTTGGTGGTGCCATTATCCTATCTGCTCCTGGAGGCATGGGTTCTATGGTGTCTGGATCCTTCCACGCACACTGAGAGATTGTGTCAATGAGCTTGCCAGTGGGCAGAGTCACCCAGGTGGTAGAGGGTTCAGTAGCAAAAGCCTCCAGGAGAACAGATTCTTTGGGCATCGGGCTACTGGGCACCCAGCCACCTCTCTGTTTAAGGATTTCCAGGATGTCTTCAAATGAAACATCTTCAGGAGGCAACTGTGGGGACCCTTTGCCCTCATCAAAATCTGTATCTTCGGTGATGGATACCTTCGGGGAATCAATGTGCTTCATCTTGCATGTTCTTTCTGTGGACCTCCTCAGTGAACGCTCTGGGGAGGTATCTGAAGAGGAAATTGCAATCCCCTGAGCAGGAGCCTGGGGCTTTTGTACTGGCTGTCCCAGTGGAATGAGATGGTGAGGTTCTGAGTGCTGGGTCATCATGGTGAAAGATTTTGGATCAGAGGGGGAATGTTGCGTCAGAACTCTTGTAGCAGGCAAGACACTCTCCACAGCCTCAGAGATTGAGCAGCCCACAGAAAACGACATCAGACCCAAGAAGTCACTCTTCTGATCCTAGCCCCTTCCCACTCCGAGGGAAAGATCTTAGAGGTGGAAGCTGCAGCCAAGCTGTCCAGTGCCGAGGCTCCAAGGTGCAGAGACAGCTCCAAAAATTTCAGTGTCAAATGCAACACCCCATATTTGACAGGCAGACTACAGATCTGGGAGCTATCTGGATCTGAAGGAACTGGAGCTGTCAGGGATGACTTTGGATCCAGGGATAAGGATATACTCAGATCCTAAAATGACTGATCCGGACAACTTTGATCCAGTGACTCTGATTCTACAGTGGTAGTCAGAGGAGGAACCAGTAAAGAGGGAGTTGTAGAAATTCAGATCTCCTGACCTGGATGGGTAGGAGTCGACGGAACTCCAATCTGTCCCTTAACTAAGAGCATCTTCCTCACCAGTCTCTCCATGTCTTCTTCGGTTAGGTTCCTGGAAGAATGAGCAGAATGATAGATGGAGATCTGGGGCACCCCAAAAATGGTGAAGGTACTCCATCTGGGACAGGATCTAGGGAGGGAGAGTACTTCACTCTATGTTAGGGTTTAAATGTAATTTTTGGTGATATCAGATCCAACAGCTTAGGATCCGATAAATTGGAACTTGCCGGATCCTGTTTGGAAACAGTCGGATGCAAAACAGTCAGATCAGGTGATTTTGAGGGCTATGGATATGTAGCTGAAGTGGGATCCATAAGTTTTGATTTCTTATGATTCAGGGTCGAGTCCAAATCTTTTCTTGATCTTTTTCTTAAGGAATCAGAGGTAGAAGATGAAGAGGAAATCGGAGAGGAGGACTTCTGACATAACTTTTGAAGAACTACCTTCGGAAACAGCTCCTCCGAAACAGGAAAGAAGGCGGCCTTTCAAAATGACCTTATTTTTTCTTTCCACTAAAATTCATAGAATGAAACTATGGCAAATAGAGCTGTCTTCTTGCAGGAGAAGAGGGCCCAAACAAACGCATAAAGTATGGGCATCTGAAAGGCAATTTATGCCCACACTTTACATATTTTTTAAATCCTGCTGGCTATTCTGACATGTTTAGAAGTATTTGAAAAGTGTCTAAACAGAAGAAAGAGAAAGATGATTTTTTTTGGAAAGCAGAAGGAAGAAGGGGATAAAATACCGACAATGGTAATGAAGAACTAAAAAGGATGAGGAAGAGATACCAACTATATTATCAGGGGAGTACTACAGTACAAACGAAGGAAGAAAAATAGAAAGGTATTACTAAATAGATGAAAATGGAAAGTAGGGTAAGTAAAGTTTCTGATAAGAAAGATAATAAGCAGTAAGGAAATAAGTATGTAAGGAATATAATTGTTATTTATCTCTATGAAGCTCGAGAGTAGTACTAGACCACTCTTTTCTGGAGCGGCAAATGAGATCTGAGGTAATTGGGGTTGGTGCATTGTGGGTAAGGGAGAAGCTAGAGAGTTCCTGCTAGCCATGAGCTTTAGCAACAACAGAGTCAGATCTGAAGGATCGGATCTGAGCCCATCAGTTCAGGAATGAATGAAAATTTACATCAGATTTACAGATTTATCAAAAAACATGAGATTTCACGGCAGCACTAAAGTCTAGTGGTAGTGCAGCTCTCAACCTTCTATCTCTAAAATGAGGAACACTAGCCCTCATAATGTAGAACAAATGGGCAAAATGTGGAACACATAAACTAGGAAGGTCATAGGATGGTTAAAATATGCTGGTTTTACTTATAAAGAAGATATGTTAATGAATTTATATGATTCATTTCTATTTACAATGGATTTCACTAAAAAAAATTCCTAACACTGAATGTGTGACAGTCTTTCAATGTGGAACATTTGAGGAACTTGGAGGAACATGAACTTTTTAAGACCCCGGTACACTTGAGAGGTATGGTGTAGAGGATTAAAACACTGTGTAAGTGCTGAAGGTAGAGGTTTTGAATCATTTTAATCTGTCAACAAAGAAGATTAAGGTTATAAACTGTTAACTAGCTACTTCCTGTGGTACAGGATTTGATTCCCTTAGCCTTCATTTGCTTTGTGTGACCCTGAGCAAGTCACTTAATCAGACATTGCTTTAGGCTCATTAAATGGTCTCCTGGACTGCATGTCTAGTAACTACCCATGAACCTATGAACCTATATACCTAAGCAGAGAGAATACAGGCTTTGTCTCTGCAACTGATAATTAATAATGACAAGAGGCAGTGGCAGCTAACAAACAAATCACAAGTAAAAATTATTGCCAACTCTTTAAAAGACTCTGCCTTAACCTCCCAGTAAGGGCAAAGGTCTGTTATGCTTTTGTGGCAGGACAAAACTGAGCACTGAATTCCTGTGTCCTATACTATCACCAGTTCAAATAAAGTTTATGACAGACTAAATAGGGCAGGCCAAACAGGAAAAGCCCTCACTGGTATCTGATGAGATTTGGCATGCCTACCTCTCCTCTGGTTCTATTGTTTCTTAAGTGAAAAAATTAAACAACTACAGCATATCTAAGCTAGCCCAGCACAAAAGGATCTGCACCTAGCCTTCAGATGTGAAGAAGTGCATGGAGAGAAGCTCAAGGACTTTACACCTGATGCCCACAAGTAGTGAAATCTGTCAGCAAATCTACCATGTTGCAGTATTCATTGCTGTAAGGAGGTCGCTGCCTCCAGTGCCGCCATCCGGCCAGTATACCAAAGTCTTTGCTCCTGGAGGGTAAGTGTGACGTCCCTTGTGAGGGCAATAAACTGACGTAGGGTATAAAAGTGACATCTGCACATACCCTCTTCAGAATGAACTGCCGCATACAGTAGTACTCCTGCAGGTTAAGATAGGGTCATAATAGGGAGACCCTTTAGACTTACACGTAGACTAGACCCTAGGGTACTAGGTAGGCTGTGTTTAGTGTGGAGACTGGGAGAGCAAATGACTATGTCCCCACAGGTAGGCCAGGGTACATTAGTTAGGGCAGGTGGGTGGGACTGAATACTGCATCATGGAATAGAAGGACATCTAAGGATATGGTAAGTTCTTACACAACTATTCTATGTCCTTTCATTCTCATGTTGCAGTATTCATTACAGTAGGGAGAGTGCCAGAGCTTTAGGTATGAGCTTGGGTGGACGATTGGAATCCCTGGTCAATGAGGCCCTGGAGAACTGAGCTGGCAAACCCTGCTCTTCCTCGGGAGGTTAAGTCCAGTTTGTAATGTTTGGTAAAGGTGTGTACTGAGGTACAAGTGGCAGCTTCTAAAATGGAAGCATAGTCAATCCCTTTGAAAAAGGCAGCGGAGGAGGCAGCTGCCCTGGTACAGTGAGGCCTGACATGACGGTGTAAGGATTTTCCATGATAGGAATAGCACAGGCCAATGGATTTAGAGATCCATGAAGAAATGGTCTGTTTGGAGTCTACCTTCCCTAGAGCTCTCTGATGGAAGGAGATGAAAAGTTGGACATACTTTCTGATAGGTCTGGTTTTGTCTAAGTAATACCTCAGTTGCCTGTGAACATCTAAAGAATGAAGAGTCCTCTCTGAGGAATTTTGTGGATGAGGGCAGAAAACCAGTAGGTTAATGGTCTGGTTTAATGAGAGTTCATTAACCACCTTAGGCATGAAGGAGGGTAGGTTAATGGTCTGGTTTAATGAGAGTTCATTAACCACCTTAGGCATGAAGGAGGGGTTAGTCTTGATGGCAACTCTGTCCTTGTGAAAAATAAGATAAGGAGAGGTAGCCATAAGGGCTTGTATCTCCTGGTGGAGGTGAAGGCCACTAGTAGAACTGTTTTCAGGGTGCATAGTTTTAGGGATACTGAATGTGCTGGTTCAAAGGGTGGTAATGGGAGTTTTTCTAGTACAAAATGCAGGTCCCAAGAGGGCGGTATAGGCTTTCTGGGGAGTCTGATATGAAGTAACCCTTTCAGAAAAAGATTGACTTCCAATCTCGAAGCCAGAGTGGGCCGACAAGCAAAGATGGCAGATAAATGGACTTTGACTGAAGAGTAAGTTAGTCCTGAGTGAAGTAAGCTCACACAAATAGGAAAGGGCCACAGGTATAGAAGTAGTCAGAGGGTCCTGGTTTTTCCACTGACACCACTGAGAATCTGTTCCATTTAGATACATAACTTCTCCTGGTATTAGGTTTTCTGGCCTCCTGCAGAACATTGAGTATGTCCTCTGAGTATAGGTGTCTGTAGGGAATTAGAACCCTATCACCCATAAGGTCAGTTTCAGATTGCTCACCTGCAGCTGTAGTAGGGATCCCCTGTCCTATGTGAGCAGGTCTATTCGTTGGGGTAACCTGTGATGACTGCCCTTGGCTTGTAGGTGGGGAAGGGGAAACCAATGCGGTCTTGGCCAAAAGGGGGTCACCAACAGGATTGTGGGTTTGTCCCTCTGTATTTTCAGGACGTCTTTCTGAATCAGTGTGAAGGGAGGGAAGGCATAGAGGTACATTCCCTCCTAAGGAAAGGAGAAGGCATCCACTTTCCAAGCTTGTGGATGTGGGTCCCTTGTGCAGAATCTGGGCAGGGGGAGGCAAAAAGATCTGCTTGTGGAATACCTCTTTGTGAAGCATCCATTTGTGGCAGGGAGCTAACGTTCTGCTGAGTGTGTCTGCCATAACATTTTCTGTTGAGGGAATATACACTGCTGCCAGGTGAATCTGGAGTGATGATGCTAGGTTTCAAATCTGGATGGCCAGGCTGCACAGAGGGTAGGACTTTGTTCCCCCCTGCTTGTTTATGTACCACAAGACAGTCATGTTTGTCTGATCGCTTTCAAGATTCCTGGCTGAAAAGTTGATTTGAAGGTTTTTAGGGCTAGCATTAGTGCCCTCATTTCCTTGATGTTGATATGGTCCTTTTGTCTTAGGCTGGACCATTTGCCTTGTAACCTGGATGTATAAGAATGTGTAGGTAGGCATCCTTCAAATTCAGGGCTACCAAGAAAGCCCGTGTCAGTATGAGTGGTAAGAGCAAGGGTAAGGTAATCATTTTGAAGCTGGGTACCTTAAGAAAGAGGTTTAGGAAAGATAAAAGTCTAGAACTGGCCTCCGTGGGCCATCTTTCCTTGGTGCCAGTAACATTCTGGAATAGTAGCCTATGTTTCTTTGTGGGTCGGGTACCTGCTCTATGGTGCTCTGAGCTAGTAGTTGTCAAATGATGGATGGGAAAAGGTGAGCTTGGTTTGTAGGTGTTTGAGGAATACCCTGGAAGGGGGGTAACATCCACCAAGTCATGAAATATCCCCTCTGAATGATGGACAGGACCCACTGTTCTGACGTAATTATCTGCCAGAAGAGGAGGGAGAGGGTGAGATGAAGGGATAGAGGGGTGTTTGGATCTAAGGGTGGTAAGTCACAGTGGAGATGGTCTGGTTTGGTCAGATTGACTCTGAAAGGGTGTGGTGGAAGAGTTGTTGGGAAACCTGGGAGTAGAGCTTTTCCTTGGTTGTCTACGTCCCTTGGACTGAGGAGCCGAGTGTGAGGACGATCTTCTAACAAAATTGAATTTTTGTGGGTAATTCCTGTGGTATCCGGGTATAGGGGATACTAGTAAATGTTTTAGAATTTGAAGTTCTTTTCCCTTTTCTTGAAAGGATTTGAGAAGCTCTGCTGAGGCTTGGCCAAACAGGACCTTACTGTCCAGTGGTGCATTAAGCAATTTTGTTTGTACATCCACAGCGAGAGGTTGTAGTCTCACCCAAGAATATAGTCTCAAAACTGAGCCTGATGCAGCAGATTTGGATGAGGCTTACACAGCATCATAACTGCACTTTGGAGTGCCTAGTCAGTTGGGATGCTGTGGAAAGTAGTGTGTTAATTTGGGCTTTAATGGGAGAGTCAGGAGCCTCAGACAGGAGGGTGGAAGCTTTGGTGATGGTGTCCAAGACATACCTAGCCATATGTGCTTGGTAGTTGAGAGCTCTTACAGCCAGAGTAGAGGAGGTATACACCTTCTTCCTTAGTTTGTCCATGAATTTGCTGGTTTTATCCATGGGGTAGAGGGCAGCAGAAGGCAACTGTCTGGATGTTTTGTCAGCAAAGACAGAAATAACTGCTGGGTCTGCTGGAGGGTATTTAAAAAGGAACTGGATGTCCTGATCGACCTTATAGAAATGGTCCGGACATTTTGAGGTTGGTGGTTGTGAGTCTGGAGACTAAGAGGCAGCCAAGAAGGTATCCTGGAAAGCAGGTAACAAGGGGGGTGGGCACAGCAGAAGGAGATGGTTGCTCCATTTATAGTGGGTCAAAGTATCTTTTCAAGGTGTCAGATACTTCTGATCCCTACCACTTAAAAGGTTCCCACATGAGGGAGATTGTGTCTTCAAAGGTGAATTCTTCCCCTGGGGACTCAGAAGTAATGGAGTCCTCCTCCCTCTGGGGTAATGAAATCCTTAGGGGAGTCTATTTGTGACTCATAGGTAACAGATTCCTCTGAAGAGGAGCAGTCTTTCTCTGATACCTCTAAAGGGGGCCGAGGAGAAGGGGAAGGTGGTAATTGTTGTGTCTGCAGGGCCTGGAATGCCTTAAAGAGACTTTGGGAAAATACTTCTCATCCAGGAACCCGTTGAGGCTCAGGATGGTTTAGTTTTTTTTTCTCTTCAAAGGGGTAACCGGTGGAGAAAGAATCAGAACTGATGTCTGTTTTGGTGGAAATGTAGGGGCAGGGCCGTCCGACTGAATGAGAAGATCCCGGGCTTTCATCAGCCTCAAGAATCTGCTCGGATGCCTGAAGCGCAGCATGGGATTCCAGCCTGATTTTCTTGGCCTTCTTCCTCGGTGGCTCGTCAGATGGGCTTCACCTTTCATATCGAGTGCAAGATGTTGTAATCTCTGATTTTCCAAATACAGTTTTAACATGGCCAAATGGCTGCAAAGAGTTTTTGGGACAAAAGATTTGCAAATGGGGCAGGACATATGGTCGTGGGCCTCACTCAAGCAAAATACACAATTTTTGTGCATGTCCTTGTGAGGAATTAGTCTCCCACAAGCACACTTCACCTTTCTAGTTGACATGTACATCTCAACAGTAATAAAAAGACAAAAAAAAAACCCAACAGGGCACTTATCTGTATCGGTAGACTGAAGCGGTTGTTTGATCTGGAGCGGTTACTTTAACCGGTCATCTGAAAATAGCGATCTGCTTTCGGAACTGGCAAACAGGAGTCCAAAGTTCACTGTAGCAGAAATATTCTGAAGCGGGTACGTGCAAACGTCACTTTTATACCCTACGTCGGTTTATGGCCCTCACAAGGGATGTCATATGTACCCTCCAGGAGCAAAGACTTTGGTATACAGACTGGATAAAGACGCTGCAGGCAGCAACATCCCTACTGTAATGAATACTGCAACAAGAGAATTGAAGGACATCAAACGTTACAACAGATTTACTTCATGTGTAGTACAACACCTATAAACAGATTCCCCATCAACATACAGTACTACACATAGTAAACGTCACAAGCTTTACCTGTTTTCCAAACATTCTGAAAAGGTTCAAAATAACTTATGTTTTGTTTCAACAATACCTGATGAATCACAATAAAATGATTTTATCAAACTACAGAAGACATAAAAAAATCCCTGCAAACAACTACATACTTCCACATTTCCAGTCTCTGAATATACTAATTCCAAGGTTGAACAAACAAGTAATAAAGAAAAAGAAGTTTTAAATAACAAATGGCATTTTCCTTTCACTCTCATTTGTCTGATCATGAAGTCTATCTATACAGTAACATAACATATTATGAACATAACACAAAAGCACAACAAAGAAATCACGTAAAGACAGTTTAGCCATTCACCAAAACAAACATAAGACCACATTTTTATAAAATGAAACAAGATTAAAAAAAGAAGTGGTTTCCACCCAATACCTCGTAACTTCACCTCAACAGAAACTCATTTGGCAAAGGTTTTTAAGTTAATATCACATTCATTTCACCAGGACAACTGAACACAAAGATAACTAGACTTAATATTAACTCACTTTTTTTGATTAGTGAGAATACTTTATTCTTGGGACTTAGAAAATTGGACTTCCAACATAGCTACACACTGATCACCAGCTTAATGTCAGTTCTCTCTCAGTGTGGAAACAGAAACTGAGAAAAAGGAGCACCCTCGAAACTGTTATTTGGGTAAAATTAATTTACTGGCTAGTAAGTACACTGCATGGATGTCAGCAAAGAAGAAAAAAATGGAGAACCTGAAAGAAAAACAACCAGAAAAGGTGAAGAGAAAACATTGGCTGGGAAGGATTCTGCAGCTGTTCAGCAAAAAGCAGCTGAAACTTCAGCTTTGGTTCAAGAGATGGCTTCCAATAATTTAGAGGAAAGCGTTAATCAAACGTACTCAACCGGTGATTAAAAGAAATGAAACATTGAAGGAATACATAAACTCGGATAACAAAAGCGTATAAAAATAGAAGAAGCTATAAATACATATACATATTACCTGATAAAACTGCAAAAATCTGAGTCTGAAATGCAAAGGTTGGCTGAGTATGACACTACTCAAGAAGCAGTTTCAAGAACAGTTGAGTTAGAAGACACCACACAGAGGAAAACCTGTGATTTTCTGCTGTATTAGAGAAACTGGAAACCTGAGATTTTCTGCTGTATTAGAGAAACTGGAAGGAAAAGAATGTATTCATTTTATGAAAGCACACATAAGCAACTGGACTAGTGTCCCACTTCAGGATTTGTTAATCGAAATGGCATATTGAGTGTATGCTCCAAACTTAGCCACAAGAAAGCAGCAGAGATCTATATTAGTAAAGATGCAGTCAAAACCAGAAGAAAGAGCCGACCCTGACAAAAATGTAGAAGAAAGGAAAAGTATTAAAAATTGTGACAGCAGAGTGTTTGAGGAAAACAATTATTCAGTGCACACCAGAAAGAAGAGAAGCAAATATATCCCAGCAATCAGGGAATATAGAAAGGCAGGTGTGAGATTCAAGTTCTTGTATCCATCGATCTTAAGAATATTTTTCCTTAGAACAGTAAAGACATCTTTTGATGCTAAACAGGCTAAGGAGGAAATAAAGGGCAAGATTCAACACCACCTACACCAAGTGTACACAATATTTATTCAAGAACACCCTCTACAACATTTTTTGTGCTTTCTAGTTACTCGGAAAGATTACACTAAGTGTACTCGTAGTCTACACTTCGTGATAATCTTTACGAATCCCTATCAATATTTCAAGCTGCAATAAAATCAGCAGGAAAATTAAAATTAGGAGGAAGAAGATGTGAGTTATGCCTGTGTTGTCTGTTCTCTCAGGACAGTGTACACATAGTGTACACAGTGTAGGTATTTTTGAGTCCCAGGGAAAGTTTACTCAACAAGAGAGCCAAGAAGCAAAACTAGACTTTTGCTTCAAAGTCTTCTAACAATAAAGCTCATAAATAGAAGATGTTTGTCTGGCAAATTCTAATATTCCAAATGAAAATGCGTGAGAGACAGAAAGAGGCATATGAATTGATTAAAATAATTAGGAATACATTTGACTTGGACCAGAGTCTAGTGTTGGGAGATGGAAATTAACAAGAAGACCAGCAACACTGAAAATAGTGAAAAAATGGGAAATTATAAAGCATGAATCACATTCGTGAAATATGGGTTTGCAAATAAAACTGGCTGAGAAAAGATTGGACTTTTGTTGACTTTGTTAAACTTGTGAGTGATTTTGTTCTTATTAGTAGAGTTCACAATATAAGATGCATGCTAAATTGTAAAGCAGTTTTATACACTGTGCAGTCAGATGTATTTTAAATGTGAGAGGTCTTTTCAGTGACTGTTGTATATTAAAGTAAACGTAACTTTTTATGTGCAAGAAATTCAGATTTTACAGTATAAAAGAAAAGAAAGGTTGTACAGAAGTTTAAATTAATATAATGTTGTGATCTTGGGTTGCTTAGGTGGTGAAGGGTGCAAAGGTGTACTGATTATATCATATAGAACTAACAGGATAATTTCCCTTAAGGGTGGATGTCTTAGATTAATGTCCTTAGCTTAAGCTATAAACATTTTTTTGTAAACAAATAGGCTTAAAAAATAAATAAAAAAATAAAAAAAATTATATATATATATATATATATATATATATATATATGTGTGTGTGTGTATATATATATATATATTCCCCCCCCCATTGCTGACTACTTTTACAAAGAGACAATATGTCTGCAGGTGCAAGGAATTAATCTTGAAAGTTATGACAAGCAGATCAGTGAAAAATAAAAGTATGAAATTATATAAAGTGAATAAGAGATAGTATTCTCCCCGGCAGCCTTTAGTACTTTAATACATTTAACTGTATAGTGATTAATTTATGGCTTTGTTTAAAAGTAGCCAGTAAACTATTTCGTAGAGCTAAATGTTAATGCTTTCTGATAGCATACACCCTGTTTTTCATGTCTGAGAGGGCAACAAAGATAAACGAACAGACAGCAAAGTGGGTACACAGGTTGTAACACCAGCTTTAGCATGGATGACCTTAATTTTAGATTAGGTGATGTCTTTGGGAGCAGCCGTCAATTTGAGGCAATTGTTCCTATCCACAGGGTGAAATGTCATTTGTTAAAAATGTACATATTTTTATTTGTTTGTTCTAAGTTAACAGGAGATGGGGATGTATTTAGTTTTCTTGTATGAAGTTTTCATTAAGCAAAAAATCTTTAAGAAATGTGAGGGGTTCAAATGGAGAGGAGAAGAAACATGTATAATAGATCATCCTGTCACTCATTAAAAGCTGAAATATACTTGACATTTTTTGAATGTGTAATAAATGGGTAAAACAACTTTTCATCATAATAGCTATTCTATCCATACTACCTTGGAATGTAAATGGTCTTACAAGTACAGCCAAAAAGGAAAAAGTATTTGCAGAGTGCAAATATCAATACTACAGCAGACACATTTGGAAAGAAATAAACAAGTGAATTTGACAAAGATATGATTTGATGATGGATATTACCAGGATATCAGGGACAAGGAAAAAGGAAGTAATAATTGTGTTTGCTACAGGGGCTCCAATAGTAACAGAAGAGGGAAAAAGACAATAATGGAGCTCCAATAGTGATAGAAGAGGGGAAAAAGACAATAATGATAGATATGTAAGTGGCAATAGGCAAGGGAGAATGATTCCATTAACCTGGCTTTATATCCCACCAAAAGCTGCTATTACGGAAATTAAGAAAAAAATTGGGAAATAAATGCACTTTCAGCAGGGAATATTACTTACAGCTGGGGACTGGAACTTGATTTGCAATAGTGAGGATGTATTGCGGGACACAAAAGGGATATACAACAAAAGAGGGTAGATTTCTAAAAAAAAATGTATGAAAATATTTGGTCTGGAAGACATGAATTCAGAAGTACGGACTAAAACAGAATTTACAAATTATTCCTCAAGGCATAATAGCTGGGCTAGACTGGATATAAAAAGAAGTTATATACTCACCATAACGTTCCATGTTTGTTGTCCATCTCGCCATTCATTCTTACAATGATGGGTTCGGAGCCGATCCTCGGTTCCGACTTGGCCGAATACTTGGCTGAAAGTCTCAAACCTGGCTTGTGGCAAGAAGGTATCCTACAATGCAGTGGTGTAATTCCCCAGATCTTGTTTGCTGCTACTACTGAACGATATGTACACTATTATACATATCTACAAATATATACATATATCCAAGTCCATACTATACGTACTGGAAGGAGAAACCAGCTGAGACAAAGAACTCCTGAGAGTAGTAAAAAATCTACCAGGTCCACAAGGAGTCTTTGGCAGAGGGAAGGAGGGAGGGTTCATAAGAATGAACTGTGAGATGGACAACAAACATGTTGTTCTATCTCGCCTTCATTCTTACAATGATGGGACAGTGTCTCTAGCACCTTTACCTGGGTAGCTCACAGGAGTACACCTTTAAGCACCGTGGAACTAAAGGATGTCCTGTCCCTGGAGGCCAAATCCACTTTGTAATGAGTGATAAAAGTATGTGGAATAGTCCAAGTAGCTGCTGCACAAATATTATCCATGGGAATTCTAGCTTGAAAAGCAGATGATGTAGCCATTGCTCTAGTGGAATGAGCCTTCATTTTGAAAGGTAAATCTTTGTGATTTGAGTTATAGATGAATATAATACAACTAGAAAGCCAATTGGAAAGAGTAGTTTTTGAGACTAAGCTTCCTTTTTTTGCATCACAGAAGGAAACAAATAATTGGTCAGATTTTTCTGAAGTCTTTGGTCCTATGCAAATAGAATCAGAGTTGTCCATGTACGTCCACTTGATGTAATTTGTACTCTGCCTTGTTGCTATGATTAGGAAAGAACACTGGAAGTTTTATAGATTGGCTTATGCTGTCTGGAGAAGAGACTTTAGGTAGAAAGGATGGGTTTGTACGTAAGGATACCCTATCCTTATGAAAAATCAAGTATGCGGTTTAATAGAAAAAGCTTGCAACTCTGACACTCTTCGAGCAGAAGTTATAGCCACTAGAAACAAGGTCTTCCAGGAAAGGAACTTGAGGTCTGAAGGTGAAGAGGGCTCAAAAGGTGGTAACGTGAGATGCGACATAACAAAATTTAGATCCCAAGGAGAAGGGCGTTCCTTAAAGAGAGGTCTTAGTAAGAAGGCACCTATTAAGAAGGCTCTACACAAAGTACAGTTTTGTACCTACCATAAATGTAGATGTCCGATAGATATGCAACTGCAGTCATAACATATGGGTTGTCCTGCCTCAGGCAGCCCTCGGTCGGCCGGATTCCAAAGTCTGGGTCCGGCGTCGGCCGGTGTCGCCTCCTCTCCGTCAGAACGGCTGGAGTATAAAGGCATTGGCCGACGCCATCTTCTTCAGTGTTTCTTGCCCCAGATGCCAGGTGCCCTCCAAGGAAGGCTAAATTTGGTGAATGGATAAACAATTCCAGACATGCACAACAGTAATAAACAGATACACCATAAAAGATACCCCCAGCAAAAAGGAATAGGGGTAGTGGACCCAAAAAGAAAATTTCAGAGGGGTAGGAGGGAGGGAAAATCCGACTGCAGTTGCATATCTATCGGACATCTACATTTATGGTAGGTACAAAACTGTACTATGTCCTTCAAGAATGCAACTGCAGTCATAACATATGGGTTGAATACCATAGCCAAGCTGGGGGTGGATGGAACTAAAGGGATGGTGTAGCTAAAATGCCCTGCAGGACTGCCGAAGCAAAGCCTGCTCGGGATCTGGAGTATAAAGGCAGGTTGTAGTGCTTGGTAAATGAATGCATGGAGCTCCATGTAGCAGCCTCTAGAATGTCCTTTGTAGCCACTCCTCTTAGGAAAGCTGTGGATGTGGCTACAGCTCTGGTGGAGTGTGGCCTAATATTGGCTGGCACACCTTTTCCATGAAAGGAATAGCAGAATCTGATGCAGTGTCCAATCCATTTTGAAATTGTTTGTTTGGAGATTGCTTTTCCTTGAACTCCAGCAGCATAGGCTACGAACAGTTGGTCAGACTTTCTGGTGGTCTTTGTTCTGTCCAAGTAGTAGCGTAGTTGTCCGTGTATGTCCAAAGTATGTAGCAGCTTTTCCCCCTTATTTTGAGGATTGGGGAAGAATGTAGGCAGGTGAATGGCTTGATTTAGAGACACCCTGGAAATTACTTTTGGCATGACAGAAGGATTGGTCCTTAGAGAGACTCTGTCCTGATGAAAAATGAGAAAGGGAGGTACTGCCATGAGTGCCTGTATCTCCGAGACTCTTCTTGCTGATGTTATTGCCAATAGAAAAAACGTTTTCCAGGATAGAAATTGCATTTCTGAAGATGCTGCTGGTTCAAAGGGAGGAAGAGTTAAGTTTTCCAAGACGAAATTGAGGTCCCATGCAGGTACTGGTGGTTTTCTGGGAGGTTTGATATTCTTTATCCCTCTTAGGAACTGTCTTAGCAAGGGATGTGAGAACACAGGTGGATCACAATTGTATTTTGCTGAGATTGCTGAAGCGTGAATCTTTATGGAAGAATATGAGAGACCAGTATGAAACAATTCTGCCAAGTATTCTAATATCTGAGGTATGCTCAATACTGTTGCATCCTGACCCTTGTTGGCATTCCAGATGATGAATCTCTTCCACTTGGCTGAATAGGTCTTTCTTGTGGAAGGTCTGCGTGCTTCCAGTAAAATCTCTTGAACTTCTTTGGAAAGAGAGATATCGGAAGTTATGGTAACCTCCAGGCTGTCAGATGCAATGTTTGCAGGTTTTGATGAACAGTCCTGTAATTGTGCTGGGTTAGAAGCAGAGGCCATGGAGGCAGAGGCCACGGTTTGATCCGAGTTATGCTCAACAGCAATGGGTACCAGTGCTGCCTTGGCCAGTCTGGAGCTATCAAAATGCCTGTTGGTTGTTCTGCTTTGATCTTCAGTATCACCTTGGTCAGTAGTGGTAGAGGAGGGAATGCATAAATTGTTAAGGAATTCCAGCTGAAGGAGAGAGCATCCATTTTCCAGGCTAGAGGATGGTGAGTTCTTGTACAAAACTTTTCCAGGTGATGGTTCAGGTGAGAAGCAAAGAGATCTATGTCCGGTCTTCCCCATGCCCTTGTTATTTGTGAGAATATGTGAGGATGCAGCATCCATTTGTGTGGATCCCAGAAATTTCTGCTCAGCTTGTCCGCCAAAACATTGTCCTTGCCTGGCACAAACTGGGATTGCAATTGGATCTTCAGACTCAGGGACTTTTCCCAAAGAATCATTGTTAGTCTGCAGAGGGGATAAGAATGAGTGCCTCCCTGCTTGTTTATATACCACATAACAGTGGTGTTGTCTGTCCTTATTAGCAAATGTCCTTGTTGAAGTGATCTTTCGAGAGTCTCGATTGCACGTATCACTGCCAACATCTCTTTTTGATTTATGTGCAGATGCCTTTCCCTTGGGTTCCATTGCCCTTGAATGTATCTGCCCTCCATGTGCGCCCCCCATCCATGATCCGAGGCGTCTGTTGTAATGATTTGACCTGCTTGAGGTTTGTTGAAAGACACGCCTTGGTTTAGCTGACTTGCTTGAGCCCACCACAAGAATTCCCTTTGCAGGCATGGAATAAGTGGGATTACGTCCTCTAGGCTTTGGCTGTGTTGGGACCATAAGCTTTTTAAGTACCATTGCAGCTTTCTCATATGAAGTCTTGCCAAAGGTATCAGAAGAATGCAAGATGCCATGAACCCCAGGGCCTGCAGGAATTTCCTTGCAGTCAGCTGGGAGAGCTTTGCTAGGCCTTTGAAGTACTCTGGTAACTGCTCTTGTTTTTCTTCTGTGAGAAAGGCCATTTGTGTTTTTGTGTCCAGTTTGGCTCCCAGGAAAATAATCTGTTGGGATGGCAGTAGCCTTGATTTTTGAATGTTGACTGTGTATCCCAAGGCCTGAAGTAATTGAATGACATAGTCCAAGTTTGTTATCAAGGTTTGTTTGTTGTCTGCTTGTATCAGGCAGTCGTCCAGGTAGGGGTATATTTGAATCCCCTGGAGTCTGCAGTGTGCCACTACTGATGCCAGGCATTTCGTGAACACTCTGGGCACAGTAGATAAGCCAAACGGCAATGCTGAGAATTGATAATGCTCTGTCCCTGCAAGAAATCTGAGGTATCTTCTGCAACTGTGTCTGATTGGGACATGCAGGTATGCCTCCTTGAGGTCCAGAGTGATCAGCCAAGACCCCTTGCACAGCATGGGAAGGAGTTGCTGTAACGTCAGCATTTTGAACTTTGGCACAATGAGAAAAGTATTTAGAGTAGACAAGTCCAGTATAGGCCTCCATTTGTTTTCTTTTCTTGGAACAAGGAACAGTCTTGAATAAAATCCCTGGCCTTGTTCCTGAGGAGGGACCTTTTCTATTGCTTTTATTCTTAGCAGCTTTGAAACTTGAATGAGTGCCTCTGCCCTTTGATGATGTGGCAGGTTTGGCATGCCTTGTCTTATTGGTAAAGTATGGAAGTGGAATCGGTAACCTTTGTCTATTAAATCCAGAATCCAGTTGTCCTTGGTTAAGATATGCCAGTTCTTTGAGAATAAGGATAATTTTCCGCCTAAGGGTGCTTCTCTTTGAGCTTTGGTAGGCGTCATGAAAGTCAAGTCATTGTGATTGTCCTTGTGGTGCAGCTGGACTGCCTGCGCCACTTCTTTGATTTGGTGGTTGCCATTGGCGGCCCCTGTAGGAGCCTCGGTACTGCCCTCTACCTCGAGCACGCCTGTTTTTTCCCCTTTGAAACTTGTCAGTGTCTGGAAAGGACCAATCCTTTGAAGGCCAATTCCTGCTGAATCTGGGTGGCTGAACCTGGAGGAAATCTTTGACTGAACTGATTTAGCCTTTTCCTCAATGGACTTCAACACATCTTGTGCATTAGCACCAAAAAGCTTCTGTTTTTCCAGAGGTGCATCAAGTAACTTTGTAAAATATAAAGGTTGTGTGCAGGAGTTACCCAGGCAGTTCACGAAATAGCTGTAGCAAACAGCACGAAGTAAAAATAACAATTCCTTGTCTCTTCAGACCAAAAGGCAATGCTGCTTCATGTAGTTCCAAAGTCCAACAAAATATTCTTCAAATAAACACTAAACAGAGACTGTAGACTGCAGTTTATTGTAGAAACATAAAAACAGGTGAGCGCTTTCGCTTTTCAGCTTTTTCAAACCATAATGCACTCCTAAAAACATGGTCCTATATATACTAAATGAATTAACTGATTAAACAATTAACTTAGCAATTAACTAATTTTCATTAAAGAATAAAACTTTAAAAAATTTTTAGCACATATTAAATAGATAAATAAATGATGTGCAACTTCTACCATTACTAGCCCTAATAACACCAAAACTGCATTAAACTAAATATATCTAAGAAATATATACATAGAAGGAATATACATGTATATAAAAGCAGACCATAGTCATAAATTAATCTAAAAAATCATCAGTTTAGTTAAGCAAGGTTATACACTTAAAACATTGTATACAAATGCTTACACCTTCCTTTCTTTACTTATATTTGTATAATACAAAACAGTATACTTCAATGTTTAAACCTTCTTTTCTTCAACTTTGGTTTTAGTGGAATGTTATCATTCAGTCCTGGAAAACTATGTGCTTGTAATTTAATGATCCAGTCTGCCTCTATTTCCTCAGTCCTATTCCTGATGTCTCCTGCTCTAAGGGTAGGTGTATTGATATGCAAAATCATGAATCTGAATTCATGCGTGGGACCTGCTTTTAAAATATGCTTAGATAACGCATTAACTTCAGATTTAATCTTTATCTGATATATATGTTCTCTAATTCTATGTTTTAATTTTCTATCTGTCTTACCTACATAGAATGCATGGCATTCCATGCAGGTAGCAAGATAGACCAGATGTTCTGTATTACATGTTCCATGTAATGTGAAGGAATAGATCTTCGATGTTATAGGGTGTATGAACATATTAGTAAGTACTAACATACTTACAAAAATTGCAGTTACCACATTTTATTGTCCCTTTAGAGCTTCTTTTCAAAGGTACTTCCATGCTTGAGGAGCAAAGCAGTCTATGAAGGTTCTTCTTATTTTTGAAAATGTAGCTAGGTTGAACTCCTACTATTTCTTTAATACTTGGATTTATAGTTAATATATCCCAATGCTTACTCAGTACATCTCTGATCTGATTAATGTCTTCTGTGTAATAAAGGGATACTTTTTGATGTTTCTTATAACTTCCCTGATCTAATTTCTGTTGTCCAGTATAATATTCTATACCTTTTCTTGAAAAATAAGGGCATGCCTGGTTATCCCTGTCTTCATTGACTTTAAGAAAACATTCATTAATTTCTGTTCCTTTATAACCTCTTGCTGTTAACCTATCATTTAATTTACTCAACTCATTTTCATATTGATCTTGTATAGGATTTAGTCTTGAGACTCTCACCGCCTGTCCTCGTACTATATTCTTGAACACATGCTTGGGATGCATACTATTCCTGTTTAATAAGGTGTTCTTATAGCATGTCTTCCTGAATACTCCTGTATTAAACATTCCATCATTCAATCGCTGTAATGAAACATCTAGGAAGGCAATATTATCATGGGAAGAGGTCATGGTAAATTTAAGGAAAGGTACCATTGCATTAACTTCCAAAAAGAACTCATTTAACTCTTCTAGGGAGCCGTCCCAAAGAAAAAACAAATCATCCACAAATCTCCTATAAAAACGGACATTGTGGATGAATTTGTTCAACAAAAAAAGATTCTCTTCTTCCCAAACTGCCATAACTAGGTTGGCGTAGCTATTGGCACAGGAAGTGCCCATAGCTACGCCATCCTTCTGCAGAAACAGATTTTTCTCAAAATAAAAAATATTTTTCTCCAGAACTAAATCCTATACAAGATCAATATGAAAATGAGTTGAGTAAATTAAATGATAGGTTAACAGCAAGAGGTTATAAAGGAACAGAAATTAATGAATGTTTTCTTAAAGTCAATGAAGACAGGGATAACCAGGCATGCCCTTATTTTTCAAGAAAAGGTATAGAATATTATACTGGACAACAGAAATTAGATCAGGGAAGTTATAAGAAACATCAAAAAGTATCCCTTTATTACACAGAAGACATTAATCAGATCAGAGATGTACTGAGTAAGCATTGGGATATATTAACTATAAATCCAAGTATTAAAGAAATAGTAGGAGTTCAACCTAGCTACATTTTCAAAAATAAGAAGAACCTTCATAGACTGCTTTGCTCCTCAAGCATGGAAGTACCTTTGAAAAGAAGCTCTAAAGGGACAATAAAATGTGGTAACTGCAATTTTTGTAAGTATGTTAGTACTACTAATATGTTCATACACCCTATAACATCGAAGATCTATACCTTCACATTACATGGAACATGTAATACAGAACATCTGGTCTATCTTGCTACCTGCATGGAATGCCATGCATTCTATGTAGGTAAGACAGATAGAAAATTAAAACATAGAATTAGAGAACATATATATCAGATAAAGATTAAATCTGAAGTTAATGTTATCTAAGCATATTTTAAAAGTAGGTCCCATGAATTCAGATTCATGATTTTGCATATCAATACACCTACCCTTAGAGCAGGAGACATCAGGAATAGGACTGAGGAAATAGAGGCAGACTGGATCATTAAATTACAAGCACATAGTTTTCCAGGACTGAATGATAACATTCCACTAAAACCAAAGTTGAAGAAAAGAAGGTTTAAACATTGAAGTATACTGTTTTGTATTATACAAATATAAGTAAAGAAAGGAAGGTTTAAGCATTTGTATACAATGTTTTAAGTGTATAACCTTGCTTAACTAAACTGATGATTTTTTAGATTAATTTATGACTATGGTCTGCTTTTATATACATGTATATTCCTTCTATGTATACATTTCTTAGATATATTTAGTTGTTTAATGCAGTTTTGGTGTTATTAGGGCTAGTAATGGTAGAAGTTGCACATCATTTATTTATCTATTTAATATGTGCTAAAAATTTTTTAAAGTTTTATTCTTTAATGAAAATTAGTTAATTGCTAAGTTAATTGTTTAATCAGTTAATTCATTTAGTATATATAGGACCATGTTTTTAGGAGTGCATTATGGTTTGAAAGCTGAAAAGCTCACCTGTTTTTATGTTTCTACAATAAACTGCAGTCAACAGTCTCTGTTTAGTGTTTATTTGAAGAATATTTTGTTGGACTTTGGAACTATATGAAGCAGCATTGCCTTTTGGTCTGAAGAGACAAGGAATTGCTATTTTTACTTCGTGCTGTTTGCTACAGCTATTTCGTGAACTGCCTGGGTAACTCCTGCACACAACCTTTATATTTTACACGTTTTTATGGACTTGCCTCAGTTGTGCAGAAGTTTTTGTTTCGTTGTGGTGTTCAGTTTTATTTTATATTTATATTTACATCAAGTAACTTTACTTTAACATGGTCTGGCAGTGGCTGTTCTTTTAACCAAGCATGTCTACGTATAACAGCCAATGTCATAGCTGCCCTACATGAAGCCTCCAATGCATCATAACCACACTGAAGAAAATGATTGCTAACCTGCTGAGAGTTATGGACCAGATCCTGCAATGCCTTTCTATCAACAGACTCAGGAGAGGCTAGTTTTTTCTGTAAATCATCCAGTAAATAATCCTTGTACTGAAACATACGAAAAAGGCAGTTAAGTGACCTCATGGCAAGGGTGGAAGAGGTATAAACTTTTTTACCCCATCTCTCCAGGGACCTTGCTTCCCTATCCGCTGACAGTGGATTCTTGGCTGAGGAAGTAGCCACTCCTTTGGGGCCCCTGTGAAATAAGTTTCAAGATCCACAGAGTGGGCCTTAAAGAGATGCTTGTGAGTGTCAGGGACCCTGTAATATCTGTCTGGCTTGACAGGAGCAGGAGGGAGAGAATCAGGGTTAGCACTGGAGTCGGAGAAAACATCATCCAGGACATCCATAACTGGAGGGATAGCTAAAGGTCTGTGCTGGGGTAACTTGAGGAAGGTACGAAGCCTTTTCCTAGAATCAGAAAATTCCTGACCCTGCCACTTAAAATGCTCCCTCATAGAGTGGAGGACTTCACCGAATGAAAAATCCTCTGGAGGAGAGGCAGAGGGAATTGACTCCTCAGCATCAGAGTCCTCATAGGCCTGGAAGGATTTTTCTTGGGTATCTGAATGCTCAGAATCCCCAGAGGCTTCATCTGAAGAGAGGTTGTCAGCCTGCTCAGTTCTAGGCCTTTTCTCTGCAGGCGGCTGAGAACCTCTGTCTGGGTGAAGCTGAGACCCCCTGATAAGAGAGATAAGATCTGCAGCAAGAGACATGATCTGTTTATCAGAAGAAGGGGCCTGGGCAGTAGGTTTAGGATGGGCCTTGGCCTGGCTGGTGGCCTTAGCACATGCAAAGGCCTTGATAGACATGGATACAGGAGGCCTAGCTGCCCCACGTGCAGGAGTAACCTTGTCTATGGGAATGGTGTCGGGCAGATCCAGAACTTCAGTTTCTGGAGGAAAATCAATAACCGGCACCGGTGTAGTCTCCGGGACCGAAGGATGTGTTACCGCTGTGTCGTCGGCCTGGAGCGGTTGGATTACCGCCTCTGAAGGGACCGAAGCACACGCGGAGGGCTTAGGAGAAATATCGGTAGAGGACGCGGGGTGCAGATGTCGGTCCCGGTCCTTCCGTTTTTTGGAAATTTGTGTTGTCGGTTGTTCCGACGGCATGATATAAGCGAAGGATTCGCCGAAAAAGTCTTCGGCAAATTCTGCCCGGCGCCTGAGGGTGCGCTTATTAAAGCAAGCACAGGCAGCACAGGCCGAGACGTCGTGGTCTGGGCCCAGGCAAGGGAGGCAGTGAGAATGGAAGTCCTTATGAGGTATTTGTTTACCACAAGACAAACAATTATTAACTTTCTCAATTTGTTCTGACATCGGCTGAGGCAAGAAAAATGTTCCCCAACGGGGTACTTCGCTTTTAGATGACTTCGGTAACTGAAAACACAGGAGCTGACCGACCAGCACTTGCGAACTGCTTCTGCTTCGGGCACCGCGCGGTAAGAAAGACTGAAGAAGATGGCGTCGACCGATGCCTTTATAACTCCAGCCATTCTGACGGAGAGGAGGCGACACCGGCCGACGCCGGACCCAGACTTTGGAATCCGGCCGACCGAGGGCTGCCTGAGGCAGGACAACCCATATGTTGACTGCAGTTGCATTCTTGAAGGACATCCTATGTTACATTAAGTTGGAAGTAGAATCACCAATTTGAAAATTCGAAATTGCAGCGAGTTGAAGCCTGATGGTTGCTGCAGCTGAGCCTTGTTGAAATAGTTCCGCCAAAAATTCCAAAATATAATGAATAGGTGCAGAAAAAGGATAGATGTTCCTATCTTGAGCCAAAAAGGAAAACCTCTTTTATTTACTAGAATACAGCTTTCTAGTGGAAGCTTTATGCGAGGACATTAAAATATGTCTAACTGTAGGAGTGAAATTGTGAAGCCCGACTAAATTGGGAAGTGGAACAGCCAAGCTGTCAATTTTAGGGTGTGGAGAGAAGGATGAAGCTCTCCCTAACATACGAGTCAGCAGAGGTTTCTCCTGAAGATGAGGCCAATGGAAGGGGAACCAAATTTGGTGAAGCCAATAAGGAGCAATGAGAATTATCCTGCTTCCTGAGCATTGTGCTTTCTGAATTACTCTGGGTATGAGAGGAAATGAAGGAAAAGCATATAGAAGTCCCGAGGGCCAATCGTGGGCAAGTGCGTCTCTCTGCGTCTCCCCCGGAGGGGGGATTAGGGTAAAGTAGTTGCTGCACTTGGCATTCATTGGAGTGGCAAAGAGATCGCAACAAGGTTGCCCTCATGTTTGGAAAATCATTTCCACTACATTGTGATTGAGACACCACTCATGAGGCATTGGGATTGCTCTGCTCAGCTTGTCCGCTATCATATTGGACTTCCCCGGAATGTGCATTGCAATTAGAAAGTGCTGTGAAGAAACTATCCATTGCCACACTCTTAGGGACTCTCGACAAAGGGGGTAAGATCTGGTTCCCCCCTGCTTGTTTATACACCAAACAAGAGACATATTGTCTGACTGTATCACAGTTGTCCCTAGAGGGAGACATTCCTGAAGTTCTTGCAACGCAAGAAGCATTGCTCTCATCTCTAGAACATTTATATGCCAGTGGGCTTCGTGTTCTTGCCATGTACCTTGGACTGTTCTTCCCAAATAATGCCCCCCCAACCTATCTGGGACACGTCCGTGGTCACTGTAGCTACTGGTTGATGTAAAACAAAGGGTCTGCCTACTGTCACATGAGTGGAGTGTATCCACCATCTTAAGTCGTTCTTGTAAGATTCCGTTATTCTGATCAGGTGAGACATACGAAGTTCTTGAAGTGACCATTGGGAGAACAATAGCCATTGAAGGATCCACATGTGCATTCTGGCAAGAGGGACCAGTGTAATTGTGGAAGCCATTGTTCCTAGTAATCTTAGCATTATCTTTGCTTTCACTTTGGTCTTGGGAAGGAGGTGAAGTATCTGCTGTCTGTTTCTGTTGGAAGATGTGCTATTATGGAAGAACTGTCTAGATCTGCAAATATGAATGTAATATGTTGACAGGGCAACACAACAGATTTTTGAAAGTTTACAGTAATGCCCAGCTGACTGCAGATGTCCAAAGTTAGGTCCCTGGCTTGTAGGAGTAGATGCTTGGTGGTGGCAGATAGGAGCCAGTAGTCTAGATAGGGAAACACATGGAATCCTAGACATCTCAGGTGAGCCGTGACTACTGCCATACATTTGGTGAACACTCTGGGGGCTGTAGTGAGACCAAAGGGCAGAGCTCTGAACTGGTAGTGGCTGGCTCCTAGCCGGAAGCGTAAGTACCTTCTTGATGTCCTGTCCATTTTTATGCGATAGTAAGCATCTTGAAGGTCTATCGAGCACATTCAATCGTCTTTCCCTAAAAAGGGAAGTATAGACTGCAGTGTCACCATTCGCAACTTTGACTTCTTGACAGATTTATTTAACTTGCTTAGGTCTAATATGGGCCTACAGTCCCTTTGTTCTTTTTGGCACCAAAAAGAATCTTTCTGAATCCTATCTGGTCTATGGGGACTTCTTGGATGACTCTTTTGTAGAGCAACTTTTGAATCTCTACAGTTGCTTGTTCCCTTAGATTGGGTGGAATATCTTGGATTGTTTTGGTCTGTGAAACAGGGTTGGAAAAAGGGATGGAGTATCCTCTGGATATCATATTTAGTACTCATTTGTCATTGGTAATATTTTGCCAGGTTTCTGGGTACATTGATTAACGTCCCCCAACTGCCTCCAGAGTAGAGCAGTCGGGCCTCCTTTCAGGTTCGCTGATAAGGGCATCCGTGAAAGGAATCACGTTCACCCTAGTTTTGCATGCCCCCTCTGCCTCTGGGGTGGTGTCTACCGTTATTACCTCCCCCTCTGCCCCTGAGGAAAATATCACCCCATGTGCCTTGGAAAAGTCTCTGGGATCTTTTGAACCACATCTTTCCGCTTTTCTGGCCTTTAGCATAAGTTCTTGAAGGTACAGAAAAATGTACTCCAACGGCAGAGAGAGTTTTCCCTTCCTGCTCACACCGGTTTAGTGTGTCTTTTACTGTGGGTCCAAAGAGTGAGGAGCCATCAAAACGGGCGTTAGTAAAGGTAGACTTAAAGGGCTCTGCAAAATTGCACAAGTGCATCCAGGAGCGTCTCATAAGGGAAACTCTGGAACCCGCTGCCCTGCTCGCTCCATCTGCTGCGTAGGATATGAGCTTCATGGAGGCGTTGACAATGGAATTTAAGGTAGACAGCTGGAAGGAGACCTTCTCATTCACCCCCGCAGCTAATGAACCTTGTAGAGCATCTCTTAGCTCTTTCAGGAGATCTCTTTGTAGCCTGGTAAAGTGGGATAAGTAGTTCAGCGATTGCAGTGAAAAAGTCGCTAACGAAAAGACACGCTTCCCGTATCTGTCCATCATTCAAGAGTCTTTATTCGGAGGATGAACAGATGAGGAAGTCTCTGAAAGTTCCTTCTCGGTGGCTGCTGCCACCACCATAGCATCTATGGGTACCCCCTTGATTAGAAAATCCTTGCCCGAAGGAGCTGACAAAAATTTGTTTGACCTCCGAGGGACCGGTTCCGTAGTGTCAGGTGACTCCCCATGCCATTCGACTAACCAGGTCCATTAACTCATCGAATGGCGGAGGCACCCAGGAGGCTGAAGGTTGAGATCCGAAAGCCTTCAGGTACACTGACTCCTCATCAGAAGGGGTGGTGGTCTGCTAGCCACCTCTTTGCTTAAGGATCTCTAGAATATCTGCAAATGAGATATCAGAGGACGACAGTGGGGACCCTTCTGACTCAAGGTCAGTGTCTTAAGTGATGAACTCATCTGGGGGGTCAACATGCTTTCTCTTCCGGGTTCTCTTCAGAGGTGGCTCCTCAGAAGGATATTCTGGGGAGGCCTCGGAGAAGAGGGGTTTGCCCATTGGGGGATCCTGAGGCTCTGGATCTCTGCTGTCCTGTGCGATGGTTGGTGCAGAGACAGTAGCCAGTGGCTTAGGGGGACGAGTACTGGTATCCTTCTGTGGTGCTGAATGGGTAGACAACACACTCCTCATCAGCTCAAAGGTAGATCCCACTGGCTCCAAAGACTCCCTTGGCACAAAGGAGACAGAAGGCGGCACCGGAACCAACGAGATCGGACCAGAGGCTGATGTGGTAGCCGAGCCAACCCGGGCCGATGCTCCGAGGGGTAGACTTGGCACCAAAGAAGATCAGGGCCGAGAATATCCCCTCAAGACCGCCCAGGGAACCCCAGCTGCCAGACTCCCCGGATGGCGCAGAGAGAGTCGGAGCAGATGTTGGCTCCGTGAACACTGAAGGGGATCCCAGAACAGGCTGGTCTACAGTAAGCGGTACCAAGCACCCCGGCTCCGAAGGACCAACGTGGCTCGGAGGAGGAACAGTGGGTACAGTAGGCTCCGAGACCAAATGGGTAGGAGCAGAGAATAATTTAGTCAACGCTGCCGACTTCACGAGTCTGTGCACGTCATCATCTGATAAGCTCCTGGTGGACCTGGAAGATAGGGAAGGAGAGCAATACCTATGAAGGATTGGAGATCTCAATGTCAGAGAAACCTGCAAAATATCCATGGATCGGCTCTGAGTGGAGGTATCTTGCAGCTCCGAAGGCTTTGGAGCTGAAGTACCAGGCCTGTCAACCAAAAAGACTTCAGACGGCTCCAAGGACTGTGGAGCCTAGGAAATAGTGGCCTTTGAAATTTTAGGAAGTCTGACTGGCAGTTCTGACTAAGCCGATGTTGTCGGTGAATGGCTTTTCAGAGACTTGTCTTTTTTAGAGGAAGGAGACTTAGAAGAGGAAGAACAACTATGGATGGCTTCCTCAAAAGAAGGCTTTAACAGCCCTTCCAGAATCAACTTGTTTCTCTTTTCATGAAGAACTCTAGAACTAAAAGAATGACAAAAGGTGCAGTCTTCTTGGAGATGAGTGTCACCAAGGCAATAAACACATATAACATGCCTGACATTTTTTAAAGCCCGAAGGCTTATGTTCTCTCTCTTTTGGGTCTTTGGACATATTTAAGGTAGACCCCAAAAGTGACAGCAATAACAACAAGAAGAAAATTAGCTAAGACTAATGAAGCTAAAGCTACACCAAAAAGTTACTACAGGACAAACACAAGAAACGACAACCAGGGGAAAAAAATAGAACCTCAAACTGAAACGGCTCTATTTTCTAGACAAGACAATAATACACTACAAGCCCTCTAACTTAAATGGGCAAATAGCTCTCTTGCTTAAACAAGCTATAAAGAAACTATAAGACAAACCACCACCACTACAAGGGATACCAAAAAGGGCCTACAAAGCGAAGGCAAAAGCCGTGCTAGACGGGAAAAAAACTATCACTACCTAACAGAGTGCAGCAAGGAGGCACAACGAGTTAAATCTAATAACATAAAAGATATATATATGCAAATATAACAATTTTAGAAAAAGGTAATAGACAAATTTGACACAACTTAGCCACGGCCAAGATGAGCACATCCAACCTTGTAAAGCAGCAAACTTGATCTGGGGAATTACACCACTGCATTGTGGGATACAGTCTTGCCACGAGCCGGGTTTGAGACTTTCAGCTAAGTATTCGGCCAAGTCAGGGCTGAGGATCGGCTCTGAACCCATCATTGTAAGAATGAAGGTGAGATAGGACAACATAACATCTTATATTTCGGAGAAACGTGCATTTGATTGAAAGCTTTGACACACATTTAATAACCATTTCAGTTCAAGAACCAATAAAAACTAAGATAAAAATGCAAAGTAAAGAAGTGAAAATGGGACACTGATATTTTCCCACCTACCTGTTGAAAACGAGGAATTTAAGGTGCAGTGGAACTTATTCAAGAGTTATTAGGCAGACAAACATCCTCAGATGGAACAGCTAGTGAGTGGGATAAAATTAAAATGGAGTTAGGGTAGAAATAAAAGAGGGGCTGACAAAGGTTAAAGTACTGCAGAATAAGGGGAATCTCACAAAGCAAGAGGAAGAGCGACTGTAGAATGCCAAACATTTGGATAATATGGATGAGTTTAGAAAAACTGCTGTTAAGCAACTATTTTTGATGATGACTCTAGAGCACAAAAACTTTTAGTACGGTGACTTAGGCAACAGCAAGTAGAAAGGGTTATTGCCTAACTTAGGCAGCATATGACAATTAAAATAACCCGAGATTCTACAGAGGTATTAAGAGATATTTCAGAAATGTTATGAAAATCTGTATACAAACAGAGGAATGCGGAAACCAAAAAACAAATAGTACAGATTGAAAGATTTATGGAAGACTTACTCATGCCAAGATAAGAGGAAGATGAGGCTCAACAACTAATAGTTAAGACAGGAGGAGATGGTAAAAATGATGACACATAATTAATCTGCATGGAAGTCTCCAAGAACAGATGATACTCCTGTGAAAGTCTGAAGGGAAGAAAGTGATTAAGATCTGGAAGATTTTATTTAATACTATTTTAAAAAGGGGTGGGGGGAAGCACCAGCATTTTGGAAAGCTGTGGTGGCTGCATTATGCAAAGTGGGTAATGACCTTTCAGATCCAGACTTGTATAACCCATTTCAGATTTAAAGAATTATTATAAAGTGCTTATGTCGATACTAGCTAAAAGAATATCAAGAAAGTGTTGCAAAATTGTTAGATATGGATGAATGTGCCTTTGTAGAGTGCAGGCAACCGTTTGACAACATAAAAAGAATAATGGTAGAGAGAAGCAGAATGTAAGAAAATACCACTGTTAACAGTTGCATCTTGTAGAAGAGAAAACATTCAAGACAGTAAGCTGGGATTTTATGAGTAGGGCAATGTAAGCATTTGCATTCCCTGATGCAACCTTATTAGGTGGATATATAAAGGATTGGAAGCAAGAATTAAAGTAGAAAGGTTCCTCTACGATAAGTTGTGTTTGAACACAGGAACCAGGCAGGGGTGCCCTCTTTTCCCTTTATTTGCTTTATGTTTAGAGCCACTGACAAAGAAATAAAGGACTCAAGAAATTCAAGGATATAATTGGTATGTTAATCAAGAAAAGTTGGGTTTATTTGCATATGATATAATTTTGTACTTGATAAAGCCAGAAAAGGACATCTTGGTGCTGTGTGACATTTTGAGACAGTTTCATGTCTTTTTAGAATATAACACTAATGAAGAGAAAAAAGGCTAAAGCTATAAATTATGTATCAATCATGATTTGTCTCAGCAATACCCATATTTACGGGAACATGATAAGGCACCTGATATGGCAGCTAAAGATATGGTGGGATAAACTACACAAAATATAATACAAAAACTGAGAAACTGGAAGCTCTTATTTATGAATATGGATAGCAAGATATAAGCAGTGAAAATTATTTTATTTCCCTTAGTTTTATATGCAGGTCAGGCATATTTTTATTAACCAGAGGAAAAGTTGTGGGCATTAATAAATAGTTAAGGGATTTATCTGGGAAGGAAAGAGGGCAGGAGTTAAGTTGGATAAGTTGATCCTCCCAGAACAACAACATGGTTTAAGATTATGTTTTGAAGGGATATTTTTGCAGCTACACAGCTGAGGCTCAGGCACATAGCACAAGCAGAAGGTTTTGAATGCAAACTGGAAAGGGATGCTGATCAAGCAGGAGGGGGAGTTCAAGAAATAAGGAAAGAGTGGGATTTGGGATGCAGATCCTTAAGGAGAATAACCATCACCAAGCAGAATGTTATAGTCATAAAGTTGCAGAGAATATTCTAGCAACTAAGCCAATTAATTGAGAAAGAGGTTGACAATAGGGATGACTGCAAGTAGGGGTATACAGAATAGGCAAGAAGGGGCTGCAGTTTCCAGGAGAACCAAGATATTGGGAGCAAGTAACTAGAGAGGGAAAGGTAACAGACTGGGATGAGGCCAAGAAGAGGTTTGGACTGCAGGCCAGAGACTGCTTTCCCTATCAGGGATTGATATCAGAAAGGTATAGGGGCTTTTATTGCATGGTACTGCTGCACATTGAAATAAAATGTGGCTTACAGATCAATAAGAAATTACTTTGGTTACATACTACAAAGCAGACACAAAGAAAGCATTTTGGTCAATGTTTATACATTTTAATACTTGCACTGCAGCTCCAGATTAGTGATAAACTTCCATAGCTGTAAATATCCCCAGAATAAAAGAGCTATGTTATTTTTCAGAGATTACCAATAAGCTTGAGAACAACAGATTCACACTAAAATCGATAAATAAAGGATTAATATTCACTTACCCTTGGCTTTAATGGCTTCACTGTAGAGATATCTGTCCCTTCTGCTCTTTGCCTACTGGAATCAAATGCTTTTCTCCTCTTTGTTGTCACTTTTTGGCAAATAGCTGCATGCTTCTTCTGCAAAATAATGCAGGGTCAAGTTATCTGGGTACTTAAAAATTGCCAAAAATAAATGCTACTGTGTAACAAAGTCTACCAGTGTGTTTATAAAATTAAATGGATGTTTAAAAAAGCAATACAAAAAGAAGTTATGTTCTTACCGTAACATTCCATGTATGTTGTCGATCTTCATCTATTCTTGACTCTTGCATAATCGGTTCCGATCCACGGAACCAGTTTGGCTGTTATACAGCTCACGTCAGCCAAAAAACTCTCAAACTAAGATGCTACCCACAATGCCCCTCTCTATATTACTTTAGATCTCATTTGCTACTCTTGTAGCAAGATGTGTCAGCTGACTCTCCTCTAGCAGCTAAGTTAATATCAAAATATTAACCTGTCTACTTTCCTTTCTCCTTTTTTTCCTCATCTCTACCCACCTTTTTTTTTCCTCGAGTGTGAGTTTTCTCCACACTCATTGGTAAACTTTCCCCTACCATCATTGGTATTTCCTTTTCTTTCTCTCTTCCTCTCTACCATTAGGTAGTTCTTTTCCACAACTGCTTGCAGAAATTTTCTATCTACCTATCCTTGTGTGTGTGTGTGTGTGTGTGTGTGTGTGTGTATGTGTGTGTTTTTTTTCTGCCCATTGACTTTCTTTCCTTTCTTAGTCCTCAACATGGCAGACAAGTCCAAAGGCATGACTGCGTTTAAGCAGTGCTAGGACTGCAGACAGAAAATGCCCAACTCTGCCTGTGTTTATTGTTTAGGTGCTCCACACTTGGACTTGGGAGTGCTCTGTGAGGCCTTCAGTACTAGGGCCTTGACAGAACATCGCAATAAGCTTTTTCTTAAAGGGCTTAAGACCCCCTTTGAGAAGATTTATCCAAGGCTGATAAGTCTCCAAAGACCTCTGGTTCTAAACCTAGTCACTCGATAAGGACTCCTCCATCTACACCAATATTAAAAAAATATATATATACAAGTCCTCTTCCGTTTGTTGCTTCCCAGAACCAAGAGTTAACACAAAAAAGGAAAAAAACTAAGGGTAATGCTGCTCAATGCCAGAAGTCTAAATCTCAAAATGCACGCACTCGAGGCCCTTCTCAGTATGGAGAACATTGATGTCTGTGCTGTGACAGAAACCTGGTTCAAGGCTCCTGAGAGCACCCCAGCACTATCAGGTTTTACCTCATATCATATGTTCCGGCCCCAAAATCCAGACAATACCAAGAAAGGAGGGGGGGTATCCATATTCATCAAGGACACCCACACCTCAAGACTGGTGGGCAATGCACGATGCATCGGAGACCATCCAGGTGCAATTAACCATAGGCAAGACTGCTCTGCAAATTGTAGCATGTTACAGGCCACCCTCACAAACTCAGGAACCTCACATGGCCTTCCTGAAAACACTGGAGGGGATAAATGTATCACCAAACACCATCATACTAGGTGACTTCAATTACCCTAATATAGACTGGGAACACTAATCAAGCCCAAACACCCCAGCCCAAAAGTTCCTGGAATTCATAAACTCAAATGCCATGGAACAACTAGTCACCATCCCCACAAGAGGAGAAAACATACTTGATCTCATCATCACGAACATGGGAGCACAATGTTCAACACCGGAAGTATACCCCTCACTGGTGAGATCAGATCACAAACTAATCTCGCTGGACGTCCTCATCCCACCCCCACCTGAAATAAAAAAGACCACAGTAAAGAACTTCGAAGCCGACTTCACACTTCTAAAGACTAGTGTGGTCTCCTTTAAGGCCCCGAGCCGCAGAAAACAGTACTCAAGCCGCTGAATCACTTACAAATGCCTTCTACCAGCACCTGCAGGACTGCATGGAAAAGGCAATCCCAAGCAAAACAAAGACTCTTTGTACCAAAGGCAAGCGTCCAGTCTGGTGGACCCCAGCCATAAACAAACTCTACAACAAAAGGAGGAAGCTACTACAAGATAGAGCAAAATCCTTAAAAGGTAAGACACCTTTGATCATTATAAGTAAAAAACTAAGAGCTCTCAAAATCATCCAAAGCAAATTTTGAGAGAAAAATAGCTAAAGACTTAAAAGACAATCATAAGGCCTTCTTTAGCTATGTTAGAAACCTGGGAGGAAACTCCCAGATATGCTCAGAACTAGTTCAAAATGATGTGAAGATTACTGATCCTACAGACATTGCCAACATACTGGCTGACAGGTTCACTGCAAACTTCTCCCCCCCTCCCCCCCAAAAGGAGAGATATCTATACCAAATGATTGCAGCCCCCCAAACATCTCTAACGCCCAAGTGAGAACTGCTCTCTCCAAAGCAAAAAACACAGCATCCATGGGACCTGATGGTGTCCCTGGCTGTGTGCTCCACGAACTCAACGAGGAATTAAACCCACAGCTAGGACAGCTGTTTAATCATAGTCTCACCTCTGGATACGTACACAGGGAGTGGCGCACTGCAACTGTGGTCCCACTTCACAAAGGCGGTGCCTCCACCGATCCTGGAAATTACTGGCCCATTAGCTTGACAAGCCTTATCTGCAAAGCCATGGAGAGGATCATAATGGACCTCATAAATAAAGACATAGGGAATTTGCAGACTTTGGATCCAACCCAGTTTGGCTTTGTCAAAGGCAGATCATGCCTTTTAAACTTGGTTGACTTTTTCGAAACAGTCACCAAAGCCATTGATGAGGGAAAGGCAGTCCAAACAGCCTACCTCGATCTGGCGAAGGCCTTCGATACAATACCCCACTCGGGTATCATTGAAAAACTCATCAGCTTAAATGTTAACCCATACATCACAAGATGGGCTGCAAACTGGCTGAGTGACAGAACCCACAGGGTCAGAGTTGCTGGCGCCATGTCAGACTCAAAGCCTGTCACAAGTGGTGTCCCACAGGGCTCAGTCCTGGGCCCACTCTTGTTTGGCATCTACTTTTCCGAAGTACAAGCAAACACAGGAGGGTTATGGCTGACAAAGTTTGCAGATGACTGCAAACTGGGCGCCATAGTCGAAAACACATCTGACACAGATATCCTTCAGAAGGGTCTCACAGACGGATAGCTGGTGCCAGAGCCATGGCCTAAAGTTAAATGCCAAAAAATGCATAGTCATACCCTTCGGGAAAAACAAGGTTACCCCTAGCTACCATATAGGTGGCAATCCACTGAGCACAGAAGAAGTTATCAGGGACCTGGGGACCCAGGTTGACAGTAGCCTGTCATTCGACACCCATGTAGCTAAAGTAGTTAGGAAGACCTTCTACATTGCCCACCTTATCATGAAGGGATTCACATCTAGATCAAGGGAGGTCATAGTCTCCCTGTACTCATCACTCATCAGACCAATGATTGAGTACAATGCCCCATTCGAATGTATCTGACCCGACACTTGCAGCAGCTGGAGAGGCCACAAAAGTTCCTCACCAAAAGGATAAAGGGTCTCAAAATCTGTCCTATGCTGCCCGACTGAAAGAACTCCAGCTCTATTCAGTCGCCACCGCTTGCTCAGAGGTGACCTTTGCCTGACATACAAGGCCATGTCAAACCCAGATTTGATGAATATGCTTCACCTCAAAAATCTAGATCCGTCAGAGCCACAAGGCGGGAGACTTAAACCTCGACACGGCTATTAATAGGACGTGCTGGAGGGATAGATTCATCACCCAAAGACTCCCTATGCTGTGGAACAAAATCCCGGTATATGTGAGGCAGAGCACCTTGCTGGCCTTGTTCAAGAGAAATCTTGACCAATGGATGGGAGATCGCAGATATACCCCAGGGATTACCTCAGTGTCACTGCTCGACAGAGGCACAGCAAAATAATGGGTATAGTTCCCCATGCTAAAGGGGTGGCGTAAGCCACAAAACTATGGGCTAGGCTTGTAAATGCCCTCGGGCAGATAGCCTAGTATGAACCTATGAACCTATAAAGCTCTTGGAACAGACTTCTTCCTTGGCACCGGCCCTGGCACCGGCTTCTTTAGTTTCCTGGCTGGTCCAGACATCTCCTACTGCACTGAAAAAGGTCTTACCATGCCCTTCAGTGTAGAAATGTGACCCTCTATATGCACCCAGGACAAAGTAATCCCCTTCCACTGACCCATTCGTTGGCCAGCTTTCTAGTCCCTTTATAGAAAGGCCAGAATCTCTCTCTGGATTATCCGTTCGCTCCTCCAGGAGTCTCACTGAAGTAAATGTAGTGATATTGGTGGATCAGCTCCTAACAGCTAGGGGTCTTTATGTTTTTTCCCAGACCTCCACCAGTTCTTCTTCCTCTGACCTCCTTGGAGGCCTTACAGCTCCCCACTCCAACCACTCAGGCTCCAATTGCTCCAGCACCAACAGCCCCTTTGTCTTTAGCTCCGGAGTGGACTCAGACTTCTTTGGTTCCTTCAAAAACAACGGATTCTCAAGATCATGGCTCCACCATTGGGCCTTAACTCCTGCATTTTATTTGGAGTCATCCTTACCTCTTGGTTCTCTGGCGGCTGGGTCCTTCCTTAGCTCCTGCTTAGAGGTGGGTCTTTCTGGGTGGGGTGTAACCCCAATTCTAATTTTGTCTTTCTTGGTTCCGAGCTGCCATCTCTCTTTGGGGGGGGGCTGCTTTCCAGGCTAAGGAGAGAGCACTGGCCACCACAGGATCTCAGGTGGCTGCTGCTGTGCCGGAGTTTCATTCCCTGAGCCCTTCTTACCTGGAGCTTCCACCAACCTCTGCGCCTGGACAGCGAGCTCCAAGGCTGCAAGAGTTCCTAGCACCGGATCACCCTTCTTCCAAGTTCCCCTCACACAGCCCTACTAAAGAGCATCCTTGGAAGAAAACATGTAAGAGGAAACACCTGGACTCTCCTGAAGAGTCTGTCATTGAGGACACTGATTTCGATGACAGGGAGGGCTAGCCCCAGTCACTCCCGGAAGACATCTCCTCTGAAGACATTCTTGAGATCCTTAAACAGAGGGGTAAACTGGAAGCCCAAAGACCTCACCTCAGAGAAGTCTATGTATTTGTAAACCTTTGGCTCTCACCCATCTACCTCCTGGGTGACCCCTCCTGTTGACAATCTCATTAAGCTAAATCAGTGAGCCTGGAAAGCTCCTGATTTTACAGAACCAATTCCCCACAGACCAGATAAGATTCTCTGCTCCTGAGGACCACCAACACTGGACAAAAGGGTTAGCAGTAGATGCCATGGTGGTAGCGATGGCCATCAAAAAGGAACTAGCTGAGGAAAGTTCCTTTGTTCATCCCCCTAACTGAGAGTCTAGGAAGATGGACAGATTTGGAAAGCGGGTTTATGCATCAACCTTTCCCTTTAGGTCAGGGATCTGATCAAGGAGCTATCAGAAAACCTAGCAGGAGCTGTATCTTATGAGGTCTAAGAAAAAGTGGCCTCCCAGTTAGCTACCCAAGAGTCTATTTATAACTCGTCCATGTGACTCATTGCACATGCAGCCGAAGGGACAAAAAGGTCAGTCGGTTCAGGCATTGCAATTAGATGACATGCCTGGATGCTCCTGTGCGAGTTTGCAGAGCCATTCAAGTCTTCCTTCGTCAATGCTCCCTATGATGTATCTTCTTTTTTGCCCCAAAGTCAAAGAAACTCTAGCCAGGTGTGAGAAAGATGGAAAGACCCTATCTGCAGTGAGCACATGTTTTTCTGCTCCCCAACAGTCCTACTTTAAGAATCAAAGGAATGGAAAGATGTGGTTCAGAAAATCCCAAGGGTCTTTTCAGGACACACGTGGTGGAGGCTCCTCTCGGGGCAGAGGGGGGAGCTCTAATGGAAGACTTCGAACATGAGGCAGAGGTGGCCTGCAGAATCAGGGTTCCAGAGGTTCTTTCTCTGGCCAGCCCTACAACACCTGAAAAGGGGCCTGATTGCTTACCTCTGGAAGTGGTCGGGGGAAGATTTTCTCTGCCTTCAACAGCCTTGTGACAAATATCCACTGATGCTTGGGTGCAGAGAATTATTACAAGAGATTACTCTGTCCCCTTCATTCTTTATCCAAGATTTATAACAAGGCTCCCCAATGTTCCACCTAAATCAGAGGGACCAAGCAGCCTTAGAAATATAAAAGGCTGCTAGAAAAAAAAAAAAAAAAGAGTAATCCAAGAAGTCCCACCAGACCAGATAGGATCCGGATTTTGCTCAAGGTTCTTTTTATTGCCAAAAAAAGAGGGTTACCGGAGACCAATTCCAGATCTCAGCCTTCTAAACAAATTTGTTCAACAATCCAAATTCTGGATGGTCATGATTCAGTCTCTACTTCTCTTTCTAGAGGAAAATGACTAGATGTGCTCTAAAGACCTTCAAGATGTGCATTACCACATAAAGCTGGAAGGTTTTTCCGCATTTGGTTAGGAGCCAATCCCTTTCAGTTCAGAGTGCTGTACTTTGGCCTCACCACAACCCCAGGATGTTCACCAAATGTATGGCAGCAGTAATAGCTCACTTGAGACTGCACGGATTCCAGATATTTCCATATCCGGATGACTGGCTCATCACCGCTTCCACCAGGAAACTACTGCTTAAAGCAACAGAATTCATTATGCATTTTTTGTGAACCTGAGCAACACAGTCAAAGCAAAATCTCAGCTAAGCCCCTCTCAAGATCTAGGATTCATAAGAGCTCATCTGAACACCATCTGCTGTGTAGCCTCCCTTCCTCAGCACAGATTACAAAAGATAAAATCCCAAGTACATCCTATTCTCTGCAGAAACAAAGTCCCAGTGCTGCTAGTCTTTCAAACATTGGGCTCCATGGCAGTGACTATCACTCTGGTCCCACTAGCAAGATTCCACATGCCGCTACTAAAATAGCTTCTAGCATCAAAATGGTCCATTCTAACCCATCCAATGACATACCCCAAGAAATCCTTTTAGATCGCCCATTTGTCCCTCCTCAACCCACGGCCATATTGACCACGGATGCCTCCCCAATGGGGTGGGGTAGGGTGGGGCATTACCTGGGAAGAACAGTCCAAGGCACTTGGTCCCCGATAGAGGCAGTTGGAGTCGAGGGCAGTGCTATTCGCGTTGCAAGCCTTTCAATCTGTCCTCCCTCCAGGGAACCATTACAACTCAATCAGACATGTCCATGGTCTGGTACAGTAAAACAGGGCAGAACCAAGTCCTACCACCTGTGTCGAGAACCCCTCAAGAGTGTGGCAATGGGAAATTTCTTCCAACTGCTTTCTGATAGTAATGCACATCTTGGGGAGCTCAAAAGTGATAGTGGACAAACTGAGCAAATGCATTCTACTGCCTCACGAGTGGTCTCTCAATCTCAGATTAGCGAGGGAGATTTTCCATCACTGGGGCCAGCCTTGCTGCAACCTTTCCGCATCACCCCAAAACAACAAGTGCAGAAGCTACTTTGCCCTAATCCCCCCTCAGGGGGAGTCACAGAGAGATACTCTTCTCCTCGATTGGCTCCCGGGTCTCCTCTATGCTTTTCCACAACTACCCAAGAGTCAAGGATAGATGAAAATTGATCTTACTGTTGTCTCTGACTCTTGAAAACTACCTTGAATGCACATCCCATGTAAAAAGAAAATATTTTACATACTAGATAAATTAGTTTTAATAACAGCATTGTCAAAGCAGAGTTCCTTTTATATCTGGAAATACAAGGATTGAGTCATTTTTATCTACACTGATTCTCAACATTCAGATGCTTAAATATACTGCAGGATTCAAAACTGACATGCATTAGCAAAATGAAGATGGATATTTTTATCAAATGTTCAGAATCCATAATTCTATGACTAAGGGTATCAAAGTGTTTCAGGATTTCAGCACAAAGTTTGCTTATTAACGCTTTTATAATTTGATTTTGTCTGATTTCTAACATTCTAAAGAGAAGTAAATTGCTGTAGTGAATCCTCAGTTTTGACTAGAATTGTGCAAACCACTACATCAGCACCTTACTTCACTTTTTTGAAGGCAGCAGGTGGGGCTGTCCCCGATTCTGGTTCATTGACCCCCTTCCAATTATCTACAGCTTTGTCTTGAATTCTTATACTAAAACGTTGTGAAGTATGATAAATAATGTCTTGTACAGGCACCAAAGTTTAAACACCAGTGTATGTGTACCACATCCATCCCTACAAGATATGTCAGCCTGGGATGACATGGTTGACAGATCTCAATGCTTTGACAGAGATGGTCTTTATCTATCACCTCTGGGATTTTGGTTACTAGCTAAGGCTCTTGCCATCCCCATAGTGCCTTTTGTAGGCAATGTTACAAGAACAAAATTCCCCAATGCAAAAATACCCTCTAAAAACAACCTCAAGGTTATGCTGCTAAATGCTAGGCATCACTGACTGGAAGCAGTCCTCACCCTGGAAGATGCTGACATTTGTGCAATCACTGAGACCTGGTTTAAGGCTGCAGACAGCACCACAGCTATACCAGGTTACATTTCCTTCCACACGTTCAGACCACAAACTGAAAGCATGAAATCTAAAGGAGGTGATGTATCAATATTCATTAAAGATAAATACACCTCCAGACTGGCCAGCTAATAGGACCTCCTCCATGAATCAGGACATCTACTCAGCCTACTTGGATCTACTTGAGTCAATCAAGATATAACCAAACACTCTGGTTTTGAGTGACTAATTAGCAGTCCAAAGACTGGGTAAATTATACAAGTTCTAACTCACTTGTCCAAAGGTTCCTGGACTTCTTTAACTCCAGTGCCCTGGACCAGCTGGTTGACAGACCCACAAGGGGCTCAAACATCCTGGACCTGATGCTCACCAACATGGGAGACCACTGCACCACCCCCAGTGTGTGGCCATCCCTGGTGAGATCTGACTACAAATCAGTCTCGCTAGAAGTAACCATAACACAAGACCCCACCTTAGCAATAACTCCTCCAAGGCCAGTTATAACCTTTTATATGACGGCATAAATAGTTTCATAGTCTCTCCCCCACTAATGGAACAAAAACCTATGCTGAGTTAGCTATCAATGATTTATACAAGTAGCCTTTACTGACTCTGTCGTACCTGATAGAACCAAAGCAAGATGTTCAAGAAAAAACAAACCTGCCTGGTGGACAACTGCCATTAATAGGCTACACAACAGTTGAAAGAAATTGTTGTATAACAGCAGGAAGGAACGGTCTCAAAACTGGAAACACTCCCTCCTCAATTTAAACAAGCAAATAAGACTCCTAGTGAAGTTTTCTGAAGCTAACTACGAATCCAAATTAGCTTCCCTGACTCAGGATAACCACAAAGCATTCTTTAGTTACATCTGTAACCTCAAAGGTAAGGCCCAGATTTGCTCTGAACTCATAGTTAATGGTACTACATATATAGAACCTGTCATATAGCAAACCTGCTGTCTGACTTCAGTGAAAACTTCACTCCTGTCCCGGCCACATATACCCAAAGCATCCCAAACACCTGTCTCACACCTAGTATCTTTGAGGAGCAGGTCTTAAATGCCCTCTCCAAAGTCAAAAACACAGCTTCTATGGGACCAGACAAAATCCCGGGTTGTGTTCTACATGAGTTAAAACAGGAATTAGCATCATCATTGAGCACGCTTTTCAATCACAGCCTAAGCACTGGCTTTGCCCCAGTGGAATGGAAAACAGCTACAGTCATCCCTTTGCACAAAGGGGTGCACCCATGGACCCTGGGAACTATAGGCCCATTAGCCTGACCAGCGTTATCTGCAAGGCCATGGAACAAATCATCATGGACTTTATTAACAAAGATGTAGGAAATCTTCAAATGCTCAACCTCACCCAGTTTGGCTTTGTCAAGGGGAGATCATGCCTGTTAAACTTGGTGGAGTTCTTCGAGGCACTCACCAAAGCCCTAGATGAGGGCAAATCTGTGCATATAGCCTATTTAGACTTAGCCAAGGCCTTTGACGCAATCCCCCACTCAGGCATCATTGATCAACTCACCCAGCTGGGTATCAACCGATATATAGTCAGGAGGTTTGCAAACTGGCTCACTGATAGAACTCATATGGTCAAAATAAGGGACTCCTCCTCCAGCAGAGCCGTAACCAGTGGTGTTCTACAGTGAGCGGTTCTGGGACCCCTGCTGTTCAGAATCTACTTCAATGAAATGCAGGCTAAAACTAAAGGACTATGGCTGACAAAGTTTGCTGATGACTGTAAAGAGTGATGTCAACATCCTGCAAGAAGGTCTTACGCAAATTAATGACTGGTGCCAAAGACATGGTCTTAAACTTAATGCAAAAAAATGCATCATCCTCCACTTCGGCAAGGGTGATGTTCCTGCAAACTACCACATCAATGGCAATACCAAAGACACAAAGTCAGTGGTGAGAGACCTGGGCACACAGGTTGACAGCAACCTTAACTTTGATCACCATGTCTCCACAGTGGTAAGAAGGGCATTTTATATTGCCTCCAGAAAAAAAATAGGTTATAACCCCCCTCCCCTGCACTCTTCCCTTATCAGGCCAATAACAGAGTCCAACGCTCCCTTTGATATGTTCCTTTCCAAACACCTGCAGCAAATGGAGAGACCACAAAGGTTCCTTACGAAGAAAATTCAAGGTTTCAAGATCTGTATTATGTGGACAGAAACCAATGTCACCTTACTCTGTGCCATACAGACTGCTCAGAGACAACCTGGGTCTTGCATATATAGCAATCTCTGACCCAGCTCTAAAGAAAATGCTACACATTTGCAAGTCAAATGGCACATGGGTCACTTGCTCAAAGGACCTTAACCTGGTAAGTGATATCAACAAAACTTGCTGGAGAGAGAGATTTGTCTCAAACATGTTGCCCCACCTTTGGAACAATCTTTCTATTCATGTTAAAGCCCCTCACTGGTCCTATTTAAGCGCACTTTGGACAACTGGATGGGTAACTGGAAATTCACTCTGGGGGTTCCACCTGTGTCCCTCTTAAACAGGGGTAAATAGGTGCTGATTTTAATGTCTGCTTGAACCAGACATCCTTGGGAACATGGGTTGAACTTGGCTAGGATTGTAAGAGCCCTGCAGCAGTTAGCCTAGTAACCTCCTATGATCCTATGTCACCAGCATACACTACACATGCTAATGATGCAGCACTTTGTTCATAATGGCATAACCTTATAAAACAAATACTCTGTATACAGCTAAAGTTATAGAGCTGCAGCCTCTATTTTCTCATGCCAAATTGATGTAGACAGCTCTTCATGGAGTAGGTTCATTTTACTCTAATCAAGCAATTCTCATTTGTGCATATACATATGCAAGTACGCATAAATTAATACCAAATCACTGGCTAAAACAGCAACATAAATCTGCAATCCTCATCACAAAATAATGAAGTTTCACAACGGCACCAAAGTAATTTGCTTATGGGCTGACACATTTTGTCTTTCCCAGACAACAGGGCTCTTCCAAAATCAGTCTCTGCGCATATCAGCAAACCAGATAGTTTTCAGACCGCCTTCCAAAAAGGTGTGCTGGGACGCAAAGATGGAGCTCGTATTGTTACCATTTAATGACTTCCAAAGAAGAAAATTAGACCTCTTTCCATGATTAGCTGGCAATGATTTAAGATGGCCACCTTACTGGTAGTGATGACTGCAATGGACTCCTAACTGCAAACACTGAATCCAGAGCAATTCTACTATCAAGAAAGACAGTTGTTTGAAATAAAAATTCCAAACACTCTTCTACATATTACTGTTACAGTCTGCAGTTGTACTGCAAGGCAACAAAATGCAAAATAATCTATTGTACTGGACTCCTAAATGCAAACAATGACTCCAAGGCAATCCAACTATCAAGGAGATTCTATTCAAGTAAAACTACAGATATTTGTTTATATCCTGCTATGCAGTCATATACAACTGCATGCTGAGTGGAAAAAAACAACAGCTTCCAACTTTAGGTATCAAAAACCTGCCCTAATTCCAGGCAATGTACTAATATTTCACAAAAAATTTCAGCTTCACCCATTTTACCTTTCTTCCATCAAGTTAATAAGAATTTCCCATTTACAGTGCTGACAGTGAACACAGGGATGCCTTGACTGGCATCACTAGATCTGCAACCACAAATGACTGATAACTGATGTCAAGAGAACAACAAAGTGGACATGGTCAGGAATCTGAGGAACCAGCTAGCCAAAGAAAAAATCTTAAGCAGGATGCTGGATGAGGGATGGATTTTGAAATAGGAAGCCATCATTTTGTTAGTAATTGGGTAAGCAGCACCATGAGTGAATGAATGAACGAAAAAAATAAAAAGATTAAATCTTCTCAAGCTACAATAATAGTACATTCAAGTATCTAACGTTAGCCATAAAACTGAACGACACCAATTAAGAATTAAAACCTCTGAAAACAAAAGTGCCATAATATAGCTACACTATAGTCTACTATATCAGCATCGTACACCATACAAAAATAAGGGGGTGGTACCCACAATCTATGGCCTTTACAAGCCAAGCAGCTCCTGAGTAACAAAAATGTGCATGACAGAGATCCCTGGGAAGTAGTACAGTAACGACAGCTAGAGAAGAGCTACAGACAGCGAATCTCATATTTACTCTGAATCCCTCCCAAAAGGGGTTTTCAGGGATGTTCAGAATGGTCCAGTTTTTCCATCAAACCAATGGGGAGTCTAAATCACATATGGCAGATCCATTGGCAGCAAGAGTTCAATAGCCTATTCAGAGGTGTGTTCTTGCTCCCCAAGTCACCATCTCCACTACATCTAGATATTAAGCAGCAGACATATTCCTTGAAATGCAGCCTCTGTGCTACTGGGGAGGATGCACTACAATTCTGCATTAAGAACACAGTGGTTACCCCTAAAGGCACTGAAGAACTTTTCTTCACTGGCAGACATCTGGCCTACTAGAAGTGATACTTTTTTTGTCATGTCAGCATTGTGCACCAGCATGTTTTGTTAAGTAGACGTTATAAGGGCTGATGACTATACGCTAATGTAGTGAAAACAGAAAAATCATGTGGTTACACCACTCACTGACAATCATTCAGAGTTTGCCTATGTCAAGATAGTTTAATGTTACCAGTATGTTCCCAGGAATTTGCTTTAGTCATCAGATCATCTGTGAGAGTTTTAGAGGTAAAATGGCCATCTAGAAAGGTTCCAGGCACTTCAAAATGGTGACAAAAAAAATCAATATTACAGCCAAAAGGAATGAGAAACCTAAATGGTTCTACAAAATTGTTAAAGCCCTTGGAATGGTTATGTCAAAGTTCTTTGAGTACAAACTAGCTTGAAATTATTTTTATATTGACTTGTTTTTGCATATCTTCAACCCATCTGAGAAGACAGCCAAGCCTACATTAAGGTAAGACAATTTTATATTCAGAGACAACTTTATCATTGCATGTCTACATTTTCTCTCTCTCTGAATATATATATATCTAGGACAGTTGATCGAAAGACCAACTGTCCGAATCCAACCCTACCGAACACCATTTACCGAAACTGCTTTCACTGAAAAAGCAGTTTCGATAAACGTTAGGTAAAACACACACACGCCATGTTTACACAGGGGGGCTTTGCCCCCTGTACCCCCCACAACCCCCTACTTTTATATTCTCACTCTGAGATCGTACTAGTGGGGAAAAGGGAATACTCCCTTATCCCCACTGTAGTCCGATCTCACCCACTACCACTTCCCCTCGATACCCTGTACTTTTACGAAAGTTTCATGAAAGCACTTTTTTTTAATAAAAAGTGCTTTTGCGAAACTGTGACAGCCCATTTCACATTCGGTGAAACAGGCTTTCGGTAGACTGTCCGGGTTCCATACATATATATATATATATATATATATATATATATATATATATATATATATATATATATATATATACACACACACACACACACATACATACATACATACACACACACAAATGTATATATTTGTATACACACATTTTATATATATATATATATATATATATATATATATATATATATATATATATATATATATAGTTATAAATTGGTTAGAACTGGCCTCATCAACAAACATATGCATAGCTTCTTACCACCTATAAAATTATCCAGCATCCATCTGCCTATCCAGCACTAAAAAACATTCTACACAACTATGTTCCCAGTTGATCACTGAGATTCAGTGACCAAAAACCAGTCTGTCTACAAACATACCAAATCTGCTGTGCATTGTTTGCACTCGTACAAGGTTGCTAAGGCCTGGAACTCCTTACTATAACCATCAGGTCAATACCCTCCATCCCATCTTTCAAAAACCACTCTGAAAGACTTCCTAATTAAAATCTGACTCCGTTCTTGCTGAAAACCAGGATAAACTACAACCCTATATGTGAACAAGTACCTTTTCATAGGTTGGTACTAGGCTATCAGCCCTAGGGCCTATACAAGCCTAGCCATAACAATTCCCTGGCTATTTCTTCCCACACTATTTACTTCCCTGTACCCTTGTCTAGCAGGACAAGTGACGTGATCCCCAGGGTGAATTTCCTTTCTCCTATCCAATCGTCAAGGTTCCTTTTGAAGAGGGCCAGAAGAGGCACTTTGCTTGACACGTATGGGCAATCTATTCCAGAGTCTGGGGAGTCTCTGGGTCAGGACCCTATCCCTCCAGCATGTTTTGTTTATTGTGATGACAAGGTTTAGATCCCTGGAGCGTGTGGCTCTGAGGGATTGGGATTTCTTTAAGTGTAGCATGTCCAACAGCTCTGGGTTTGACATGGTCTTGTATGTTAAGCAGAGATTGCCTCTGAGTAGATGATATGCGACAGAGTATAGCTGGAGTTTTTAAGGCGGTCAGCGTAGGGCATCTGCTTTAGGCTTGTGATTCTTTTAGTGAGATATTTCTGCGGCCTTTCCAGTTGTTGCAGATGTCATTCCCTATACCTCATTACTCTCCCTTCTGCACTTATTATGTTAGTTCTATCAAACTCTCTACCCTAACTCTCTCTCTAAATATACCATAAGCCTGTTTTTCCATCACTTCAATTTGCAATTCCTGTTTGTATTAGACTGACTTACCTTTAATTTTTCTACAAACTGTCTAAAATTTCTCTAACTATCAAATGATTGTCATAAAACTTGCATCAATTCTTAACCAATGTTTTTATATTATTGTTAATTTGTTACAATATTTTAAACTGCAGATGTTTTTATTTTTGAAGATTGTAAAATTATTCTTCGTAAAATGTTTTGTAACAGTTTGGAGCTTTTCTCCCCAGGCCTCTGCTGAAAATGGGCTTCTGCGCAGTTGGAATTTCCTAGTAATCAAATGTCAATAAACAAAATAATATATATACATATATAATGTGTGCAGATATGTATTTTATCTAGTTTTATAGTAAATATAATGTGTGAGTGAAAAAAGGCACCACTTCATGACTATCATTCTGGTTATATTTCTCATTATTTGTCACTTCTGTTTTCAAAACCTTTTAAACTTGTTTCTCAGTCGTAATATTCAAGAACCTTACTGATAACTGGAAGATGTTATGTAATTAAGTAAGTAAAATTCACGCTAATTAGCTTTCCAGATTTTTGGTCAGATGCAACTGCTTCTCAAGAGCCTTTGTCCATAGTTCAAATGTCAGCAGGTTGAGGGTTACGCACTAGCAAAATAGCTGTACAGGTAACTTATTTAGTCATAACATTCAGAGGCTGCCTCAGTAAATGATAGAGGTAGAATCAGCTAGCTGTTGGGGTTTTTCTTATTTCATGTGTTTGTTCATAAATTCGAAGTTATGTACCTACCATAACGTTCCATGTTAGTTGTCTTCTCTCGCCTTCTTTCTTGCTTGATGGGTTCCTAAGCTCGAGAGTCACTTTTACCAGCGCGAGGCAGCCCCATATCCCAGGATGCAAGGCGGGAAATACCCAGATCTCGTTTGGTACCTAGAGGGAAATCTGCCTAGCATATAAAACTTTCCACTAAGGAAAGAAAAGCAACTAGCCTAAAGAGCTATAAAGGGGAACCAGAATCAAATAGTAGCACTAACTGGTGCCCAAGGAAGAGATCTTCCAGAAACAAGGGAGATCAAGGTCTGTCCAGGCAAGGGGGACAGGAGGGAGTCAGAGGGTCAAGAAGGCGAGAGAAGACAAATAACATGGAACGTTATGGTAGGTACATAACTTCTAAATGTTAAGTTGTCAATCTCGCCTTCATTCTTGCTTGATGGGACCGCGTCCCTAGCACCTCTATCCTGGGTGGCTCAATGGAACAGACTCTTGAGAACCGTGGAACCAAAGCTAGCTCTATCCCTGGAGGCCAAATCCAATCTGTAATGAGAAACAAAGGTATGAGGAGTGGCTCAAGTGAAATAGTATCTAAGGGTAGCCTAACTTGAAAGGCTGTAGAAGCAGCTAGGCTCCTAGTGGAATGTGCTTTTGGTTTAGAGCACAATTGTTTTCCCCTAAGTTGATAAATGTGGGAAATAATGGAAGATAACCATCTAGAAAGGGTCACTTTGGAAACAGGAAGACCTTTTTTATTTTCAGCATAAGAAAGAAAGAGTTGATCAGACTTTCTGAATTGTTACGTTCTGTCCAAATAATATCGGAGTTGACGATGAACTTCCAAGAAATGCAATTTTTGTTCTGACCTGTTTGAATAATTAGGAAAAAATACAGGAAGATCAATGGATTGGTTCAAGTTTGTTTTTGAAGCAACCTTAGGCAAAAAGGATGGATTAGTTCTCAAGGAAACTCTGTCCTTGTGAAAGACAAGATAGGGGGGACAAACAGAGAGGGCATGAAGCTCTGACACTCTCCTAGCAGAGGTAATAGCAACCAGGAAGAGTGTCTTCCATGAAAGAAACTTCAGTGAACATGAAGCAGCTGGCTCAAAGGGAGGAAGAACTAAGGATGTCAGCACCAGATTTAGGTCCCACTGTGGTGGAGGGCTCCTGACAGGAGGCTTCAGGAGAAAAATTCCTTTCAGAAAGGCTTTACAAAGCCTATGGGACATAATATTATGGTCTGCAACTCCGACATGAAAATTCGAAATTGCTGCCAACTGAACTTTGACTGTGGAAGATGAGGAACCTGAGTGAAAAATCTCCGCTAGAAAATCCAAAACAGTATGAACAGGGGCAGTAAAGGGATCTATGTTCCTCCAAAGGGAGAAACGTTTCCACTTACTAGTGTAAATCCTCCTGGTAGAGGATTTAAGAGAAGCTACTATGATATCTCTAACAGGGTTAGAGATCATAGGAAGCCTGGCTAAGGATGGAAGTGGAGCAACCAAGCTGTGAGGTTGAGAGAAGGAATGGAGCAATGCCACTGACCCAACTGGTGAATCAGAAGATCTGGCACTGGGTCCAGATGCCATGGCAGCGCCAACATATGACGATGAAGGAACGGAAACCAAATTTGTCGAGGCCAATAAGGGGCAATGAGAATCATTTTGGCTCTCAAAATGGTAGCTTTCTGGATTACCTGTGGTATCAATGGAAAGGGAGGAAAAGCATAAAGAAGTCCCTGGGGCCAATCTTGGCTAAGAGCGTCTCTGGGGGGATGGCCCGGAAGTGGGAAGAGAGAGAAGAAGTTTGGGGATTTGCTGTTTTGGGGAGTAGCAAAATGATCGCAACATGGGCGGCCCCACTTCTGAAAAATCTCCTCCACTATAGAATGTTTGAGAGACCACTCGTGAGGCAGGAGAATTGCTCTGCTCAATTTGTCCGCTAATATGTTGGTTTTCCCAGGGATGTGCATTGCTACCAGAAACCGATGAGAGGAGATAGCCCATTGCCAAAGTCTGAGAGCTTCTCGACACAAGGGATAGGACTTGGTTACGCCCTGTTTGTTGATGTACCATGCTACGGACATGTTGTCCGTGTGAACTGCAATCGTTCCTAGTGGAAGAAAGTCGTTGAGGGCTTGCAACGTTAAAAGCACTGCTCTCATCTCTAGGATATTTATGTGCAGGTGGTATTCGAATGGTTGCCACGTCCCGTGAACCATCCTGCCCTGATAATGGCCCCCCCACCCGATCAGGGAGGCGTCCGTGGTGACTGTGGCTACTGGAATAGGGGAAACAAAGGGTCTGCCCTGATGGACTTGGGGAGAGGAAATCCACCAAGACAGATGGCTCTTGCAAGTCTGTGTCACCAGAATTTGGTGGCGCATGGGAAGCTGTTGGAATGACCATTGGGTGAACAACATCCACTGCAGGAGACGCATATAAAAACGGGCCAAAGGAAGAAGAGTGATGGCAGCTGCCATGAGGCCCAATACTTTCAGGACCAGCCTGGCTTGTACTCGTTTGCTGGCAAGAATGATCCGGACATGGTTCTGAATGTCTAGGATTCTCTGGTCTGTTAGGTTTGCTGACATCCGAACAGTGTCTAAATTTGCACCTAAAAAAGTAATAGATTGGCAGGGCAATAAGGAGGACTTTTCGTAGTTGACCGAAATTCCTAACTGACTGCATAGATGTAGGGTGTAATCTCTTGCTTGGAGAAGTTGATGCCTGGTGGAGGCTGAGAGGAGCCAGTCGTCGAGGTACGAAAACACCTGGAATCCTTGACGTCTCAGGTGAGCCGTGACCACTGCCATGCATTTGGTGAACACTCTGGGGGCTGTAGTGAGACCAAAGGGCAGGGCTCTGAATTGAAAATGACTGGTCCCCAGCCAAAAGCGGAGAAACCTTCTGGAGCGTCTGTGGATTTTTATGTGATAGTACGCATCCTGAAAGTCTATAGAGCACATCCAGTTGTCTTTGCCCAGAAAGGGCAAAATCGATTGAAGCGTGACCATCCGAAATCTTGTTTTTTTGACAAACTTTTTGAGTCTGCTGAGGTCTAATATTGGTCTCCAGTCTCCCGTTTTTTGGGAACCAAAAAGAACCTTGAGTAGATTCCGGATTCTGAATGATCTGACTGTACTGGCTGAATGGCTCTCTTTTGTAGAAGCTTTGAGACTTCTAACTTTGCAATTTCCCTTAGACCGGGTGGAACATCTGGAAGGGAACCTTTTGAGGGAAGGGCTTTCCTAAAGGAATCTTGTAACCCTCGGATATGATCGACTGTACCCATTTGTCTTGAGAGAGGGAAAACCAGGCTTTTGGGTACAGTGACAATCTTCCCCCAACTGCCTCCAAGGGTGTACAGTCGGGCAACACCTCAGGGATGCTGGAAGGGCTTGTCAGAGAGGCTCTCTGCTACCCTGGTTCTGCGGGACCCCTCTGCCTCTAGGCGCCTATTGTTATTACCCCTCTGCCTCTGGGGTAAACTGACCACGTGTCCGGCGTGACTCCCTGAGATTTTCGAACCACATCTTTCCCCCTTCTGTCCCTTAGGATAAGGCCTAGAAGGGGTGGAGAACTGACTCCTACGCAGAGAGAGTCTTGCCGTCTTGCTCACACCTGGTCAACGTCACTTGAGGGCCAAACAAAGTTGACCCATCAAAGGGAGAGTTAGCAAAATTACAGAGCCGCATCCAGGATTGACGCCTAAGAGCCACCCCTGTCCTCATGTACTCCGCTGCGGTTTCACTGGCCCATCTGCTGCATAAGATATCAGCCGCATGGAGGAGTTGGTTATGGAATTAAGGATTCCTAGCTGAGAGGCGATTTTTTTCTTGAGCCCCTACAGCTGAAGGATCCTGTACAACTTCACCTAATTCTTTAAGGATGTCCCTTTGAAGTCTGGTGAAGTGACATAAATAGTTCAGTGAACGCATGGCAAAGGTCGCTGAAGAAAACATCCGCTTGCCATACCTGTCCATGGTCCTAGACTCCTTGTTAGGAGGATGGACCGGTACGGAAGGATCTGCAAGTTCCTTTTTGGTGGCAGCAGCCACCACCATGGCATCAACCGGAACACCTTTTGTAAGAAATTGTTTCTCTACAGGGGCTATAATAAATTTAGAAGGCCTCCTGGGAACTGGTTCCACGGAATCAGGAGATGCCCACGCCTTCCGAGCTATCACTTCCATGAGAGGGTCGAAAGGCGGAGATACCCAGGAGGTGGAGGGTCGAGATCCAAAGGCCTCCAGGTATACAGACTCATCCTCGGAGGGATTAACGGGGGGCCAGTTACCCCTCTGTTTAAGGAGCTCTAGGATGTCTGAGAAAGAGACATCCTCAGAGGGGGATCCCTCCGACTCATCTAAGTCGGTGTCTGAGGTAGTAGACTCAGGGGAGTCTAGGTGCTTCCTCTTACAGGTCCTCTTGCGTGGAGGATCTCCTGACGGATCAGGAGAATCCTCGGAAGAGGGAGTTCTTCCCAGTGGGGAAACCTGAGGCGGTGGATCTCTCGGTCCGGGAGCAAGAGAGTGGGAAGAGACATCTACAGGCACCATAGAGGGAGGAGCTAGAGGAAAGTACAGTTTTGTACCTACCATAAATGTAGATGTCCGAACTGGATAGCATCTGCAGTCATTACAGCTGGGTTGTCCTGTCGTCAGGCAGCCCTTCAGTCGGCCGGATTCCAAAGTCGCTGATGTCGCACTTCACCCGACGTCATCTCCGTTGGTCTAAAGCATCACATTTTCCTCAGTGTTTCTTGCCCCAGATGCCAGAAGCCCTCTTGGAAGGCTGATAATTTTTTTTTTTTTTTTTTTTTTGGATATAATGCCAATGTTTCCAAAAAGAAATAGGTAAACACAGAAATAAGCATGTATGTACATATATACAAACAAATACACCATAAAGACTCCCCACCAGCTAGCTATTAGGAGGTAAACACCCTAGAAGTACCACAGAGGGGAAGGAGGGAGGGTGACTGCAGATGCTATCCAGTTCGGACATCTACATTTATGGTAGGTACAAAACTGTACTATGTCCTTCATGGATGCATCTGCAGTCATTACAGCTGGGTAGAATACCATAGCCAACTAGGGGAGGAGGATAAAGGAAGATTATGGTGTGTTTAGGATCCCTTGCAGTACAGCAGTGGCAAACCCTGCTCGGGATCTGGAATATAGAGGCAAATTATAATGCTTGGCAAATGTATGCACGGAGGTCCAAGTAGCCGCCTCAATAATGTCTTTGGTTGCCACTCCTCGTAAGAATGCTGTGGTAGTGGCTGTTGCCCTTGTAGAATGAGGTCTTGTGTTCTGTGGAATTGGTTTTCCATGGAAGGAGTAACAGAATCGAATGCAATTTCCTATCCATTTGGAGATTGTCTGTTTGGAAATAGCTCTTCCTTCCCTTCCTGTTGCATAGGCTACAAAAAGTTGGTCAGTCTTTCTGTTGCTTTTGGTTCTGTCCAAGTAGTAGCGTAGCTGTCTATGTACATGCAAGGTATGCAATATTCTTTCCCCTCTGTTTTGTGGGTTGGGAAAGAAGGTAGGGAGGTGAATTGCCTGGTTTAAGGACACCCTGGATACCACCTTAGGCATAAAGGTTGGATTAGTCCTCATGGACACTCTATCTTGGTGGAAGACTAGGAAGGGTTGCACTGCCATTAAGGCCTGTAGTTCTGAAACCCTCCTTGCTGAAGTAATTGCCAGTAGGAAAGCAGTTTTCCAAGACAGGTGCTGTAGGTCTGCAGTTGCTGCTGGTTCAAAGGGTGATAGTGTCAACTTTTCTAGAACGAAGTTTAAGTCCCAAGCTGGCAATGGTGGTTTCCTTGGAGGATTTACATTCTTGATTCCTCTGAGGAACTGTCTGAGCAAAGGGTGTGAAAAACAGGTGGATCAAAGCTGTATTCTGCTGAAATAGCTGATGCATGTATCTTGATGGAGGAGTAGGACAGGCCTGAATCCAGGTACTCCAGAATGTTAGGCATATCTATGTTTGACACATCTTTTCCTTTTTCAGAACTCCAAGTGACAAACCTTTTCCATTTTCCAGCGTAGTTCCTTCTTGTTGAAGGTCTGCGTGCTTCAAGAATAATGTCTTTAACTCTTTGGGAAAGTTCTTGATTAGCTGCTGCTATGTGATGTTCCATGCAGTTAGTTGTAACGTTTTCAGGTTTGGATGTATGGTGCTGTAGTTGTTCTGAGTTAGCATCAAAGGCATCAGAGGTATTGGCCACATATTGTTCCGAGACATGCTCCTCAGCAGTGGGTACCAGTGTTGTCTTGGCCAGTTTGGAGCTATCAGGATTATCCTTGGCTGTTCTTCCTTGATTTTTAGTAATACTTTGTGTATCAAGGGAAAAGGTGGGAATGCATATGCTGTTAGGCCTTTCCAGCTGAAGGAGAGAGAATCCACTTTCCATGCTAATGGGTGGAATGTCCTTGTGCAGAATTTTTGGAGCTGGTGATTTTGGGGTGATGCGAATAGGTCTATCTGAGTCCTTCCCCATTTCTTTGTGATGGTCTTGAAGATGTCCGGGTGTAGGTGCCATTCGTGGGCATCTGATGTGGTTCTGCTTAATATGTCTGCTAGAGTATTTTCTTTCCTGGTACAAATATTGCCTGTAGTTGGATGTTGTAGCTGAGTGCCAGGGTCCACAGTTCCAAAGTCAGTCTGCATAGGGGGTATGAATGAGTGCCTCCCTGTTTGTTGATGTACCACATGACTGTGGTGTTGTCTGTCCTTATCATCAACTGGCCCTCTTTGAGAAATGGTCTGAACTTTTGGATTGCCAGTTTTACTGCCAGCATTTCTTTTAGGTTGATGTGCAGGTGAAGTTGATCCTGAGTCCACAATCCTTGCTGTCCATCATGTGGGCCCCCCATCCTAGGTCTGAAGCGTCTGTTGTGATGTTCTGGCTTGCTTGACCTCTGCGAAAGGGAAGGCCTGGGTTTGACTGGCATGCCTGAGCCCACCATAGGAACTCCTGTTTTATGCATGGAATTAGTGGGATTTCTGTTTCTAGGCTGTGCCTGTGCTGGGACCATAAATTCCTTAGGTACCACTGTAGTTTTCTCATATGAAGTCTGGCAAATGGGATCAAAATTATGCATGATGCCATGAAACCCAAGGCCTGCAGTACCTTTCTTGCTGTTAACTTGTTCAGTTTTGTTAGTGCCAAGAAGTAAAGAGGGAGTTCTTTTTGTTTTTCTGTAGTTAGGAATGCCATTTGTCTTACTGTGTCCAATTCCGCTCCCAAGAATGTCCTTGTTTGGGATGGTATCAGCCTTGATTTTTGTAAATTGACTGTGTATCCCAGTGCTTGTAGCAAGTAAATGACCCGTTGTAAATCTGTTGTCAACTTGCTTTTGTTGTCCCCTTGTAGCAGGCAGTCATCCAGGTATGGGTAAATTTGAATTCCTGTAGTCTGCAATGGCGATTACTGATGCCAGGCATTTTGTGAATACGTAGATAAAGGCAATGCTGAGAATTGATAGTGCTCTGATCCTGCAAGAAATCTGAGGTATCTTCTGCAGATTGGTCGAATAGGGACGTGCAGGTATGCCTCCTTGAGATCTAGAGTTACCAGCCAACACTCCTTGCCCAGCATGGGAAGAAGTTGCTGTAGGGTCAGCATTTTGAATTTTGGAACAATGATGTATGAATTTAAGGTGGACAGGTCGAGAATTGGTCTCCAACTTTTTTCCTTTCTTGGAACTAGGAATAGTCTGGAGTAGAACCCCTTTCCTTGCTCTGCTGTTGGTACTTTTTCCACAGCTCTCATGTTTGCTAACTCCATTATCTGTCGTAGAGCTTCTATTTTTTGATTTGGAGGTAGATTTGGCATTCCTCTTTTGACTGGTAAAGTGTGAAAGTGGAATCGGTAACCTTGATCTATGGTTTGTAAAATCCACTTGTCTTTTGTTATGTGGTGCCAGTTCTTTGAAAATAAGGTTAGCTTTCCGCCTAGAGGAGCTGCTATTTGTTCCCTGGTAGGTGGATTTAGGATTAAGTCACTGTGGCTGTGCTGTTGTAGTGGCAGTGGTTGAGTCTGAGCCTCTGTTGTTACCTTGCCACTGTCGTCCTCTGTAGGCACCACCTCTAGATTGGTTTCTGCCTCTGGAACGTCTATTCCTGCCCCTTTGAAATCTTGTGGAGTCAGGAAAGGACCAATTTTTGGCAGGCCAGTTCCTGCTAAACCTTGGGGTTGAACCTGCAGGAAATCTTTAACTGTTTGAACTAATTTTGCTTTTCTTCCATTTTCTTTATAACCTGCTGTGCAGGTGTACCAAACAAACTTGTCTTATCCATAGGAGCATCTAGCAACTTAGCTTTAACATGATCCGGTAGAGGTTGCTCCTTTAGCCATGCATGTCTTCTTATCACTGTGCCAGTCATGGCTGATCTAAATGAAGCCTCCAGTGCATCATAGCCACATTTTAAGGAATGGTTACTAACCTGTTGTATGTTATTTACCATTTCTAATACATATTTCTTGTCAAGAGATTCATCAGTGGTTAGTTTTTAAGTTAACTGATCAAGCATAAACTCTTGGTATTGTATCATGTGAAATTGACAGTTTAAAGCTCTAGCTGAGAGAGTAGCTGAAGTGTAAACCTTTTACCCCATCTGTCTAATGACCTTGCTTCCCTTTCAGACGGAATAGGGTTTTTAGCTATGGTCCTGCCTTGGGACCCTGGGATATAGATTCAGGATCTGCAAGAGGGGCCTTGTAAAGGTGGTGATGAGTATCTGGCACCCTGTAAAATCTGTCTGGTTTGGCAGGGGCTGGGGGTAATGAATCTGGAGCAGAGCAGACATCATTGAAAGCATCATCTACCACAGAGAGAACAGGAGGTATAGCTAAGGGCCTGTGCTGTGGAAGGCGCAGAAAGGTCCGAAGTCTTTTTCTGGAATCTGAAAAATCTTGTTGCTGCCATTGAAATGCTCTCGCATGGCATGTAAGGTTTCCCCAAAGGAGAATTCTTCTGGAGGAGAAGCAGCTGGAATAGATTCTTCAGCATCAGAATCTTCAAAATTGGAGAAAGGGGCCTCTGGCTGGTCAGTTATGTCTGATTCTTCAGAATCATCAGAAGACACTGGCTCAGGGGGCTCTACCCTAGGTCTCTTCTCTGGGGGCTGTGAGGCCCTGTCTGGGTGAGATTGAGATCCTCTAATTAATGAAATTAAATCTTCTGCCAAAGTAAGCATTTGAGAACTAGAAGAGGGCCTGGTGGAGGGGGGTTTAACAGGCACTGTTTTAGAAGTCTTGGCTGCTTTAGCCCTGGCGAAGGCCTTAATGGACATGGCTGCTGGAGGCCTAGCAGCACCACGTGCTGGGGTAGAGACATCCAGGGGAATGGTGTCTGATAAGTCATTGGTAGTGGATAAAACTTCTGAGGTTGGTTCAAGAGTTGTAGCAGGGCCTCAGCTGTAGAGATAGATTCAGATGCACTTTGATCAGTTTTCGGTTTCGCCGAAACCAGACACACATGGTTTGTTTAGGCATGGTTTAACCACGGACCGCGAGTGTCGGTCTTTATCTTTTTGGCAGTAAGTGAAGTCGGAGGATCCAATTCAGAACCAAAACTGTTCTGGCGTTAGTCGGTTGAAGGAACAGGCTGCTACGCCCGCGGGCTGGGCCTAAGCAAGGCAGACAGTAAGAGTGGAAATCTTTAAGAGGTATTTGTTTCCCACAGGTTAAACAATTATTAACTTTTTCTGACATCGGCTGAGGCAAGAAAGAGTCCCCAACGGGTACTTAGCTTTAGAAGTCTTCGGTAGTATTCGTAGAAATAATGTCTGGATCCGACCGACCGGGCGAACAGCTTCGCTTCGCGCGCCGCAAGAAAGACTGAGGAAAATGGCGTCGGCTGATGCTTTATACCAAGACCAACGGAGATGACGCCGGGTGAAGTGCGACATCAGCGACCCGGACTTTGGAATCCGGCCGACTGAAGGGCTGCCTGACGACAGGACAACCCAGCTGTAATGACTGCAGATGCATCCATGAAGGACATCAGACTGCTGACTGAGCCCGGGGGCCAGCACACTCCTCATCACCTCGAAGGCTCCCCCCCTCCCAGGGAGATCCGAAAGACCCCACTCCGAAGAAATGGGGGCTCCGGGTTCCACCGAAAGGGAAGGCTCCGAGGCAGATGTCGGAGCCGAGCTCACCAAGCTCCGAGGGAGAGCAGGGTCGGACAAAGGTCCGATGCCACTCGCCCCCTCGGAGCAGACCAGGGAAGCCCGACCACCGGATCCCTCCAAGGAAGGTCTCGAGGAGGAGATGAGTAGGAGCTGAATGAGCAGAAAGGGGTGGTATCTGCTCCACAGCCGTAGCAGTGACCATTCCAATAGGCTCCGGACTCTGGAGTAGAGTCGAAGGAGGAATTAGAAGAGGGTGTGGACTAGTAGTCGTCTGTTGAGACGGACTATGAAGCATCTGGGCTAGTGCCTGTGACTTTAATAATCTGCTTACCACTTTCTCCAGATCATGGTCTGAGAGCCTGGAAGACCTAGATGATCGGCTCCGATGCTCGCTCGAAGAAGAGGAGAGGTTGGAGCCGAAAGTATAGGCTCCAAAGAGGGAGACCTAGACCTCTTCCTCGACGAAGCCATTGGAGCCGAAGAACCCTCGGTTCCAGACGGAGCCGACAACTTATCGGCTCCGAGCCTGGCCAAAGATGTGTCGGCTCCAGCCGGAGCCGACGCAGTCAAGGATATAGTGGTATCGGAACCGGCCAGCGCCGATACCGAAGTCTTCGATACATGGTGGTCGGAGCCGGTCGGAGCAGACACCAATGTAGCGGCCAAAGTATCAGCACCGATGGCCATCGGTGCCGAAGATTTAGTCAAGATAAGATCGGCTCCAGTCGGAGCCAGGGCCTGAGGCTTTGAAGCAGAAGCCTGGGCCTTGGAGGTCTTGGAGGGCTGACCCGAAGCAGACTTGGACGGGGAGCCCTCCGGTTTAAGCCCCTAAGAATGAGCTTATTTCTCCTTTCCTGCAGGACTCTCTGGCTGAAAGAGTGACAGATAGCACAGGAGTCCTGCAGGTGGAGGGGTCCCAGGCAATAAATACAAGAAGTGTGACCGTCTGTCAGAGACTTTTTCTGACAGCACGAGTCACACTTCTTGAAGCCTGAGACCCTCGATTCCTTGGACATGGTGCTACAAACTCACACCCGACACACACAGTCCAAGACTCAAAATTAAGTTAAAGTGACACAAAAAAAACACACTCACACAAACACACCCTGACAGGAAGGGTTGGGAGAGGTAAAAGGGCCCGACTAGGGAACTACTAAGGAACAGTAACAAGTGGGGGTTAAACAGTCTAAAACTATTTAAAAAGACTACAAAGTACTAAAAACACTAAAGGAAGAGAGAATATAACTTGTATGGGGCGCTAATATAAGAATAAACTTCACTTACCAAGAGCTGGTAAAAGGAGGACCTCATCAGCGAAGCGGCAAACGAGATCTGGGTATTTCCCGCCTTGCATCCTGGGATATGGGGCTGCCTCGAGCTGGTAAAAGTGACTCTCGAGCTTAGCAGCCTGAAATGGAGCCGAGGATCGGCTCCGAACCCATCAAGCAAGAATGAAGGCGAGATTGACAACTTAACATCTTTTATTTTACATTAGATGCAAAATTAAATCTGCATCCATATTCAATGTTCAAAATGTGTTTCCTGAATTATTTAAAATAATGAACTGTAATATTGATTTTCAAAAAAAGCCTGTGGAAAGCTGTTTATAATGTATTTAATGATAATTATACTAAGCAGGTGAACTGATGCTGTTAGCATTCCTCTTTCAAAATGAAACAGCTGTTGCATTTAGCATTTTACCTTAAATGAAAACAAGACACATCTTCCTCTCTTTCTGTGGTATTTATTACACACGTGTGGGAGCCTCATGGAAAGTACCAGGAAGACACCCCGAACAAAGGAATGCATAAGCTTATATGCTGCTGATACTGCTGACAGTACAAAAATATAAACTAGACCAATTAAATTAGTACAAAAGGCAATTGACCAATCAGTGGTTTACCTGTAGTTCACAATACTGCATCTCTAGGCAGAAAAGGAAAATCGGATGCATTTCCATATAAGGCACATTTCCTGCTTTCAAGCAGGCTCCTGTTTTTCAGTACTTTTCCACTATTCACAGTTTACTCAGAGTTCGCAGTACAAAATCCATCTTAATGCATGCAGATTGTCACATATTCAGTTTCCTTACGCACATACTTTGGCCATTCATATTCTACAATCCCCCATTTGATGCTGTGTAAGCATCACCATTTAGTCGAGCATACATTTGCCCTAAGTCTAACATAACCATGTGGCTGCTTCCTTCAACATTGTCACACATTTTTATTTCATCATCCATATTTATGACTGCAGGGATATAAAACCTTGGCACCATTTTAGTAGTCTTAAAAGACATTAATTTCAAAATCAATGCTTTGATTAAAAACACAACAAGAAAAGCAATAAGAGCGAATACTGCGATTAATGAAATTAACTTCAATAGCCCACCTCCCCAACCTGAGAACAGGTGGGTTAACCATACCCATGTTGAGTTAGCGGCCTCCTTGGCCTTAGAGTTCAAAGAAACTGTCTGAAGGAGTTCGAGATGACTTTCAATTTCGTGCTGTCAGGAATAAACTTACAACACTCCTCCTGGATTAAAGCGCAAGTTCCACCTTTTGCCGCTAGGGTGAAATCAAGAGCCATACGGTTTTGGAGAACTACAGTTCTCATAGCAGTCAGTTCATCCGTCACTAGTTCTAAAGCAGAAAATGTGGCATTGCTTAATACTTCAAACAATTTGGACAGTTTTCTCAGTTCCCAAATTGATTTTACTTCTCCGTATGCTGGAATTATACCAGCCCACGATACGACGTCATCACCCAAGTCCATATGAGATAGTTCTTTGGTGCCAGCATGAGCTAAGTCATGATGATAAATCCATGAAGCTTCAATTTGGCCTACCGGATTGGCAGGCTTTTTAATCTCTCGAACATTCCGAAATTTTCCTCGAGGTAAAGCAGGTGTATGTCGGATGGCTGGGACTAAATAACCTAAGAAACAGCTACCAGACCAGTTTCCTGGTAGCCCTTTACAGGCTCTTTTACCACACACAAAGTAGCAATTTTCCAACTTAGTGGTGATATTACTATCTATATAACCTTGTTCAGAATGAAACACCTTCTTATCGATCAATCCCAGCTGTTGATATAGGACGGAATTATTTCTTACCTCTTCGTATGTTTTATGCACCAGTTCAGAAAATGAATCGTAGGTTGTGTTACAGTAGGAGGAGTTATTATTACACCTGTAGGGAACTGTCACATTGCAAAAACTCCATCCTACCTTGACTTCACCAAATTTCTGAACACACACAGTTCCATTTTGATGGTTAAACAGATGTAATGCTATCCTGTCTTTTGAAGTGACATTTGAAGTGTCATAGATCAGATTCATCCAGGTTTCATTAGCCCCTAAAGGGACTGTACTTAGCATCAATCCCCCATGAATAGTTGGTAAAGCAGTACAGATCCAACAGTCAGAAACATTGAGGGATGATGCATAAGCAAATGTAATAGCTTGGTAGGTGTTGAAAGGTGGATGCAAAATAGCTCGCTTGGTATGATGCGTCGATGGAGCAGGAAATAAAAATGGCCACATTAAAAATAACAGTACAACAAGAATGACCACCAAAATGGCTGTCCAATATTTTTGTGGGAATAGTTGTTGAGTCTGCGTAGTGTCAGGAGCTTGGAATTTTCCAAAAGGGTAAATGTTAGGCATCATCAGGTACTGGAACAGTTCTACTTTGAGTAAGAGTAGCAATGGGAGGAGAATCTGGAGTTGAAAAAGATAAAGGCTGTTTGTCTTCGGACGGCACAACTTTTTTGACGTGTGAAATGTGTATCCAGGTTGGAGATCCTTGCAGTCGCACAGCAGATGACGTTGTCAGAAAAACCAGGAAAGGCCCCTTGGAGTGCGGCTGGAACGCTGTTTTTCTAGAGTAGGACTTAACGTAAACCCAATCACCTGGTTGTAGGGCGGAGGACAGGAAAGGATCTGGAAGATGTTGAGCAGCTGCTACTTATCAATAGTGAAACTGTAGGAAGGAAACAAGAGATTTGCAGTACAAGAGAATATCATTATCAAATGCATCATATTCAGAAAAGGATGGTGGTGTCATGGGCATACACAGACGACCCATGAGAATTTCATGTGGAGAAAGACCCTTAGTAGGATGCGGTTGTGCTCACATAGAAAGGCTAGTGGTAAGGCCTGCACCCAAGTTAAACCGGTTTCTGAAGTGACTTTAGCAAGTCTAGTTTTCAAGGTCTGATTCATTCGTTCAATAATACCAGATGCCTGTGGTTTATATGGGCAATGGGATTTCAAAGTAATGCCTAGCATTGTACACAATGATTTAACTAGCTCAGTAGTAAAATGTATTCCACGGTCAGAGTATATTTGACAAGGAACACCAAAACGAGGTATCAATTCATAACACAATTTTTTTGCAACTGAAATAGCATCGTTTTTAGCACACGGGTAGGCTTCTAACCACCCCGTAAAAATATCAACAACAGTCAAAACATATTTAAAACGAGTACAAGGTGGGAGTTCAATAAAGTCCCACTGTAAGGCACAAAATGGTCCCATTGGTTTTGGCACCAGTTGAGCTGGAGCCAGAGTGCCTTTTGAAATGTTATGCTGTAAACAAATAGAGCACGTGCTCAAAAAATGTTGCACAAAAGCAGAAAGTCCTGGGGCGAACCAATCCTTCTGGATTTGTTTGATTAATGCTTGTACCCCTACATGAGCTGGCAATGATATATGCTTATAAGAGAATTTAAATAGATATAGGGCAAAATTATTTGCCATCAGGATGCTGCCAAATTGAATCACAGCTTGAAACAACTTTGGGCCAGCCAGGTTTTTCTTTTTTTCTTTTTCTTTACTTTGTAAAAGTTTTAAAACGGTAGTGTCAAAAGTAACCGTCTGTAAGATAGACTCCAGAAATTGTCCCTGAACAGTATGCGAAAGAGCCCAGTCAGTCAAATTATTTCCCTTAGTCTAGAGCGAGTAGACCTAAGAGCTGCACTAGACTGCACAGCTTTAGAAGGTAATAATATAATAAATAATAAAAGGAAATCCTGGTGATCAATTTATAGGCAATTTTAATTGGTGGCCCACCAAATGTCTTCCACAAGGTCCCAAAATCACCAAAACCAATCAGTATAAATAGTAACAGATCTGTCTTTGGCCATTTACATTTCATGCTTAAGTGTACTAAATTCGCTGGTGCGGAAAAGAAGTGCCAGGTGGTAATTTGTTTGTAAAATAAAATCTGATGGGACTGAGACCAGACTGACCAGGTTCACCAATATATTTTGTAAAACAAGAAACAGCAACAAAAAACTAAATCAGATTTAGTAAAGTATCTAGGAACATCTTCCCTAGGGAAGGAAAAGAAAGAACACACACAACTACAAGCACACTGTCATGTGGTTCACCTTCATCCATTAGTGAATCAATGAAGCAGGGGTTTAAAGTTGTGGGCAATGTGTAATTGTAACCATAAATTTACTTAATAAACTTAACTCATATTTAGTGAAAGAAGCAAAGCAAAGATACTTTGTTTTTTTTTTTTAAGAGTAACGCTTGCACTGCATGAGGTACTATAGTATAGTGTAGTCAATCCTTAAAGTCAATGGTGCTGCCATCAATGCCACCCACAGCGCTGCCACCGGCCAGAAACAGGGTGGATAGCCAGAAGCAACAGGGTCTGGTGCTGTAATATAATATAGGGTTCGCTGCCTCCAGCGGGTACAGCTTTCTTTCCGCTTTCATTTTCTTTCACTCACAGAACAGAAAAAACAGAAGAAAAACAGGGAAGGAGGGCCAGGGGAGGTGGATTTATTTTTGCCTAGCCTGAAAGCGTTTAGGCATGCTAGGGGACCAAGAGGAATTTAGAAGAGAGAGCTTTTTAATTTTTAGAAGCTGTAACAAAATTGGGTAAAATTGGGTACTAATAAATCGCTCTGACCCCTGGCCCCCTGCCTGTCTCTGAGTTACAGGGCGGGGGGCAGTCTGAATGGAGGTAATTCTACTTGGAAGTATTTGACGTGAACCCACAGAAATGATGTGTCCAAGGTATTGTACTTTTTCTTGACAGAACTGCAGTTTAGATTTATTTACCTTAAAACCTCATTCAGCTAAAAACTTTAAAACTAGACTATACAAGACTTAGTATCTTGTGAAGCTATAAGAATAGAGTCTACATATTGGACCAATACTGAACGTGGTGGTTAACTGAAAAGGAAAATCGGATGCACTTCCATATAAGGCACATTTCCTGCTTTCAAGTAGGCTACTGTTTTTCAGTACTTTTCCACTATTCACAGTTTACTCAGAGTTCGAAGTACCAAGTCCATCTTAATGCATGCAGATTGTCACATACTCAATTTCCTTAAGCACATACTTTGGCCATTCATATTCTACACAACTTACACATAGCTACCACAAAATACTGTTCTACAACTAGCTCATATTTAAAAGTGTGCAGTGATTTACAACCCTGGTATGCAAGACTGCCTTGGCAGATAAGTTACTGCAAGAGGAGAAAAAGGATTGTGGCACTGAAATCGCTGAAAGCTATTAATGTTCATCATACTGATCACTGCTGCAGTAGCATTAGCTATATGGGTCATATCCTGCCAAAGATAGCCAGTCAGTTTACTTTGTGCCCAAACAATCAGGCAGCTTGACCTGAGATGACTAAAAGACAAGTTTTGGTGTGAAGTCCTTTAATTTTACTGCTGCCATAGAGTATGCTCCTCTGAGAATTTTGAGGATTGATAGTCGGCTTGTACTTGCCTTTTCGGGGCAGGTAAGTTCCCTTTGGGGGAAAACATTCCATTTTCTTGATGTTTTATTACTTTCCTCTTCTGGAAAGTTATTTTAATGTTAGGAGTGCCATGTTTTAATGTACTGTCTTGAGACTAATTTACTTTTAAATGGAGCACTTGCTTTTTCTGTCAGTTTAAAAGTAGTGCAAAGTAATTTTTTTTTCTGTGGAGAAATTTTGTTTAATTTTCTTTTGTGGGACTGACAATGTTTTAGAGGGCTTTTTACTGTGTTTTTTTCCTGTCAAAAAGGTAACTTTTGTAGATTGGTAGTGTTTACCAACAACTGCTGCTCTTGTTTCCCAGGAAATAAGCAGCATTTTTGGCTTTACCATGGAATAAACTACTGGTCCCATGGTCAGACATTCGTCCAACCACAAAAAGTTAAGCTAACAGCCTTTGCCACCACAGCAGGTTAGCAACTTGCCTCTTCCACAGGTGAGTGACTCTGGTTCAGTCTTTTGTCGTACCTCAGACCACTCGTATTTTACCCCAGATCTCTCTGGTGTAGCACCTACAATCACTATGGACTGGGGAGGCCACACAATCAAGTGGCTATTGGGGTCCCCTCAGTGGGCAAAGGAGAGCTACTCTTGTTGATCCTGGGAGAAGGAACAGGGAAGGTTTCCTTGTTGTGTCAAAATGCTGTGCCCATCTCTGGGGAGGTGGCAGCTGCTGCCATCAGAAACACAGTTGTCCCATTTTTCCTATCAAAAAAGAAACAGAAAACCAGGCATGTATCTACTCCTCCTCCTCCTAAAACTTCTCTGGACATGAGTAGTTTACTGGGTCTGGCTCAGAGTTTAATTCAGGCTATTGATCCTTCTTGTAAAGTAGTTCCTGGTAAAAGAAAAAGGGATTATTTTCCTGAAGAGATTCAAGATTCTGAATCTGAATAGGATAGTTTTTTCCTCAGATTTCTGAGTCAGACTCAGAGGAGAGCTCATCAGGTCATAACATTCAGAGGTTGCCTTCAGTAAATGTTAGAAGACTATTGTTAGAATGTGCCAGTGTTTTCAGTAGATCACTGAGGTTTCTCAGTCCCTCAGAAAATACTGTGTGTTGTTACAGAAGGATTTTCCAGAACATACATCCATTCCTCCAGTTTTGTCTGTATTAGAGGATGTGTATGTTATTGCCTGCAATTTTCCTGATAGTCCACCAGCTGCCCCTTTAAAGGCAGATAGGATGTATAAAGTTCCCCTGTCTTTTACACTGTTGTACATTACTCCTAAACATGACATTTAGTTGATCCCACTGCTGTCAAGCACTTAGATCAGGCATGTCCAACCATGCAGCCCTCAGAGCTCTTCCATGCGGCCCTCTACCTCTAACTGCAACATCGATGTACACATGCCCAAAAACACTTTTTTGGGGGTGTTTTTCACACTCATGACCTGTAACTCAAACGTCGGTGTGCGTATGTGCCAAAGCATCCTTCTAGTTTTTATTTATTTGTGCCAAAGTAGGGTCTGTGGGTTCGCGCCATTATTTCGCACCAAAGAATCAGTGTGTGTGTTTTCTCGCTGGATTTGCTGCCATTGCCTTTGAAAGGGACAGCACTTAACCTGTGTTAATACGCAAGTACAGACCGAGTGAGTGCATGCATGAAAGCAGAATGTTTGTGTGCATGAAAATAGAAGAGAGTGTGTGTGTTTATGTGTGCATGACAGAGAGAGACACGTGCACAAAGAGGCTAATGACGATCAGTCTACCTATTGAACACAAACAATTTAGCTCACAAATATATCGTACATTAGCAGTACACTTTCATTAAATTGCGGCTTTCCTGACAGGGAGAGTATTGTATTGAATTTGAAATCATACCTCTCAACTGTATGGATTTTCGAAGAATGTCTGGATTTTTGCCTCATCTTCCAATTTGTGTCTTTTGCTTACGAAGTAGTCATCCAAGGTAATGCAGTTCCAGGGAGTAAGAATGAGACAGCAGCCTAGGGATAATGGGTCAGTAGTGGTCTGACTAATGTGGAACTGTAGCATATAAAGTTTATTGTTTTTTTCTGACAAACAAAAAAGCACACAGTACTGTTCTGTCATTGGTGGGTTCTAAGCAGTGGCAGATTGGACATCAATAAGTATAGCTTTGATGGATCATCAATACTGGCAAATCAGGAGGGCACAAAGTAATTTTTTAAATGTTGGGGGTTTTAGTGTGTATGTGTATGTTGGGAGGGCTGCAACAGTAGAGGATTATTAAAGACAGAGACTTGCGGACCGTGGAGAATTTTTCTTTCTTTCAAAACCTGATACTTTGGTACTAGGCATGCCAAAAGTACATTTTTTAAGACATAGCTTCTTGCCATTTACAGTGGATGGATATTTACACGTAATGGACAATGCTAGCAGTATGAACGTGGTCCTGTAAAGATCTGGAGGATGCAAAGTCTACCACTGCCAGTGTCTTGAAAAGTGACCTGGAAATGGATATTGGGATGTTACTGAAAAAAATACAGCAATTGGGCTTTGAAATACAGTTTAATTAAATAAAGTGCACTTGCAATTTTCAGGCCATAATTTAGTTTATTTCAGGTAGTCCAGATCCTGGTAGATTGTATACCATTAGACTTAAATTAGGGAGAGCTGTCACTCTGGGGAAATAAGCAGCTCTAGTTTTAGTGAAAGCTCTGTGGTTGTTTGCAGATAGGAAGTTGCAGGATGTGGATGCAATGTGTATTACTATTTTTAATGCATTTGTCATTTCAAAGCATGGTTTTCTTTGTTGCAAAAGTAGGGAGGATTGAATGAGCCATATAATGCTTAACTGACAATAATGGGATAGAAACATTTTACGTGATGTATAATGTTTGCAGCTACAGTTGTTTCAATGGTGTCTGTAATGCATAACTATTTTTGAGCCTGTGTCCCACTTTTATTTTTTGCTTTGTCCAGATTTCTTGCTCTAAGGTTGAGAGGTATGGTTCCATACTAATTCAGAAGGTTGTATTTACCTTGGAAGACTTTTCAGCATAATTATGAGAAACAGAGCTTTTTAAATATAGCTGCTTATTTCCAATATAAACTGCCATGTAACCTTGCAAATAACGTTCTTATTAAGCTACTTTAATTCTTTTGGAATTGACAGGTATACTTCATTGGTTCGGACGTAAGCATAGAGTGCTAATGTGACTTTGATTTCTTGCAGCAGTCTGTGGTTTACTTATCACAATAACTTTCCTGTATTTCTGGGTGTGTGATCAATTTAACAATTTTAAAGACGTTTTCCAAAAATAAAAAATACATAATAAATAAAAATAAATACATAAATAATCCTCTCTGCACTTTGAGCTATTGACAAAGTCTGGGAATTTGTTTTTTTATCCAAACGCGAAGGTCAGCATTACACCTCAGTAAACTGTCAGTCTGTGAATAACTTCTCCACAAATTAAAATGTCTGAATGTCAAATGGCTTTAGATTGGATGAAAGTTGTACGCTTACTCCAGTATGTATGATCTTAGAGAGAGTGTATGGATTTCTTATTGATTTACTTTTTGCTGAGCAGTTGTTTGTTGATTTATTGATGGTCCTTTTGGTGGTGGGAAATTGCATGGATGAATCCATCTATATTGTGATTTTTTTTTCAGATATTTTGACTTTCAATTTTATTCAGTGAGTGTGTCATGTGATTACCGAGGTTGCCTATTTTACAAGTAGGGGCTCCTTTTGTGTGTGTAAGAGAGAGAGAGATTTAATATGTCTACTGAACATATTTTTGCAAATGGAATTCTTGGTTAAATAGGCCCCTCTTCTTGGGCAAGGTGACTTGAGTAACCAATATTAGATCTTAGCCATCCAGCTAGGAAAGTTTAGTATGTGGATTTTCTATCCAGTTTGATGAAAGCTATGCTACATACTCAAGGAGTACATTTATGGCTATCCATCTAGTTGTCGTATTGCTGAACTACTTTGTTTGAAAATGAGAGGAGCTTTTTACAGAAGTTGAAGGTTTTTGTGTCAAGAACCTGTCCATACAAAGTGGCTTGTTTATGTTGCAGTGAAGGCTGTGGTCTTTGTAGTAAGCGTTTTAAACATAACCAGTATTTCTGAGGTGGAGAAAGTCTCTTAAGGCAGGATCTTTCTTAGCCTGGAAAGCAAGCCAGTGATGAAATTTATAGGGGCCAGTGAGAGAGAGGAAAGCAAAAAGCTTTTTAGTCTGTTTGAATAACTAAGTGAACTCAGTCCTTTGACCTATTTTGTCAGAAATGGTTGTAGTCTTTCTTTTGGCAGGGTGTTTTGCTGAGGCACATGCCAAAAGGGGCGCTGCACTCAATAATGGCTCTTGTAAAGGAATAATACAGGGATGTTATGACCTCCTTGTCCCTGGATGAGATACCCTTACTAATGAGGTGGGCCATGTAAAAAGCTTTCCATACAATGGAGACAATGTGGTGGTCAAAAGTCAGGTTTCTATCCACTTAGGTGCACAAACACCTCACAAATGATTGCGTGCTTACAACATTGTTATTAATGTGATAATTTGTGAGGACATCATTCTCCTCAAAGGGGATGATGATGCATTTTTTGGCATTTAGCTGGAGGCTATGTTTCTGGCACCAGTCATTTGTTTGGGTGAGATCCTCTTGTAGCTTATTCAGAATTGTTTTATTAAGTCAGCAATGTGAATTATTTACTTTATTGCAAATTTGTTGGCTTGTTTTTGTGGATTATAGTATTGTAGGAGTGCTCATGTTGACATTTTATGTAGCTGGACTGCTGGAGTGATTTTCCCAGTGAGAAATGCTAGTGCTGTAGTGAATATCTGTTTATTTGTATAAAAAAAAAATATATATATATATATATATATATATATATATATATATATATATATATATATATATATATATATATATATATATATATAAACTAAGATGTTAGAGTTAACTGTTAGATTAGAGAATTAGAATTTTAAGGCAAATATTAGGCATTTATTACATTTATTCATTGTTCGACTGCACCTACAGTACAGCTAGGAGGTCGACATTGGTCTCCCGCAGCAACGAAACAGTTAACTACATGATATATTTTATACGAGGCCCCAAGACAATTTCTGTTCACTCAATGCGGCCCCGGCAAGCCAAAAGGTTGGACACCCCCGACTTAGATAATTCCAATGCTACTCTTTCTGATAAGGATGGGAAAATTATTGATACTGTATGAAGAAACTGTACACCTTTAAAACTTTGATTTTCAGAACGTTGAACTGTTAGGCTTATATCAAAGTTTGTTCTGACAACTTGTGAATGTATAAGGAATGTTTTATTTGGAGTTTATTTTTTGTTTTTTTTTTGGTGAGGAAAAATCTGCTTTAAACCATAGGTTCATAGGCAAATACTAAGCTACCAGCATGCAAACTATTACAAGCTTAGCCAATAACCAGAGGTCAGAATAAAACTCTTTACCTTGCGTCTGTGTAGTTTAGACATTAGCCATTATGCTAACCCTCTCCATAAACAAAACAGTTTCTTCTATTGCACAGGCCACTACTCATTGTTTGCAGTGTGTTTATGATTCTTGATGCTTCTTCCAGGGCTACGGCCACTGGTACTGTATTGAGGAGGTATGCATGGCTGCATTCTCAGAACCTCCCAGATAACAATTAGATTATAAATTCTCCCTTAGACAGAGATTTAGTGTATGGCCCCCTCTGCAGCAGAGGTGAGCAAAAAGTGTGATCAAAGTGGTAAGCTGATGCAAGATTTTTCAGCCTTCCTTTGCTGAATTGTCCAAGGGATTTTATATCTCCTCATTCAATTCTGGCAAAAAAGCAGAATAAACAAAAATTCAGGTAAATAGACATTTAAGAAGAAATAGCAAGGGGGTTCCAAAAAGAAGTTTTGAATCTCCCTAAACCAAAGACAGTTCAACACATCTGAATATTCAAGAGACCTTATGATCCCCTCCCTCCCTGGCCCTTTTTTTCATAGGTTCAATGTAGGTACTAGGCTATCGATTCCCTGGCTATTGCTTCCCATAAACATTTACTTTCCTGGACCACTGTCTAGCAGGGCTACTGATGTGAGCCCTGGAGTGAATTCCCCATCTCCCATCCAATTGTCAAGGTTCCTCTTAGAGAGGCCCATTGATGCGCTCTGCCTGACATGTATGGGCAGCCTATTCCAGAGTATGGGAAGTCTCTGTGTCAGGAACCTATCCCTCCAGCATGTTCTATTCATCATGATGACAAGGTTAAGATCCCTGGAGAGTGTGGCTCGGAGGGATTGGGATTTCTTTAAGTGTAATATGTCCAAGAACTCTCGGTTTGACATGGCCTTGTATGTTAGACAGAGATCACCTCCGAGTAGCCGATATGCGACAGAGTATAGCTGGAGACAGTCAGCATAAGGCATCTGCTTTAGGCCTGCGATTCTTTTTGCAAGGTATTTCTGCGGCCTTTCTAGTAGTTGCAGATGTCTTGTGAGGTACTTACCAAACGGGGCATTGTATTCTATAATGGGTCTAATCAGGGATGACTACAAAGGGACAATGACCTCCTTTTTTCTGGATGAAAAGCCCTTAGTGATGAGGTGTGCCAAGCAGAATGATTTTCTAACTGTTGTGGCTATGTGGTTATCAAAGGTGAGACCACTGTCCACCTGTGTCCCTAGGTCTCATTACACTTTTGGTGTTTAGTGTACTGCCACCTATCTGGTAGTTCACAGGTACGTGTTTTTTCCCAAAGGGGACAACTATACATTTTTTGGCATTTAGCTTGAGCCCATGGCTCTGGCACCAGGCATCTGTTACGGTAAGGCCCTTCTGTAGTATATCCACATCATTTGGGGATTCAGTAGTGGCTCCCAGCTTGCAGTCATCTGTAAACTTTGTAAGCCAGAGTCCCTTAGTGTTGGCCTGTACTTCAGAGAAGTAGATGCCAAACAAGAGTGGTCCCAGGACAGAACCCTGCAGTACACCACTTGTCACTTATCTGGAGCTGGATTTGGAGTCTGCTACTTTACAGTGCATGTTCTGTCAGTAAGCCAGTTTGCAATCCATCTTGTGACATAGGGATTAATGCCCAGCTTAGCAAGTTTGATTCCAGAGTGGGGTTTAGTGTCAAAAGCCTTTGCGAGTTCCAAGTAGGCTGTGTGAACCACCTTACCCTTGTCCATGGCTCCGGAGACCGATTCGAAGAAGTCGATCAGGTCAGCTGGGTGGGGTCCAGTGTTTGAAGGTTGCCAGTGTCTTTGTTTATAAGTTCCATGATAATACATTCCATGGCCTTGCAGATCAGGCTCATCAGACTGATGGGGCAGTAGTTCCTGGGATCCAAAGTGGATCCCCCCTTGTGGAGTGGAAGGACTGTAGCTGTGCGCCATTCTGTGGGCATGAAGCCTAAGGTGAGGCTATGATTAAACATGACACATAGGTGAGGTGCCAGTTCATTTTCTAGTTCATGCAGTACACAGCCCGGGACGTAGTCTGGTCCCATGGATGCTGTATTCTTGGCTTTGGAGAGTGCGGTTTTACCTTCGTGGCTGTGATTATCGGAATTTGGCATTCTTTCGGTATTGAGATGGGCCCTTTAGGGGGTGAGAGGGGGTTGAAGCTGGCACTGAATCTTTCTGCCACAATATTGGCAATATCCTTGGGATCAGTATATCTAGTGCCATTCTGCTGTAGCTCAGAGCAGATCTAAGTATTGCCATTTAGATTCTTGACATTGCTAATGCCTTGTGGTTGTCTTTGGAATCTTTGGCAATTTTGTTTTCATAACTAGCTTTGGAAGATTTTATGACAGATCTCAGCTTTCTACTAAGGCTGGTGAGGGAGTTTTATGAATCCTGAGTTCTTCCTCTTTTCTGCAACAGTTTCTTCCTTCTGTTGTACAGCTTGTTTATGGCAGGGGACCACCAGATTGGCTTCCTTTATATATATATATATATATATATATATATAAATATATATATATATATTTAAGACAGCGTCTTGGTTCTATTTGGGATGGCGCGGTCCACGCATGAGTGAATGTGCTCGTACAGCACCTTAGTGTAGGATTCAGCAGTTGAACGTCCAGTTGTCATCTGCATGGGTGTCACAAAGTTTGTTGCTTCTGAATTGAGAAGGATGAAGTTGGCTTTGGAGAGGTTTTTTACAGAGGTTTCCTTAAAGGGGGGGTGGGTGTGGGATGTGGATGTCAAGGGTAATTCATTTATGGTCTGATCTAACCAACGAGGGAGCGACCACTGGTTTGGAGCATCAATCTCCCATGTTGGTAATGACCAGGTCTAGAATACTGGTACCCCTGGTGGGACTATGAATTAGTTGCTCTAGGGTGTTGGAATTTATAAATTCTAAGAACCGTTGAGCAAAGGTGTTGGTACAGGAGTAGTTTTTCCAGTTAATGGCAGGGTAGTTGAAATCAGCCAGTATTAGGGTGTTTGGTTGTATCTTAATATTTTCCAGTATGTTTAGAAAGGTGTAGTGAGAATCTTGGGGCATGGATGGTGGGGAATATGAAGCAAGCTACAATTTGTATTGCAATCTTACCTAGTGTTAGTTTCACCTGGAGAATTTCAGATGCAGTGTGTTGGGCAACCAGCTTTGAGGTGTGAATATCTTTGGTGAATATGGACACTCCACCTTTAGTGTTTCGGTCCTGGTTTGGTGGCCGAAAAGTGTGGTACGAGTTGTAGCCTGGAATTGCAGGGGTGCTCTCTGGAGCTTTGAACAAGGTCTCCATTACTGCACAGATATCTATGTTCTCCATTCTTAGGAGAGTCATGAGAGAGTGCATCTTGAGGTTTAGACTTCTAGTATTGAGAAGCATTACCTTCAGATTTTGCTTGCTTGTTCCCGTTGCGGTGGTAGTTTTGTCCTTTGAACCTTGCCTAAAAAGGTACTATAGAGGTGGCAAGAGACTTAGTCAGTAACCTGAATCCCAGGGGTGACAGGTGCAAACCACCTCTTGCAAAGCATCACTGTTTGTCGATCATGTTGTCCCAGGCAGACGGATACTGGATCCCCTTTGAATGACACCAGAGGCTTAGCCAGAATGTCTGAATCTCAATTTTTCTATGTGGAACACAATGTTTCAGACAAATGTCTTCTGAAAATCATTTAATCACGGTTAACGATGGCAGTGGGAGGAAATTCTTCCTTTCCAGAGGGTCATTCCACATCCTTCATATCAGACTCATTGTTTCCACCTGTTCACCATCACATGCTGTACTATGAAGTGATACAATCAGCTTTTCCTTCTCAGGTGGGGAAGAGTTTTATTCATTGATATTCCTAGTGCCAAACAATGAAAATGCTTGGACAGCAGTTCTAGCTCTTTCTTTCCTAAACCTGTATGTGATGATGTCACTTTACAACCTGTTACCTCTTCTTCCTCTGTCAAGTTTCCAGGTAACACTAGACTTAAAGAAGATTACCACATCCCCATTCATCAAGAGACTTCAGAAGTTTAAGGATTTGTGTTTCTGGATCATATTATGAGTTCTCTGCCTTACACTTTCACATATCCCCTGCGCCAACAGTGTTCAAAAAGTGTCAACTTCAGTTATAGCTCATTGTAAGCTACAGGATACCCATTTTTTTCCATATTTAACTGACTTGCTTATTTTTGCAGAGTCTTTTTCCAAGTGTCAGGAATCTCTTGAGTGAGGGATCTCTTACACAAGCTGGAATTCCAAGAGAGCATTCAAAGTTCTTTCTTGACACCTTCACATATGATTGTACTCCTGGGATATCAACTAAACAACTTTTCTTCCACAGGAAAAAAAAATCTTTATTTAGATTTATTTCGAAGGTTTCCACTCAGACTTCGGTCACTGTGATAATACCTCAGGAATTTGGGTCTCATCGCATCTATGATTCTCAGGATATCCCATAGAAAGAGGTCTTTTAGTTGACTTTTTTGCCTCCTCTCTGAATAAACCACTGAAACAATTCTGTTCTAGGACTCCATGCAAAAAGGCCTGGAAAACAGATGCCTTTTCTTTTCCTTGGACAGGAATGTTCCTGTATCTCTTTCCACCTTTTCTATTAATACCCAGGGGTACTTCTGAAGATTCAGAATGAATCCTGCAAGATCACTGTGGTGACTCTCTTCTGGTCCAGGCAACCAGGTTTCTTCCTTCTTTTGGAAATAGCAAGGGGCAAGTACCATAAGCTTCCTCACAGACGGGATCTGTTCACACAAGAACAGGGATGTTTGATACACCCCGACATCAATCACCTTCAGATAACTGTATGAATGATAGGGTCTTAACTTCCTTTTGGGCACCCGTTTACTTAGGACATATTGCAGGTACTAATGGAGGCAAGAAAGCCTGCTACTAGAAAACTATATGTTAGCATATGGAAAAGCTTTTATAGTTGGTAGTGACAACATGACCAGCACCAATTCAGGGTTATTTGTTCTCTGGTTTTACAGTATTTGTGTGAGTTACTTTTCTATGTCCTTTCTTATTCCTCTGTCAAGGTTAATTTATTGGCCATTTCAGCATGCCTGCCCATGGATCCCCCTCTTTCAATGCAATTTCATGTGAAAATATTCTTGAAAGTTTTGCATAAGAGGGCTCCAAGAAAACCCGTGGCCCCTCCTTTGAATCTTAATTTTGTGTGAGAGACGCTAACACTTACTCCATTTGAACCAACTAATCTGGCTGACTAGGTTCTTACACAAACTGCTGAAAATGAAGGTAGACGAAGTAGCAAAAAAGGCAAAGAAAGTCACAGGTAAGCCAACGGTCTTTAATCCAACAATAGTAACTTACAAAATCCCAACAGACTGCAAACCAGCATTAAAATACCAGCATAAACATTAAAATAAAGCGCTTTTCGTCCTGCTCACTAGCAGGACTTCTTCAGATAAAAAACTTTAGGTTCTTAACATGGAAAACACTTTTAATGATTCTTCTGACTTCAGCAAAAATGGTATCGGGGTTTCAAGCTCTTATGGTGAGTTAGCCTTATCTCATTTTACATAGGTGCAGGGTTTCTTTGAGAACCAATCCTCCTTTTACAGCAGAAAGTGGTATCGGAGTTAATTTTTTTAAACCACTTTATTAAATTACCATTCAAGACATAGGCAAGCATATATTAACAGAAAAGAAAGCAAACCACTTTAACATTTTTCCATTTTAAATACAATGCATATTGCATACATTTTCTTTGCTACTATCATCAGTCCAACATTACAAAAAATTTAATTCCTGCCTTCCCTTAAACGTCATCCCTCCTCCTGAACAATATTATGTATGCACTGTTGCCACAATTTCCATTTACTTCTATTTAATTTTCTCCTGCCCTTTTCATATCCAAGTTTACTTTAACTCAAACTATCCATCTCCCAGTTTTCTCTCCTAAACCTAAAAATGAGTGAGAAAGTATACTCCATACCTTAGATGTCCACACACAACGCAGGTTCTGTCTTGAAAGAAATACATTTTTCTAATATTTAGATAGATTGTTCATTTCTTGTAAAGTTAAGAAAAAGGAACAACCTAGACTATTTCCAAATGGTTGCTTAAGGCCATTACCTTTTGTTATACTCAAGATACCAAAGCTATACTAGGCAGGGTCAAGGACAACTCTACCAGGTCCTTGGCTTCATCTATGGCTTTTTGAGAATGGTTGGCTTGTAGAAGTATTATAGTAACTACTACATGGTCCTCTGTACATACTTTTACAACACACTATTCACTTAATTCCTTCTCTAGGTCCAGATCAAGCTTTGCAAGGGCCATTCCCCAGGGGATCCTGGACTCTTCTCCTTATACCTCCCAAATGTAGTTAGCTATGGTAATCTACCCATATGGCTCAGGCTACTGCAGCAGTGATCAACATGATTAAAACAATACAGTTAGACTTACCATAACAGGAGATGTCTGAATTATCACTGCTGCAGTGGCTGCTCCCTCCCCCCATCCCCCTTGTTTTTTGGCATGTTGTTTATGCCATGGTGTGGACATTCATTTTTTTTGTTCCTAGCATTGTCCTTTCAGATTTCAACCTCCCTCACTCTGCTGACAGGAAAGCTCTGAAAATCTTCACAGCCAAACATGTCTTTTAGTCCGCTCAGCTTAAGCTGCCTAACAATTTGGGCGAGTAGAAGGTGACTGAAGCTTTGGATGCTGGCTTGTCAATATAGTTTTGGCAGGATATAACTCTTATACCCAAGGGTACTGCATCAGAGATCATTCAATTGTCTATTGTTGTGGTAGGTTCAACTTACAGAGTTGTACTTTAGCCTACCTTAGAAAGTATTGTGGGTACAAATTTAATAGCTTTAGCTAAGATACAGTTGCTTTAGTAAGGCAGCACTTTAATGAGTGAGGTAGATGGGTGACTTCCTGGGAAGAAAATGCTTCTCAAGTTGTATAGCGTGCAATCTACTTGGGTTAAATCCCAAGGAGGTAGTGTTGCTCATTTTTCATATCCTCTTAAGGCTAATTCTTTCATGAAAATTATTACAGTATTAACTGGTGGCTGTGGTGTGAGCTTAACGCTCATATCTTGTCAACATGTACTTATCTTTTTTTTCCTCTTATAAACAATTCCCTGTGTATTTGTATACATTTATCAATTTATGTAGTTGTTGGAATCGCATTTATATTGTTAACGTTTTGGGTTTTAAATTTGTACAGCTGTAGCTTTTCCCCATAACAAATGGGGATCTAATAATTTTGTCATGCCTGTCAATAAGCAAAAAATAAACAGATACATGCATTTAGTGATGTCCTGAAATTATCTGACTAAAACAGAATAGCTCACACTTGGGGAAATTTGCACTTATAACATCTTCACTTAAGTAAAAGATTCATTCTTACTATTCAGTTCTAAAACCATCTCAATACATTTGCAATCTCACGAAAAATTAAATCATCCTCTAATGCAGGTACAAAGGGAAGATGTGTTTTTTAAATTTTTCCCCATTTATATGGCACCCGGACCATCTGTGACTGACCAGTGCTCTTCCTTGCTCGCTAGTCTCTCCGTCTATTGCAGCTCATGACCTTCACAGTAAAGATTCATCAAGATAATTTTTAAGCAGGTAAGCAGGTGGAGGAGGTAGAAACTCTGCCACACCACTATACTTTTTTTTTTTTCTCTTCTCAATGTGCTAAGTTGTGTCACTCTGAGTAGGAAAATAATGAGTGCTGCAAGGGAAATGCCTATACGATGACTACACTTTCTGCCTACTCATCAACACATTCCAAGTCAATGCCTCCATCCAAGTCTCTGGTTTCCATCAGAGTAAATAACCTCTGACATGTCCCCTGTATATCCCCCGACAGAGGTGAGCAGGCATTGTCTCATTGCTCTCCACCTTCATCAGCTCTTCCAATGCACAGAACACCAATCACACCTCAGTTGCATTCCATTACACTACACAGCCAATAAAAGTCTTTGCTAATCATCAAATTCTGCATCAGGGCAAACATGTGCCACCAGCTATGCTATACACAAATATTTTCCAAATAGGAGAAAGGAAAATGTTTCCTATTCTCAGAAGGGAAGAGTCCAATCAGTTAATCCAAGAGAAATATACATGTGATACAAAGAAATGTCCTGGAGGATCTATCTCAGTTTTAAGAATAAAGGAGCTACATATGTGTTTGCTGGATCAGTACCTGTTCAGATTCTTTCTGCTATAGTCTTCTGTTCACCTTTATTAGTCAATTGAACGTACTGGAAAATGACAATGGTGCTTGTACCTTTGAAAGTCTAATTAATGAATGCAGCCACAAGTGCACAGCCATCAATTTTGCTCTTTGGCATTTGTTTTTAATTGCAAAATTCCCTTGCCATAGCAATTGTCCTTTGGCAGAAGGATAGGTTGTTCTGTGGGAGCAGAATCAACTCTGAAGAAGCCAGTCTCTATAGCTTTAGTGGTGTTTTCAATAGCATTTGTTAATGCTACCCGCTCTAAGAATTATCCCAAGTGACTACAGATACAGCTCTTCCTTACATATTGAGGAAAGCCTGTTTTCTTTTCTTTTCGCTGAGGTTGAAGCTTTTAATGGTGTTTCTCTGCTTGAAGAAATAAAAAGTAGTTGTTATAAACCTTATTTTTCATTCTCTGTGTCTACTGGCAAACTGCTCTTCAAATGATTTCTCATTAAAGGCTTTTCAGGTGTGCCACCTTTCATCAGTGAAAATGTTGCCCTTTCTCAGAGTCTGTGATGAGGTGGTAGTAACTTACATATTGTCCTTGCATGCCGGTGTTCTTGAATATGGATATTTGCAGTGACCATGCCATGCACATATAAATGTGCTTTGGGAATGGTGCACAAATTTTGGGGGACTTTAGTGACAAACATATGCACAAGTACACACACACACACACATATATATATGTCCCTCTGCACAAGTACAAGCAAGTAAAATCTGAAGGTAATGCTACTCAATGCTAAGAAGTCTAAACCTCAAAATGCACTCACTCGAGGCACTCCTTAAAATGGAGAACATCGACATTTATGCAGTGACAGAGACCTGGTTCAAGGCTCCAGAGAGCACCCCGGCATTACCAGGCTATAATTCATACCACACCTTTCGTCCACCTAACCTGGACTGAAACACTAAAGGCAGAGGCGTGTCCATACTCATTAAGGATATCCACACCTCCAGGCTAGTTGCTCAGCATAATGCATCTGAGAATATCAAGTGCAACTAACTCTGGGCAAGACTGCAATCCAAATTGCAGCTTGCTACAGATCCCCACCATGCCCCAGGATTCTCACTCCTCATTTCTTGATACAATGGAAAATATTAGGGTACAACCCAACACCCTAATTAGTAATGAGTGATTTTAACTACCCCACCATTAACTGGGAAAACTGCTCATGTACCATTTCTTTTGCTCAACATTTTCTGGAAGTCATACATTTCAATGCCTTGGATGGATCAACTTATCCACACCCCCACCAGGGGCAGCAATATTCTAGACCTGGTCATTACCAACAAGGGAGACCGGTGTTCCACACCAGAGGTCAATTCCTCATTGGTCAGATCCGACCACAAGCTAATCACCCTAGACATCCACATCTCGCCCCACCCCACCATTAGGGAAACCAACGTAAAAAAAATTCTCCAAAGCCAACTTCATGCTTCTTAAGACAGAAGTGGCAAACTTCACGACACCCATCCAGATGGACAATAGAGGAACAACTGCTAAATCCTACACAAATGCACTTTATAAGCACTTACACGAGTGCATGGATCGTGCCATCCCTAACAGAACCAAGATGCTGTCCTCTAAAAAAAAAAAAAAAGGAAGCCAATCTGGTGGTCCTCTACCATAAACAAAAAGAAACTGCTGCAAAAAAGAGCAAAATCCCATGATTGGAGGAACTCCCTGGTCAGCCTCAGTAAGAAGCTGAGATCCCTCAAAATCCTCCAAAGCTAGTTATGAAAACAAAATCGCCACGGTTTCTAAAGACAACCACAAAGCATTCTATAGTTATGTCAAGAATCTTAATGGCAACCTTCAGATCTGCTCCGAGTTACAGCATAATGGCACTAAATATACAGAAGCTACTGACATTGCCAACATCCTGGCAGACAGTGCTAACTTAACCCTCTCTCACCCCCTAAAGGGCTCATCTCTATACCGGAAGAATGCAAAGTTCCTGTAATCACTGCTGCACAGGTAAAAAACACACTCTCCAAAGCCAAGAACATAGCATCCATGGGACCGGACAACATCCCAGCCTGTGCTCTACATGAAGTACAGAACAAACTAGCACCCCACGTAAGTACCACGTTCAACCATAGCCTACTGAATGAAAACGTTGCGAGGGAAACAACCATAAAACTTACAATACTGTGCTATCTTCTCTCCCAACAGACGAGGAAACACAGTATTGTGCGACCACCAGAACTTTAATTAAAAACAAAAAGTGCAAGTAATAAAAATATACATGAAATATTGAGTTTACGTAAATGTTGAGTTAAGCGCTTTCACCTAATACATCATAGGCTTCTTCAGAACTCAATCACACATTAAAATGCGCCATTATAAATAAACTTTTTGGCGCCAATTTGGCTGAATGCACTCCAATTTAAAGTGCCTCTGTCATTTTTCTTCCTTTTCAGTAAACTGCTAAACAAATTCATACAGCTATACCTCCATAACAAATACACTGTTCTACAAATATAAACAAACATAAACATAAATAAATACTTTGTATTCCTTATAACTGATATTTTATAATAGCTCTTCCTTTCTAATGAATCATAATACAGTCTCCTAATGTTAACAGTACTACCTTAAGCACACCGTCTGCCTAATAATAATAATAAATAGTGTAAAAAAACTGTGTAAAAAAAAACTACTGAACTATACACATCTTACTAATAAATAATAATATTTTTATGTAATATTAGTGAATGCTTGTTTGGAATAATGTTAGTGATATAACAATTCAATGCTTTTATGTATAAAAACTATTAGAACTCTATTGATAATAAACTCTTAATAACTCAAAATTTATTGAGCTCATAACTTACTATTGTTAAATGTGCAAAATTATATGCTGCCAAATAAATAAATTGTGTGAATATTATAATAAATGTTTTAAAAATATTTTAAAAAATATATTGAAAAATATATATTACAAATTACTATTTTAAAATATATTAAAAAGTATTTTGAATATCATTTGATCATATTATATTTCCAAAAAATTTTTTGTTTTTTATTAATTGGTATGTATTATCATAAATATTTATTTATATATACAGTAATGGTTATTTATGTACAAAAAAGTATTTATTGTTTATATATACAGTATTTTTTAGTGTATATATAAAAATTATTAATGGGTTGTGGTATATTTATAAAATTGATACCAATGTTTGTATAGATTTTAAAATGTGCTTACACACTAACCCAATAAAGGTTTTGTGGCAATAGTATCATTCAATCCTGGTAATGTCGCAGCATCTGTATATAATTGCCACCATATTTCTCTGTAATTTAGTCGTCCTTTTATATTGCCCCCCTTCCAATCAGATTTGATGTGTTCGATGATGGCAAATTTAAAATTATGTAGATCTCCTTCACTCTCGATGTGTCTGTATAGAGCGTTGTTACGATCTTTTTTTCGAATACAATATAAGTGATCGTATATTCTTTTTTTGAAAGCCCTCTCGGTCTTCCCAACATAATATGCAGGGCACATTTCACATCTAGCAATATATACCACATACGTAGTGTTACAATTCCCCTTCTCACACCTTATTGTTGTCTTATTGATGTTATCTAAAATGACTTCAGTGTGACTCATAATGTATCTACACTGATTACAATTGCCACATTTACCAGTGAATGTATCTTTTACATTAGGTGTATTTTTTCCTTTTTTGCCATCAACATTCCAACCCTTAATGTTTGAAGTATTCCCACTTTCTAGAATTCTTTTCAAATTGTGTGACATTCTATGAACAAACAATGGTTTATCTCCTAATATTCGTGAAATCTCAGGATTTGTTGTAAAGATACCCCAGTGTTTGTACAAAATTTCTTTCACCATACTGGCAAATGGTGTGTATGGTAAAATGTAAGCCATTTTGTATCTGTCTGTATGGTTACCATCTGTCTCATTGATTGCTTGCAGAGTTTTTCCTAATATCGGAAAATATTTAGTCTCCCTCTGGGATGTCACATATTGTCTGACATCCTGTAACATGGTTTTACTATATTTCCTGTCTGTAAACATTCTAGTAATGTGCTCAAACTCCAATATCATGTCCTCTTGTCTGGATGTCATTCTGGCTGCTCTAATGAGTTGCCCCTTGAAAATATTTCTCAACATCTTTTTAGGGTGATTGCTGTCATATTGTAAATAATCGTTTGAGAATGTATTCTTCCTATGTATTTTGGATTTAAAACCATTAGCATCTTTTGAAACAATTGTGTCTAGATATGGCAAACCTTCCTTGTTGCATTCATAAGTGAATTTCAAAAATTCACTGCTGTTGTTAATGAAAGTGAAGAAGTCGTTTAGTTCTTCCCTATTTCCTTTCCACAAGATGTAGATGTCGTCCAAAAATCTTGTGTAATGGGAAATATGGGTGAAATATTTGCTCTTGAATAAAGTTTCTTCTTCCCAAAACAACATAACAAGGTTAGCGTAAATCGGGGCACTGGCCGATCCCATAGCCACTCCCTTGCTTTGTTTGTAATACTCTCCCTCAAACGATATAAAATTATTTTCCAAAACTAAGGACATGCAATCCATAATAAGGCAAATTTTGTCCCAATCAAATGTAGTGTATTTTCTAATGCTTTCACAAAACATTTGCAAGCCGTCCTCACTGGGTATACACGAAAACAAATCAATGACATCTATAGTCACATAAATCAAATCACTTGTAATATTACCTATTGGGTATTTTCTTAAAAAATCCCAGGAATCTTTCAATAAATGGGGGATACTTTTGTATATGTCTTTTAACCATACATCTACAAGTTTGCCTAATGGAAATGTTTTAGATTTAGTGCCTGACACGATAGGTCTGAATGGGGGGTTAGTGTGGTCTTTGTGTATTTTGGGTATGCCTACCAAGGTCGCAGTAATTGGGTATGACACCTTTAAAAAGTTATATAAATTGGTCATTACCAACAAGGGAGACCGGTGTTCCACACCAGAGGTCAATTCCTCATTGGTCAGATCCGACCACAAGCTAATCACCCTAGACATCCACATCTCGCCCCACCCCACCATTAGGGAAACCAACGTAAAAAAAATTCTCCAAAGCCAACTTCATGCTTCTTAAGACAGAAGTGGCAAACTTCACGACACCCATCCAGATGGACAATAGAGGAACAACTGCTAAATCCTACACAAATGCACTTTATAAGCACTTACACGAGTGCATGGATCGTGCCATCCCTAACAGAACCAAGATGCTGTCCTCTAAAAAAAAAAAAAGGAAGCCAATCTGGTGGTCCTCTACCATAAACAAAAAGAAACTGCTGCAAAAAAGAGCAAAATCCCATGATTGGAGGAACTCCCTGGTCAGCCTCAGTAAGAAGCTGAGATCCCTCATAAAATTCTCCAAAGCTAGTTATGAAAACAAAATCGCCACGGTTTCTAAAGACAACCACAAAGCATTCTATAGTTATGTCAAGAATCTTAATGGCAACCTTCAGATCTGCTCTGAGTTACAGCATAATGGCACTAAATATACAGAAGCAACTGACATTGCCAACATCCTGGCAGACCGTGCTAACTTACCCCCCTCTCACCCCCTAAAGGGCTCATCTCTATACCGGAAGAATGCAAAGTTCCTGTAATCACTGCTGCACAGGTAAAAAACACACTCTCCAAAGCCAAGAACATAGCATCCATGGGACCGGACAACATCCCAGCCTGTGCTCCACATGAAGTACAGAACAAACTAGCACCCCACGTAAGTACCACGTTCAACCATAGCCTACTGAATGGCATACAGCGACGGTTATCCCACTCCACAAAGGGGGATCCACCACGGACCCCGGGAACTCCCCATTAGTCTGACTAGCCTGGTCTGCAAAGCCATGGACTGTATAAACATGGAACTTATAAACAAAAACATTGGTAATCTCCAAACTCTGGACCCCACCCAGTTCGGGTTTGTAAAAATCATCTCTCTTAAAGCTGACAGACTTCTTTGAAGCACTCACCAAAGCCGTAGATGAGGGTAAGGTGGTTCACACAGCCTATCTAGATCTCGCCAAGGCTTTCAACACCATCTCCCACTTTGGAATTATAGAAAAACTCACTAAACTAGGTATAAATCCCTATGTCACAAGATGGGTTGCTAACTTGCTCACTGACAGAACCAACACTGTGAAAGTAGTAGACTCCAAATCTGACTTTAGACCAGTGACAAGTGGAGTACCACAGGGTTCAGTCCTGGGTCCTCTCCTGTTTGGCATCTACTTCTCTGAAGTACAGGCTAACACAGAAGGTCTTTGGCTAATGAAATTCACTGATGACTGCAAACTAGGAGCCATAACTGAAACTCCTTACGTTGTGGACATCCTACAGAAGGGCCTAACTGATACAGATGCCTGGTGTCAAAGCCATGGCCTCAAGCTCAACGCCAAAAAGTGCACTGTCATCCCTTTTGATAAAAACTCCATACCCATGAACTACCACATAGGTGGTAGTCTACTTAACATCGAAAGTGTGAGAGAGAGACCTTGGCACACAGGTGGACAGTAGTCTCTCCTTTGATAATCACAACGCCACAGTAATCAGTAAATCTTTCTGCGTGGCACACCTCATCACAAAAGGTTTCTCATCCAGGAAAAAAAAAAAAAAAAAGAGGTCATTGTTCTCCTCTACTCATCACTCATTAGACCCATTATAGAGTACAATGACCCTTTTGGTATGTACATCACAAGATATCTACAGCAACTGGAAAGGCCACAGAAATACCTCACAAAGAGGATTACCGGCTCCAAACGGATACCCTACGTAGACAGTCTCAAAAAACTCCAGCTTTATTCCGTCGCATATCGCTTACTCAGAGGCGATCTCTGCCTAACATATAAAGCTATGTCAAACCCAGAGCTGTTGGACATGCTCCACTTAACGAAATCCCAATCCCTCCGAGCTACACACTCTAGGGACCTAAACCTTGTCACCACAATAAACAGAACATGCTGGAGGGATAGATTCCTGTCCCAGAGACTTCCCATACCTCTGGAACAAACTACCTATCTATATCAAACAAAGCACCTCATTAGCACTCTTCAAAAAAATCTTGATGATTGGATGGGAAATAGGAAATTCGCCCTGGAGCTCACTTCTGTGGCTCTGCTCGACAAGAGCACAGGAAAATAATTTTCTTGGGTGGCGAAAGCCAGGGTACCTTTTTGGATAGGCTTATATAGGCTCTAGGGCCAATAGCCTAGTACCTACCTATGAACCTATATACGTATACATGTGTAATTCCACTTGCCTGCCCTTGAGGCAGAAAGGGATCTACGGACTGAAACAACTGATTTGATATTTGCTTACTGGGAAAGTCTGATAGGGCTGTTGTCTATTTTCAGTGGAAGCCTGGAAAGAAAGTTTCCAACACTAAGCAATAATACCAGAGAAATACGTATGAGTAGATATCAGTGCAATTTAACACTGGCTAAGAAATAAACAGAGTCCAGGAATACAGCTTTGTTATGTACAGTAATTGGGCAATAAATAATTCAATTGAAACACTAAGAATAAAGATTTTGTTGTATCAGCTACTTTGGCATGTACAATAATGACATGATAGGATAATGTATAAAGTTAGACTGAAGTCATAAGAGAGAAGAGGGAAGTCAAGAGAGAGACTGAAAATTTATAAAGGTAGGGAACATGTGAAGAGTAGAGAGGGAAAGTAAGAGAAGAAGGAAGGATGGAAGTGGAACAGAGAGAGAGATTAGAGTACAAAATTACAGTAAGGGGGTTGAGTGGAGGGAGGGATGGGTGATAATGGGGGGGTAGAGTCTAGTTAGCATAAAGGAGGAGTGAGTAGAGTGTAGGGTGAGTGAGAATGGGGGTACATTGTAGTTAGAAGAAGAGTCCTTTTTTATTATAACAGTGCTTGATCAATAATAAAATGCAATGGGGGGCGTGGCCAAGGATGAACACAGGATAGCAGCAGATTTCTTCAGCTCCACCAATTTCATTACACTGACAGGAATTACTTAAAAAATTAATTTTTGAAGTAATTTTCTTTCTAAATATGTTTGTTTTATATAGTTCTTAAACTATATCTAAAAAAGAAAGGAAATTTTAACAATATTCCTGTCAGAAATCACATTGGAAATTTTCCTGTCAGTCTGAAATGAGTTCCAGTAAGACAAATTCTCAAGACTCCAGCATCAAGAAAGAACTTCAGTCTCTGATAACTATAATCCAGCAACTTACTGCTAAGATGGATAAAATGGATACTAAAATTGATACCTTCATAGAAAAAACTACAAAACAAATAGACTTGTTACATATAGGCCTGCAACAACAGAAGATCCAGATGACAGGCATAGAAGAAGCTGTGAATGACATGGAAAATAGAATCCAAGAAGAGGAAATCAACATTGAGTTTCTGCTGAAACAAAATAAACATTTACAAACAAAGCTGGATGACTTGGAAAATAGATCTAGGCGCAATAACATTAGGATTTTTGGAATGCCAGAAAATATTGAAGGTAACAATATTACTTTTTTTTAACAACATGGCTCCCTAAAACTTTAGACTTACCAGAAGCATTCTCTTTTGGTATCGAAAGAGCACATAGATCTATAGCTAATACTAACTCTAACAAAAACTATCCTAGATCAATTATAGTTAGATTTCTATCATCTTTTGATAAAGAGATGGTTCTTAAATCTGCTTGGGCTAAAGCTCCTGTTAAGATTAATGAGACAACTGTGCTTTGACAATGACTATTCTTCCTTGGTAATAGCTAAAAGAAAAGTTTTTCTGCCACTAATAAGGGAGCTTAAAAAGCACAGTTTAAAACATACCTTCTGTTTCCTGCCAAGCTAAAAATCTTCCTTCCTGATGGTCCTAAAATTTTTGATGACTTAGACTCTGCTTTACTGTTTATCAAAAAATAAGATTTTGGATAAAATAGAGGAAATGGAATGGGCTAGTCCTTCATTAAAGAGACTGGCAACTGAAACTTCGTGGAAGACTTCAGAGAAGAAGAAGAGACTAAAGAACAAATGATTTGTTCTATGTTTTTTCTTTTTTTCTCTCATCATTTTACTTCATTATTAATCTTTTTAAATATAGTTCCTGCATTTCCAGAAAGCCACAAATGTTCTGAAAAAGATTTAATCAAAGTTATTCTCTGTGTGCAAAGAAATGTTTTGTTTCATAACCAGTCAAAATATCTGAGGAACTAATAACAAGCTATTATTCAATTTGTTTCTCTTTCTGAAAAAGAGAAGTAAGGTCAGTAATTTGATACATTTTTTTTTTCTTTTTTTCTCCTTTTCTTCTTTTCTTTGTTTAAACAATGACATTCTATTTAGATTATGTAGTGGGTAAAGGGTGGGGGAGGGCAGAGAAGAGTAATGAAAATATGATAAATGGAATAATAACATATTTATTCCTTGTAAAAAGTTTATATGTTCTTCAAATGCTATTCCTAATTATACTTTCTTGATTATACTGCTTATGCTTGTTTGTAAATAATCTGTCATGCTTTAACTAATAATAATTAGAACTAAATAATAGTAAATATGTTTTATTTTTAACTCTATTAATATAAACAGTAAGTAATATTCCATTGTATATACTTCTTATAGCTTTCTCTTACATTTTTTTTATTTCTGCTTTACACTCTTATTTTCTACTCTCTTTCTTTTCTTTATTCTTTCTCTATTTTTTTTCTCATATTAATATATAGAAATGCTTTTGATCATATAGACACAGTAAATAAGATTTGCATAAAAATTGAGTTGGGACAAAAATATTGAGTTTTATTACTTATTAATAACTTTGGGCTTAATTTCACTTACATAGAGGCTGTAATAACCTGTAAAATACATCGCAAAGGTTTTGTCATGTTTAGATGCATTTACACTGCTAAATGAATGTTTGTCACTAGTTTTTAACAAGTTTCCCGCCAAAATGTTAAGGGAGACAATCTGGGATGTGGGCTACCTCATGAACAGTGTCCTTGAGTTGTTTCAAAAGCTTCAACTCTCAGAATTCTCACAGAGAAGCTGAAAGCAGTCAATCTGACCTTTGACCCAGATATCACACTGACACATCACAGATTCAGGAAGAACACTCTACCAGGAAGTAGAACTGATGCAAATGCGACTATGTGAAGGAAAATGAACTCTTTTGACATTTAAATGTGAGTTATTTTATATAATTACTTAAATATCTATGTTATAATTCATAAAATGTCAGTTATAATGATTTTAAATGTTGCAGTTTCTTGTAGTAAGTAAATGTCTTATTTTAGAAGGCATAGAAAATGAAACATTTATTCAAGTGTTTTTGAAAATCTACTTGACTGCAGCATACTAATCTGTGTTAAAAACTTATGTTCCAAACATATACATTACTATAACTCATTTAATTCATCTGATTGACAAGCATAAATAACTTTATAACTCTATTCTGGAAGAAACTGTCATGTGATATATTTTAAAGCAGTAGTATAGACATACAAAATACATATTTTTTTTTTGTACAACAATGCAAGTGTTTCTGAGAATTTGCATAACTATTCAGTATGATTTATAACAATTTCTATAAATATAATATTTTATTCTATTGACAATAATGAGTATGAGTAAAATGCTCATATACAAGCAATTCAAGGTTTTTTTTGGAAGCTGTTGACTGCATTTACATGACAGAAAATAGATGCATCTTAATATATGTAATGTCTGAACCATATTAGCCAAAGTTTTTGATTTAAATGAATGTTAGAACTTATTTTTACATACTTTGAATAAATTAATATGTAAATATGCCTTCCTTTTTTTTTTCCTCTCTTTCTTTCACTCTCTCTCCCTCTTTCACATCTTTTATTTCTCTCTCTCCTCTTGGTTCCTAATATCAAGTTTATTTGAATACAAGTGTATTATATTACATAGATGTATATAGTAGTATGAATAGTTTTTTTTAAAAAAAAAGTTTGTTTTAGTTTATATGATGCTGTTTTATCAAATGTGTAGTCTTGTCTTGCTAGATAATTGAATTGAAAGCTGTTAATTTAAGTTAAATATAACCAGTATTAAATTGATAAGGTGGTAGCTGAGGTAATGCTGCTTAGGGTAGGGGGTTAACTTGAGTGGTAAATACTACTCTAAGTTGGAGTTTTTAACTCCAGGCTGGATGCAAGGTTCAATCCTTACATTATTTTCACTTGTTCATTGTTATATGTATATAGTTTTGACATCCACAATATATTTTGTACACTCACTGTCACTACAAACAAAATTGAATCCTATACAAAATCCCATAAGAGATTCAATAAATACAGCTATATTTAAAGGTACACCTAAAGGAGGAGATGTAACATTACTTATGTTGTTATTTGTTATTTTGATCATAAGATTCTTAAGTTTTAAAAATGCCAAATGACATCTTTAAAAGGAATTTCTTTAAACATTAATGGATTGAATAATCCATGTAAAAGGGCAAGCCTAATAAGATACATTAATTTACATAAGGCCAACTTAGTCTTCCTGCAAGAAACCCATCTCTTGAAAAATATATTGATAAACTAGCCACAAACAAATATACAGTATTGGTTAGTTCAGAGCACACTCAGAAAAAAAGAGGAGTGGCTATTTTATGGAATAAAAGTATGCCCATTCCTAAAACCATTAAGCCTTATCAGGATGACAAAGGAATGTTTTATATGGTTACAATACAAATTAATGGGAAGACTTGCACTTTAATTAATGTATATTGGATACCTGGAATTGGTATTAATACAGTGAAACATCATCTTGATAAGATCATATCATTCTCTATTGGAGATATTATTTTAGCTGGTGAATAATTGTATATGAAAGTGATACTACCACTATAGGAAAAAGAAGAATTACATCTAATGCAAAACATTTAAATGATTTTGCTAATTCTTATCATTTGAATGATATTAATAATCAGATAGATTCAAAATCATTACCATACACCTTTTTTTCTAACAGATACAAAACTTATTCAAAAATAGATAGGGTCTTTATTTCTAACCAGATGGTAACAGATTTAATTAATTCCAAAATCATTTCATGTCCTATATCTGATCATAATTCAATTGTTTTTGAATTCATGATAAAAAATACTCATAATGTTCAGATCAAAAGGATACCAGCATACTTAACTCAACTAAAAGACTATAAAGAATATTCAGAAGTACAACATTTTCTAGACATAAATAATACTCCTGAAGTCTCCATTGTCTATGTTTGGGATGCCTTAAAATCATATCTATATGGACAAAGTATAAGATGGTATAATAATAAAAGGAAATCTTGGGATAAGGAATTGTTAGATATTCAAAGTAAATTAGACTCTTATAAACATAATAATAAAGAAAATATTATGGATAAGAAAGTCATTGAAGAAATAAACAAACTAAATGAGAAATACAAATAAATTTTAACTCATAAAGTTAAAATAACTCTAGAGAAATACAAGTTTTTGTCTTGCTCAATAAGCCCCAAATGCTGACATAGACTTAAAAATAAAACAAAAAGGTTGAATAAACAAAACCATATCAAAGAAATCTTTTCTCTAAGGAAAAAGAATGTTTCTAGTCTACCAGAAATACTAGATGAATTTAGAAATCACTTTCACAATATTAACAATAATAACATTAACATGGAACCTAAAGATAAAATAAAGGAGTTTATAACCACAAACATGAATAAAAAGCTTAATAAACAACAGATTAAACTATTGGACAAAAGTATTTCATATACAGAGGTTATTACACAAATAAATAAGCTTAAATCAAACAAAGCACCGGATAATGATGGTATTATACCAGAGATATATAAAATCCTTTCTAAAAGTACATATTCATTAATACATAAGGTTTTTATTTTGGCCCAAACTGAGTTAATAACCCCCCATCTTGGCAATATAAATTTATTTCGCCAATTTTAAAACCTAATAAAGATCCAACTAGATGTACATCGGCCCATCTCATTACTTAATGTTGACTATAAAATGTTTATGAGTATTTTTGCTGATAGATTGAAGACAATCATTCCCGGCATTATAGATATAGATCAGACAGGCTTCATTGTAAATAGAAATACTTTTGATAATATAAGAAGAACTTTAACATTAATTGATTTTGCAAATAGGAAAAAGAAAGATTTAACACTTATTAGGCTTGATATAAGTTCAGCATTTGATTCAGTAAGTTGGGACTATCTGTTTACCTTACTGAAGTGCACAAACTTCTCAGATGCATTTGTAAATCTAATTGAGCATTTATACAAAGGAACGTTGGCTTATATTAAGGTAGGAACATATGTTTCACAAAAATACCCATTCTTAAAGGTACAAAACAAGGATGTCCACTTTCTCCACTATTATTCACTTTAGTAATGGAGCCTTGGGCTAATTTGATCAGAAACAGTACTGACATAGAGGGTTTTGAAATAGATGAAAATACAACATCCAAAATTCAACTTTTGCAGATGATGTTCTAATTACATCAGCAGGATCTAATTCTTCTATGCAGTCTCTATTTGATAAAATTATGAATTTTAAAAGTATTTCTGGTTTAATATTCAATGAAGAAAAACTAAAATACTACCTATATATACACGAAAAAATATTCTCATTAGTGATTTTACTAAATATGTACCCAATTCAGGTCAGATAACTTATTTAGGTATAATACTATCTAAAGATATTAAATCTATTATATATAATAATTATAATACCTGTTTTCTTAATATACAAAATCTTTTTAATACCTGGAATAATATGTTTTTACTATGGAGGAGAGACTTACAATTATTAAAATGATAATATTCCCCAAGATTTTATACTTAATACAATCAATAATACTTCCACCTACAAAATAATTATCAAGAAACTGAATACACTAATGTTAAATTTCCTATGGGCACCTAATAGACCTAGGACTGCATTAAAGAAACATACTAATAGCTGGTCTCAAGGGGGTATTTCTTTTCCAGACTTTAATTTATATACTATCTCTTCTATTGTAAAAGTTATTACTTTATTAATAGATCAGTCATATATCGCAAAATGGAAAGATTATTGGGAGCTAATTAGTATGCACTTCATGAAAATCTCCTTAACACATAAAAATATGATTGTAAATAACTCCATGTTATGGTTACTAAAGGAATTTTGTACTTCACCTATTACACCTAAACATATGGTTTGTTACCCATTAAATATTATTATTATTAGCTATCGTAACTTTATATTCATGCACCCTAAGTATAGGGAATGGAATTTTATTATATTCCCTATAATGTATACTCAGGATATGCTTTTGTCATCTACTTCTGAAGGAACTCATTTAGCTATAGATAATGATCTAAAGTACTGGTATCAGTTGATATCTGATAATAAAGTTAAAAATCTAGATTTCTTAAAACAAGAATTTGATCTAAGAGAAACTTGCTGGTTAGAGGTTCAGACCTTTAGACAACATCTCATTGATAGAATAGATCTAATGTCTATAACAGTTAAAGAATCTATTCCAACACTGATTGATTACTTGATATTAAATTTACAACATAAAGTTTCTGATAAAGGTAAACTTTCATACATACATAAAATTATCAGACAAGAAACTTTTTACAGTGTAGATACATACTGGAATTATTTCACTTCTATTAATGGGGACCCACCAAATCAACAAGATAAACAATATATATTGGAATCTGCCTATAGAACTGCGTCTTCCATTGTCTGGAGACTTTATACATGGAAATTTTTACATAGATCTTTTTATACACCTTTGATGATGAATAAAATAAATAATAAAGATAATCTATGTAAGAGATGTAATGTAGAAATTAATGCTGACTGGGCTCATATGTTTTATGACTGTATAAAATTGAAAGAATACTGGAAGTCAGTTAATGATTTTTTGCAGGCTCTTTTTACAGATAATTTCATTATTTCTAAATCTCTTATATTATTCAACACACCTGTACCTCAAAGTGTTAAAAAGGTTAAGCTTCCCTTGTTATGGTCTATTCTAGCAGTGGCTAGGAAAATAATAACCAGAAATTGGATTTCAGATACACCTCCTTCGTTCAATGAATTTAAAATGTTATGAATATAGTGTGCCATATGGAAATAAACACAATTAGGTCAAGAACAACTAGAAAAACATATTATATTGTATGGGATAATTTACAAAATTTGTTAAAAAAATCCTAATTTCAATAGCATGGTATTTTAGTTTAATTAATTGATCTGATTGTAGTGGATGTCTTTGTAAATACTTTAGTTGCTTTGTTGAATGTTATAATCATATCTATTTTTAATTACTTGTATAAAATTGTTATGATATTTCTCTTGTATGTTAAAACAATAAACCTGTTTTGAAAAAAAAAATAATAAAATGCAATGGAGAGGGGAAACCATCAGTTTAAAAACACTGGCTTTACAGCTTATCAGTCTAATAGAAACAAATACAAGACCTGATAATACCAATGACATCTCTAATACCAACATGTAGGGATGAAGGTTCCTTTAAAATAAAGTGCAGCAAATTTTTACCATTTCTTTTTATTATAATTATGGCTTTAACATGTAAAATGGACTTTCTTATTCTAAAATGTATTGTTTTTCCTTTAGTTATTTCAGCAGACCTGTATTTATTAAATTTAATAAACAGGTGTTTCTGTTTACTATATGCTGACCAACTGTCTATTTGCTTCCTGATTCCTTGTCTTCCAGCGTTGCCTTCTGATAATACAGTAGTGCAGAGAAATAGTTTGTAATGCATAGGCATGCTTTCTGTAGTCTGTGGTAGATTTTATTACAAAGTAATTAGAATGCAGAACAATCAGTTACTCAGACAACAAATCAATAAATAAGCACAGCTATATCAAGGTGATAGGTAACAAAGGTAAGCTGGAAAGTACAGTTTTGTACCTACCATAAATGTAGATGTCCGAGAGGAATGCATCTGCAGTCTTTACAAATGGGTTGTCCTGTCGTCAGGCAGCCCTTCGGTCGGCCGGATTCCAAAGTCTGGGTCTGGCTTCGGCTGGTGTCGCACTTCACCAGACGACATTGCGGCAGTCATTCGGGTATAAAGGCATCAGCAGATGCCATTTTCCTCAGTGTTTCTTGCCCCAGATGCCAGTTGCCCTCTTGGATGGCTAAATTTGGATAAATGCCAAAGTTTCCAAATAGTAGAGAGCAAACACACAAAATAAGCATGTATGTACATATATACAAACAAATACACCATAATAGATCCCCCCAAGCTAGCTGAAGATTGGTAAGTACCCTAGGAGTACCTCAGAGGGGAAGGAGGGTGGGTAATCCTGACTGCAGATGCATTCCTCTCGGACATCTACATTTATGGTAGGTAGAAAACTGTACTATGTCCTTCAAGGATGCATCTGCAGTCTTTACAAATGGGTAGAATACCATAGCTAAACTAGGGAGGAGGAAATGAGAATAGATTATGGTGTAGTCAGGATCCCTTGCAGAACAGCAGTGGCAAAACCAGCACGGGATCTAGAGTATAGAGGTAAGTTATAATGCTTGGCAAATGTATGCACGGAGGTCCAAGTAGCAGCCTCTATAATGTCCTTGGTAGCCACTCCTCGTAAGAAAGCTGTGGTAGTGGCTGTAGCCCTTGTGGAGTGAGGCCTGATGTTCTCTGGAGTTTTCTTTCCATGGTAGGAGTAACAAAATCGAATGCAATTTCCTATCCATTTGGAGATTGTCTGTTTAGAAATTGGTTTTCCTTCTTTTCCTGTTGCATATGCTACCAGAAGCTGGTCAGTTTTTCTATTGTTTTTTGTCCTGTCCAGGTAGTAGCGTAATTGTCTGTGTACATCCAGGGTATGTAAGAGCTTTTCTCCCCTGTTCTGTGGATTGGGGAAGAATGTAGGAAGGTGGATAGCCTGATTTAAAGAGACTCGGGATACCACCTTAGGCATAAATGTAGGATTTGTTCTCATGGACACTATCTTGATGGAAGATCAGGAAGGGTTGTACTGCCATTAATGCTTGTAGTTCAGAGACCCTTCTTGCTGAAGTTATTGCCAGCAGGAAAGCAGTCTTCCAGGATAAGTATTGCAATTCTGCTGTAGCTGCTGGTTCGAAAAAGGAGGTAGAGTCAGTTTTTCTAGCACAAAGTTCAAGTCCCATGCTGGCAATGGAGGTTTCCTGGGAGGTTTTACATTTTTAATTCCTCTCAGAAACTGTCTGAGCAGAGGATGCGAGAAGACAGGAGGATCCAAGCTGTACTCTGCTGAAATAGCTGATGCATGTATCTTGATGGAGGAATAGGACAGGCCTGTATGGAAGAGCTCCAAGTACTCCAGGATGTTGGCTATGTTCACCAGTGTCACATCTTGCCCCTTTGCAGTATTCCAGATGAGATATCTTTTCCATTTTGCTGCATAATTCTTTCTTGTTGAAGGTCTACGAGCCTCCAGGATTATGTCTTTAACCCTTTGGGATAAATTTGGGTTAATTGCTGTTATGTAATGTTCCAGGCAGTTAGCTGCAGAGTTTTTAGGTTTGGATGCAGAATGTTGTAGTTGTTCTGTGTCAGCAGTAATGGGATCAGGGGCAGTGTCCATATTTGTTCCCGGGACATGCTCCTCAGCAGTGGATACCAATGTTGTCTTGGCCAGTCTGGGGCTATCAGAATGATCCTCGGACGTTCTTCTTTGATCTTGAGAAGCACCTTGTGCATCAAAGGAAGTGGTGGGAATGCGTATGCTGTCAGGCTTTTCCAACTGAAGGATAGGGAGTCCACCTTCCAAGCAAGTGGGTGGTAAAGTCCTTGTGCAGAATTTCTTCAACTGGTGATTGAAAGGGGATGCAAACAAGTCTATTTGTGGTAATCCCCATTCTCTTGTGATGGTTTTGAAGATGTCCGGATGCAGCATCCATTCGTGGGCATCTGTTGTAGTTCTGCTTAATATGTCTGCTAGAATGTTTTCCTTCCCTGGTACATAAATTGCCTGTAACTGAATGTTGTAGCTCAGAGCCACATCCCATAGGTCCAGTGCCAACCGGCATAGAGGGTATGAGTGTGTGCCTCCGTTTGTTGATGTACCACATAACTGTGGTGTTGTCTGTCCTTATCATCAACTGTCCTTCTTGGAGAAAAGGTCTGAATGCCTGGATTGCCAATTTTACTGCCATCATTTCTTTTAGATTTATGTGCAGATGCAGCTGGTCTTGAGTCCATAGGCCTTGAAAGCACTTGCCCATCATGTGTGCCCCCCAACCGAGGTCTGAGGCATCTGTCGTGATGGTTTGTCTTGGTTGACTTTTGCAGAAGGGCAGTCCTGTGTTTGATTGACAGGCCTGAGCCCACCATAAGAACTCTTGCTTCAGGCATGGGATCATTGGAATTTTGGTTTCTAGGCTGTGCTTGTGCTGAGACCACAAATTCTTTAGGTACCACTGTAGCTTTCTCATATGCAGCCTGGCATGAGGTACCAGTATTATGCAGGATGCCATGAAGCCTAGAGCTTGTAGCACTTTTCTTGCAGTTAGATGGCTCTGCTTTGTTAATGCCAAGAAGTAGAGAGGAAGTTGCTCTTTCTTTTCTGCAGTTAGAAATGCCATTTGTTTTGATGTGTCCAGTTCTGCACCCAGAAAGGTTATTCTTTGGGATGGAATCAGCCTTGACTTTTTGTATTGACTGTATATCCCAGGGCTTGCAGCAGGTAGATGACTCTTTGTAAGTCTTCTGTTAGTTTGTTTTGTTGTCCGCTTGTATCAGGCAGTCGTCCAGGTAGGGATAGATTTGAATTCCCTGAAGTCTGCAATGAGCGATTACTGATGCCAGGCATTTCGTGAACACTCTGGGCGCAGTAGATAAGCCAAAGGGCAATGCTGAGAATTGATAATGCTCTGATTCTGCAAGAAATCTGAGGTATCTTCTGCAAATTGGTCTTATGGGGACGTGCAGGTATGCCTCCTTGAGATCTAGAGTTACCAGCCAAGACTCCTTGCCCAGCATGGGAAGAAGCTGCTGTAGGGTCAGCATTTTGAATTTTGGAACAATGAGGAATGTGTTTAAAGCGGACAGGTCTAGAATAGGTCTCCATTTGTTTTCTTTTCTTGGTACCAGGAAGAGCCTGGAGTAAAATCCTTCCTTGCTCCATAAATGGTACCTTTTCCACAGCTCTCATTCTTAATAATTGAGATATTTGTTTTAGAGCTTCTGCCCTTTGAGAAGGTGGTAGGTTTGGCATTCCTCTCTTTCCTGGTAGTGTATGGAAATGGAACCTGTAACCTTTGTCTATAGTCTGCAAAATCCATTTTTCTCTTGTAATGCAGTGCCAGTTTCTTGAAAATAATGTTAGCTTTCCGCCTAAGGGTGCTTCTAGTTGTTCCCTGGTAGGCGGTGCCACCGCCAAGTCACTGTGATTGAGTTGTTGTAGTGGTGGTGGCTGTATCCGTGCCTCGATGGTTGTTACCCTGCCACGGGCGACCCTGTAGGCACCCCTGGATTGGTTTCTGCCTCTAGAGCCTATTCCTGCCTCTTTGTGCCTTAGAGGAGTCCGGAAAGGACCAATTCTTGGAGGGCCAGTTCCTGCTAAACCTTGGAGGTTGAACTTGTAAGAAATCTTTCACTGTTTGCACAGATTTTGCTTTCTCTTCCATCTTTTTTAGTACCTGCTGTGCGGGGGCACCATATAAATTGACCTTGTCCATAGGTGCATCCAAAAGCTTAGATTTGACATGGTCTGGTAATGCCTGTTCTTTCAACCATGCATGCCTCCTGATAACTGTGCCAGTCATGGCTGATCTAAAGGAAGCCTCCAGTGCATCATAGCCACATTTTAAAGAATGGTTACTAACCTGCTGTATGTTATGTAACATTTCTTGAACATACTTTTTATCTATAGATTCTTCTGAGGACAGCTTTTTAGACAACTGGTCAAGCATAAACTCTTGATATTGAATCATATGAAATTGGCAGTTCAAAGCTCTACCTGACAAAGTAGCAGAGGTGTAAACTTTTTTACCCCATCTCTAAGGACCTGGATTCCCTTTCAGAGGGAGGGGTTTTAGAAGAAGTAGCTGCTACAGCTTTAGGGCCCTGGGAGATAGTCTCTGGATCTGCAAAAGGAGCCTTATATAAGTGGTGATGAGTGTCCGGGACCCTGTAGTACCTATCGGGCTTAGCAGGAGCCGGAGGTAAAGTATCAGGAGCAGTGCAAGCATCATTAAATGCATCATCAACAACAGATAGAACTGGAGGTATAGCTAAAGGCCTATGCTGTGGCAAGTGTAGAAAAGTCCTAAGCCTTTTTCTAGAGTCTGAGAAATCTTGGCCCTGCCACTGAAATTGTTCCCTCATAGCATGCAAGGTTTCCCCAAAGGAAAATTCCTCAGGAGGAGAGGCTGAAGGGATGGACTCCTCAGCATCAGAGTCTTCGTAAGGAGAATAAGAAGCCTCAGGAGGGTCTGTATGATCTGAGTCATCAGAGGAATCATCTGTGGCTACTGGCTCAGGGGGCTCTGCTCTAGGCCTCTTTTCTGGAGGAGGGAGAGAGGCCCTGTCAGGATGAGGCTGGGCTCCACGAATTAAAGAGATGAGATCCTCTGCCAAAGAAAGCATATGGGAGCTGGTGCTGGGCCTGTGAGAGGGGCTTGGCAGGCACAGGTTTTGATGCTTTGGCTGCTTTAGCCCTGGCAAAGGCCTTAATAGACATAGCTGGAGGAGGCCTAGCAGCTCCACGTGCAGGGGTAGAAATATCTAGGGGAATGGTGTCTGATAAATCCTGTGAAATCGCAACAGAAGGTTGGATTTCAGAAGCCGTTCTACCAGGTTAGAAGAGGCCTCGGTAGAAGGCAAGTTATCGGCTGAAGAAAGAACCGCTTGCTCGGTTTCGGCCGAAACCGAGACACTCGTGGTTTGCTTAACGAAATCGCGGACCGCGAGTGTCGGTCCTTTCTTTGCATTTTGGTTATTTGCGTAGTCGGAGGATCCGGCGGCATAATGTAGGCAAAATCGGGCCGAAAATCTGTTCAGCAAAGTCCGGCGGCGTCTAAGCGTCCGTCGGTTAAAAGAAGCACAGGCTAGACAAGCTGCTACGCCGTGGTCTGGGCCTAAACAATGTATGCAATAGAGTGGAAATCTTTATGAGGTATTTGTTTCCCACAAGATAAACAGTTATTAACTTTCTCTGACATCGGCTGAGGCAAGAAAGAGTCCCCAGCGGGTACTTAGCTTTATAGAAGTCTTGTAGTATTCGGTAGTAGTAATCTCTGGATCTGACCGACCGGCACTTGCGAACAGCTTCTGCTTCGGGCGCCACGCGGCAAGAAAGACTGGGGAAAATGGCGTCGGCTGATGCCTTTATACCCGAATGATTGCCGCAATGACGTCGGGTGAAGTGCGACACCAGCCGAAGCCAGACCCAGACTTTGGAATCCGGCCGACCGAAGGGCTGCCTGACGACAGGACAACCCATTTGTAAAGACTGCAGATGCATCCTTGAAGGACATCAGGATAAGATTCTTAGTAAAGTGTACAAGGCTTTGCATACAGTGTAATAAAACAGAAGTAAGACTAATTGTTAGTCTACCAATGGACTGATTGATCACTTTTAGGGAGAAAACTACAGCTGTATGAATTGCTTCATGACAGCACTACTGTGCAATCAGCTTGTAATGTTATTGTACAGAGCAGGAAGTGACAGAAAAAAAAATCTGGAATAGTTTGCACTTCTGTGAAAATGACGCAGTAAAGTGATCATTCCATAGTAGACAACCATTTCCTATAGTGTGAGAGGCAGACATTTATTACAGTGTGACACGGAGGTTACTACACTTCATGCCAAGTACAGTATCAATAGGCTGTACAACAGAAGGAAGATAATCAAAGCAAAATTAGGAGGTGCAGCAAATAGCAGGTAAATGTACTCTCAAAGTAAACAAACTCAGAGAACAAAAAAAGTCTATCAAAGATAAATTTGAGATAAATTCGGCATTCTTTAGCTATATACGAAACCTCAAAGGCAATACACAACTGTGTGCAGAGCTCACTGTAAATGGAACCATCTATACTGAGCCAGAAAGTATAGCAAACATACTGACCAACAAATTCATCTGCAACTTTACTCCTCTCTCCCCATCAGCTTTTCCTCAAGAAACACCAAAAAACATAATTCCCCCTGTTATCACTACAGAACAGGTCCTTAATGCTCTCTCTAACATTAAGAACACTGCATCAATGGGCCCAGACAGTATCCCAGGATGCCTTTTAAATAGCATGAAACATGATTTATTAGGCCCTCGGGAAAAGGAAGTTATGTACCTACCATAATGTTCCATGTTGGTTGTCCTTCATCTCGCCTTCCTTCAGGCCCTCGGGAAAAGGAAGTTATGTACCTACCATAATGTTCCATGTTAGTTGTCCTTCATCTCGCCTTCCTTCTTGCTGGATGGGTTCCGAGTTGATCCTTGGCTCCAACTCGGTTACTTACTATAACTCGAGAGCTCTTTACTGGCTTGAGGTTACCCCTTATCCATGAATGCCCAGCGTCAGCTACCCAGTTCTCATTTGAAATAGCTCACACTAGACATAATCATAGAAGATAATCCATTAATAAACCTGGACATAGTTAACCATTATGGTTTGCTTGGGAAGCAACTAATAACAAAACAAATTAGCCAGTGAAACCATTGAGAAACTCCTCTCGATCCTCGAGGAAGGGGGAAGGAGGTAGGGACTCAAGAAGGAAGGCGAGATGAAGGATAACTAACATGGAATGTTATGGAAGGTACATAATTTCTTTATGTTAAGTTGTCCAATCTCGCCCTCATTCTTGCTGGATGGGACAGCGTCCCTAGCACCTCAATCCTGGGTGGCTCATTGGAACAGACTCTTCAGAACCGTGGAGCCAAAGGAAGCTCAGCCACAGGAGACCACATCTACTTTGTAATGAGAAATTAATGTATGAGGATCTGCCCAAGTAGCTGCTGCACAAATTGAATCCATGGACAATCTAGATTGAAATGCTACCGAAGTAGCTACTGACCTGGATGAATGACCTTTGGGTTTTGCTGGAAGATCTTTTTGTCGCAAATGGTAGGTAAGGTCAATGGTGTCTGATAACCATTTTGACAAGGTTACTTTAGAAACTGGAAGGCCTTGTTTGTTGTTAGCAAATGAAAGGAACAACTGATTTGATTTTCTCATCTCTTTAGTTCTATAGCGATAGAAACACAGCTGTCTATGCACATCCAGTTGGTGTAATCTGCATTCTGCCTTGTTGGAATGATTAGGGAAAAGGACAGAAAGTTCAACGGATTGATTCAAATTGTGTTCTGAACAAACTTTAGGTAAAAAAGATGGGTTGGTTCTCAGAGAAACTCTTGTCTTAGTGAAAAACTAGGTATGGAGGGTGAACACACAGTGCATGAAGTTCTGAAACATGTCTGGCAGAAGTAATAGCAACTAGGAAGAGAGTTTTCCAAGAGAGAAATTTCAAGGAACATGATGCTTCTGGTTCAAAGGGTGGCAGTATCAAAGAGGCCAGAACCAAATTGAGATCCCAAGGTGGAAGGGGCTCTTTCACTGGGGGTCTAAGTAGAGATGTACCTCTCATGAAGGCCTTACAGAGTTTGTGAGACATTATGCTTGAGTTAGAAACTCCGATGCGAAAATTTGAAATGGCAGCTAGTTGTACTCTGATGGTAGCAGCAGCTGCACCAGAATGGAACAGTTCTGCTTGTACAGGAGCTGTACAAGGATCTAAATTCCTGGATTCTGCCCAGTAAGAGAATTTTTTCCATTTGCTAGCATAGACTTTCCTTGTAGTTGTCTTATGGGAGGAAACAATAATATCATGCACTGCTGGGGAAATATTGGGGAGCCTGGCTAGGACTGGAAGTGGAGTCACCAAGCTGTGAGCTTGAGAGATTGGAGGGATTGGTGTAGCCCGCCTGATTAATAAATCAAGAGGTCTGGTACTGGGTCCAGAATCCAAGGCTGGGCTAGAAGGTGGGGGTGAAGGCACAGATATCAAATCTGTCGTGGCCAATAGGGGGCAATGAGTATCATCTTGCAACCCAACAATTTTGCTTTCGGAATGACTTCTGGAATTACAGGAAAGGGGGGAAATGCATAAAGAAGTCCCTGAGGCCAATGGTGGAATACAGCGTCTCTGGGTGCCTGACCTGGTGGAGGAACAAGGGAGAAGTAGATGCTGCATTTTGTTGAGGGGAGAGGCAAAGAGATCGCAACAAGGCTGGCCCCACTTGCAGAAAATAAGATCCACAATTTCCTGTTTCAGAGACCGCTTGTGAGGCATGAGGATAGCCCTGGTGAGCCTGTCTGCTATTACGTTGGATGTCCCAGGGATATGAGTTGCTGTCAGAAAACGTTGGGGGGAAATCACCTATTGCCACAGTCTGAGGGCCTCTCGGCACAAGGGGTAAGACCTGGTTCCGCCCTGTTTGTTGATGTACCAAACCACTGACATATTGTCCGTTTGTATTGCAACAGTCTCAGCAGGGAGAGAGTCTTGAAGAGCTTGCAATGCTAGGAGCACTGCTCTCATCTCCAGGACATTGATGTCCAAGTGGCACTTGTGAGGTTGCCAAGTGCCTTGGACTGTCTTCCCACATAATGCCGCCCCCCCCTATCAGGGAAGTGTCTGTGGTCACTGTGGAAACTGGATGGGATTCCATGAAAGGTCTGCCCTGAGTCACTAGTGGGGAGACCATCCACCAGGAAAGGTGTCTTTTGCAAGATGCCGTAATTAGCATCATGTGAGACATGGGTGCTTCCTGGAAGGACTATTGTGTGAAAAGAAGCTACTGAAGGATTCTCATGTGAAAGTGTGCTAAGGGACTAGAAGAACGACTGCTGCCATGGACATTAAGAATATATTTTACTTGAATTCTTTTGCTCCTCAGGAGAAGTGACACCTGTTGTCGAATAATGGAAACTCTTCCCTGAGGCAATTTTACAATCATTTTTCTTGTGTCTAGCTCTGCTCCTATGTATGTAATAGATTGACAGGGCAACAAGGCAGATTTTTCAAAGTTTATTGTGATGCCTAGTTGAGCACAGGATGTGATGGTGTAATCTCGTGCCTCTAAGTTGTTGCCTGGTGGCAGCAGTGAGGAGACAGTCGTCCAGATAAGGAAACACCTGGAATCCTAGACGTCTCAGGTGAGCTGTAACTACTGCCATGCATTTGGTGAACACCCTGGGGGCTCTAGTGAGACCAAAGGGCAGAGCTCTGAATTGGTAATGACTGCCCCTAGCCGGAAGCGTAGAAATCTCCTGGACCATCTGTTCATTTTTATAGGATGGTACGTGTCCTGAAGATCTATGGAGCACATCCAATTGTCCTGACCGAGAAAGGGGAGAATGGACTGCAGTGTTACCATCCGGAGCTTTTCTTTTTGTACAGATCTGTTTACCCTGCTGAGATCCAGAATTGGCCTCCAGCCCCCTGTCTTTTTGGGCACTAAAAAGAATCTTGAGTAAGTTCCGGATCCTACTTGGCCTGCGGGGACTTCCTGTATGGCTTTTTTTTCTAGCAGTCTTGAAACTTCTGTGACTGCCTGACACCTTAGATTGGGTGGAACATCTGGGATGGATTTTTTTGAAACAGAGGGGGTTGATGGAAGGGAATCTTGTAACCTCCAGATATAATGGATAGTACCCCATTTGTCTTTTGTAATATTTTGCCAGGTGACTGGGTACAATGAAAGCCTTCCCCCGACTGCCTCCACAGTTGAGTAGTCAGGCATCCCTTTGGGAGAGAACATATCTCTGTCAACCTAATTTTGTGGACCCCCTCTGCCATGAGGGCAGCATCTGCCATTGTTATCATTTCCCACTCTGCCCCAAGGGGAAAATTCACCACGTGCATCAGGTAAGTGTCCCTGGGATTTTCAAAACCACATCCTTCCACCCTTCTGACGCTTTCGGTATGGTCTGGTAGGAGTGGAAAAAATGGACTCAGACATCAGAGAGCGTCTTGCCTTCCTGCTGGCAACTGGTAAGTGCGTCTTTCACCTGAGGCCCAAAGACAGAGGAACCATCAAAGGGGGTACTGGTGAAGGAAGCTCTGAAAGGTTCCGCAAACTGACACAGCCGCAGCCAAGAATGTTTCCTAAGAGCCACGCCTTTTCCTGCAGCTCTGCTCGCTCCATCGGCTGCATATGAAATAAGCCCCATGGAGGAGTGACTATTGAATTTAGAGTCGCCAGCTGGGTTGCTACCTTGGCTGAAGCTCCCTCAGCTGTGGGATCTTGTAGGGTATCTCCTAGCTCTTTTAGGGGATCCCTCTGAAGCCTAGTAAAATGGGAAAGATAGTTCAGGGACCTAAGGGAGAAGGTCGCTGATTAAAACATTCGCTTCCCATATCTGTCCATCGTACAAGAGTCTTTATTCGGTGAATGGACAGATGAGGTTTCAGCTAACTCTCTCCCTGTGGCTGCTGCTACCACCATGGCATCAACTGGGACACTTTTAGTCGAGACTTGTTTGTCTTGGGGAGCTGTGATAAATTTATTGGGTCTCCTCGGGACAGGTTCCATGGAATCTGGAGCTGACCAAGCCTTGAGACACTGCAGACCTGAGTGGATAAAAAGGCGGAGACACCCAGAAAGTGGAAGGTCAGGAACCAAATGCGTGCAGGTATACAGGCTAGTCCTCGGGAAGTCCAGCTATGCCTCTGCCTGTGAATCTCGAGGATGTCTGAAAAGGATCTTCAGAGGGGGTCCTTGCCCCCCCCCCCCGATTCATCCAGGTCTGTATCTGAGGTGACATCCAGGTCTGTATCTGAGGTGACAGACTCAGGGGAGTCTTGGTACTTCCTCTTGCACTTTTTCTTCTGGAAAGCCTGCTCAGAATGCTCTGGGGAGGATTCAGAAGAAGAGGGTTCACCCAATGGGGTGTCCTTGGCCATAGGTTTCCTATGCTTTGAGGCTGGAGGAGGAGCAGAGGTTGGCACAAGCACCAAAGCGGGACGGAACCGATGGAACCGATAGTGGGGCCGTCTGTGGGGACAGCACTCTCCGCATGACCTCGAAGGCGTCACAGTCTCAACCCAAAGTGGGCTCCGGCTGCAAAGAGACAGAAATCCCACTCTGCACAGAGGGTGAGGGCTCAGAGGCTGATGTGGGAGCCAAGCTCAACTAAGCCGATGCTCCGAGAGGGACAGCGGGGTTGGACAAGGGTCGAATGCCACTTCCCCCTTGGAGACGACGAGAGAGCTGAAGATGATGTCATTGAAGCCAAAGGAACCGAACTAAGCATAGTCTAAGGAGGAATCTAAATCGAAGCATATGGAGCCGAAGCCCGTTGAGGTGGGCTCGAAAGCATTTTAACAAGGGCCTGTGACTTCAGCAACCTACTGACTACTCTCTCCACATCCTGATCCGATAACCTCGAGGATCGAGAGGAGTGGGAAGATGAGCGACGACTGGCTTTCATCTAAAGTGCGGGTGATTGTGGCACCGAGCAAATCGGCTCCAATGAAGGAGAACTAGCTCGTTTGTGGCTCCAAGAAGGCTCTGAAGTAACAGTTGGAGCTGAGGGAGGAGTAGTCTTGTCGGTGCCAGAGGGCACCAATACACTTGGTTTGTCAAGCTCACAGGTTGGTTCTGAACATGGAGCCGACGGCTTGACTGGTTTAAAAGTTTTCACTGTCTGAGATGCTTTAGCCGGAGAATCCTGTTTTAACAATCCACGAAGGATTAGCTTGATTTTCTGCTCATGCAGGACCCTTGGACTAAAGGCATGAAAAACAGAGCACGAGTCCTGCAGGTGCAGAGCCCCCAAGTAGTAAACACAACTAGTATGCCCATCTGTCAGAGACATCTTCTGCCAGCATGAGTCACACTTCTTAAAACCAGAGGTTTTAACTTCCTTAGAAATTTTGAAGTACCAAAAAGACACACTACAATAGTAAACTAAAAATTATATTAATAAAAACCTTAAAAGAGAGCCTCTAACTTAAACGGCTGTCCTTAAAGGGGGTTGGGAGACTCTAAGTTAAACGAGTTCAGGGAACAACAGAAGGCTTAGCGACTAAGGGGCGATGGCCAACACAGCATAAAAAACACCACAAGGACAAGATAAGAGGTTTACAATTAAAGAAATTTACAAACTACTACAAGAGAGAAAATATATATCAAATTTTAAAGCAAATTATTTGAATTTAAATAGAGAAAAATGTTATACTAAGCCTGAGCCAGTATTGACGCAACCTCGCAGCTAAAGCGGCAAACGAGATCTGGGTAGCCGACGCTGGGCATTCTGGGATAAGGGGTAGCCTTGAGCCAGTAAAGAGCTCTCGAGCTATAGTAAGTGGCAGAGTCCCATCCAGTAAAAACGAAGTCGAGATTGAACAACTTAATATCTGTTATTTAACTGTAGTCTCCAAACAGGCTTCATCCTCATGAACAAAGAACAGCAACTTTCATCCCTCAGCACAAAGGTGGATCATCTACAAACCCTGGAAACTACAGACCTATAAGTCTCACTAGTCTCGCATGCAATGCCAGGGAAAGAATTATCATGGAAATGATCAATAATGACAGAGGAAACCTCCAGACACTGCACTCCACCCAATTTGGTTACATCAAGGGTCGTGCCTACTCATCCTGGTGGACTTGAAGGTCACCAAAGCAATGGATATGAGCAAAATGGTTCACATTGCGTACCTTAACCTGGCCAAGGCATATGACACAATCCCCTATATGGGCACTGTTAAACTTAAGAGATTAGGTACAAACCCGTATGTCACCTGGTGGAAAGTCAGCTGACTCACAGACAGGACCCAAAAAATTAGAAGTGGTGAGTCCACCTCTACAGAGAGGCCAGTCACAGGTGGAATCCCTTATGCATTAGTCCTGGGACACTCCTTTAAAGTTCAGATCTCACACTAGGGACCAATAGTGGACAGTATGGTAAGCAATTTAGAGTGGCAGAAGGTTAGACCGCTTTTAAAATCTGTTAGACCTTAATTTTGCTACACTTACATTACAGTGTCTAACGCCTTTTAACTCATTAATATTATACAGCAGCACTTTGTATTACAAGTTGTCCATATCTCTCAGCTGTACCTGATTTTGCCTTATGTGTTTAACCCATCCTTCATAAAACTTTTGAATTTCTAATAAATCACTGAGAATTAATCAATCAATAATGCCACACTAAGTTTCATACTGACTGTTCAGAAAATGTGTGTTGATGCAAATCCTGCTGCTTTATTAATGTTTTAAGTGAATTAGAACAATACTTCAAAAAAATAATGGGAGGCCAAAGGATCAACTCAGAGGTTTTTTTATTTTTTCAGAATTCGTAAACCAAAGACATTGAGAGAGGTGCACTGCTGTCTGTTCAACAGTGCTAAATGCTTTACCAACTTTAGCTAGTAAAACATTTCACTCTCCTACAGTTTTTCTTTCTTTCCCCCTTTATTACATGGAGCACATAAAACTCCATGGACTACACAGAATTTTGATATAGTTGACAATCAAAATCTTTTAATTTCTGTTCCTGACATGGATGGCAAAATTCATCTCTTTAGCTTTGCTAATGAGGTGAATTCTTGGTGTCCATGTCTCAAACACAACAGGCTAGTTATGATCGGAAACCCAGTCATCCATCCATCTACCCATAACCCCTTTTCCCATTTTTGCACATGGGATCAAGGGGTCTCTTCAACACAGACTAAAGCCAAGGTCACACCACTGGGTGGCTATTCCTGCAGTGGCTGTTCTTCCATACCACACACACACACACACACACACACACACAGCCAATTTTAGTGTTTCCAATCCACTTACTGAATGTCTTTGGAATGTGGGAGAAAACCAGAACACCTGGAGGAAACCCATACAAACACAGGGAGAACATGCAGACATGTATAGAAGACACCCATGCTAAGAATCAAACAGAAGAACCTCTTGCTGTGAGACAGCAATGCTATAATCCCCTGTATTTATTTTAATTATATTAGCAAACCAGGCAGTGGCACTAATCAAAACTGACCAATTTCAGGTACAGCCAGGGTGAAAATATTTTCACAGTTAATACAAAAAATGCAGAATGTTATTCGGATAACTACAGAGATTAAGACAATACAAGACGTTTGCCATTAATATAACAGGGATTAAGTATGGCAACATACATCTAACTAAAATTTAATCAAACATTACCAGTACTTGCATTATGTAGAACATAATTCACAAGTCAGTGAGAAATCAGACAGGAGTAAAGCAAAGACAGACGGAAGGAGGAGGAGTGTTACAGAAGTTAGGAGACATGACCATTGGAGAAGCAGGTACACTGGGCTTGTTTTAACAGGTACATTTAAGTTCTCTTCTGAATTTTATGTAGGGTTTTTGGAGCAGAGGCATGTTCAGTACAGTTAACTTTTGGAATGGGATTTGTTTGTGAACGGTGCCTTAGGTTAAAAGAAGATTTTTTTTTTTCATGGAGTTTGGCTGACAGGGGTGAAAAAGTTTTGAGAAATAGTTTAAAGTGCAGAGATCCGTTATTTATTGTTTTGTTGTCCAAGTGACTGATACTGCTGCATTCTGTGTCACTTTGTACTGAAATCTCAACGAAATCCAAAAACACGAACCAAAAAATTCACGTAAGTAGTAGAGAATATTGGACACCTTTTGCTTTTGTTTTATTGACAATCATCGATAAGAGAGGTCAGGAGCATAGGTAACATGCTAAACAGCATAACGCGCTTCTGACTAATTTCACCTTATCACCACCTCATCACATCATCAGATACGGTGAAACGCAGTTGTGGAATAGCTTGGAATAATTTGTTTACGTTGTTGTTTTTATTTTTATTTTTTATGTTTAACTTTTCCGGTGGTGGATTTATTAGGTGTCCTGTTTGCTTGAATTTTGTGCCATTTGTACTGAAATCTGCTACAGGGTACAGAAAACATGCCTATTCACCACTACGTCATCAGAAGGTGGGACCAGGTGACAGATTCAGGAAGTAATTGGACAGCTGTTCAGTATACAGAAAACACAAAACTTTATTAAGCTTATTGAATAAGTAACTCAAATAAAGAATGCATATTTTTGCATCAAAGAAAAGTACAGTTGTGTACACTTACCATAAATGTAGATGTTAGAGCGCATTCACTGTTGCAGTCATTACATTTGGGTAATCTGCTGGCAGGTTGCCCTAAGTAGGCCTGAATAACAAGTCTTGGGTCCTGCGTCAATTGCCATCTTCTCTTCCATGACGTCAGGTTGTCGGGGGTATAAAACATGCAGCAGACACCATTTTAAATCAGTTTTTCTTGCCCCGGATGTCAGGTGCCCCCCCCAAATGGGGAGCAAAAAAAAAAAAATATATATATATATATATATATATATATATATATATATATATATATATATATATATATATATATATATATATATATATATATATATATATATATATATATATATATATATATATATATACACACATACATACGCATGTATTTTAGAACAAAAAAAAAATGTTTTCCTCCAACTAAAAGCAAATACACCACAAAGGCTTTTGAGCATAGTGAAGGAAAGAAGAGGTATAATAATAGAAAAGAAAGGGGGCTGGCGGGTGGGTAACCCGGACTGCAACAGTGAATGCACTCGAACATCTACATTTATGGTAAGTGTACACAACTGTACTATGTTCTTAGTGTTTCACTGTTGCAGTCATTACATTTGGGTAGAATCCCAAAGCTATGGATGGAAGGATGGAATTATACAGCATTAGGAGCAGCTATAAGGCCCTGCAGGACAGCAGTGGCAAAGCCTGCCCTGGATTTAGAAAAGAGGTAAATGAGAATTGTTTTGTGAACGTATGAACTGAGCTCCAAGTAGCAGCTTCTAGAATGTCTCTGGTAGGAACCCCTCTGAGAAAGGCTGCAGAAGTAGATGCAGCCCTGGTGGAATGGGATCCAATCCCCTTGGGGACAGGTTTACCATGGTGCATGTAGCAGAAACTAATACAATGGCTTATCCATTTTGAAATAGTCTGTTTTTATATAGCTTTCCCCTCTGTCCCTGCAGCAAATGCCACCAGTAGTTGCTCAGACTTTCTTAAAGATTTTGTCCTGTTTAAGTAGAATCTTAGTTGTCTGTGTACATCCAATAAATGCAGAATCCACTCCTCCGTGTTCTGCGGATTTGGGAAAAAAGTTGGCAGATGAATGGTCTGGTTAAGAGCCACACTGGATACCACCTTAGGCATAAAAAAAGGATTGGTCCCGATGGCCACTCTGTCCAGATAAAATATAAGGAAAGGCTCCACTGCCATGAGAGCCTGTAGTTTTGAAATCCTTCTAGCTGAAGTGACTGCTAAAAGAAAGGCAGTCTTCCAAGAAAGAAATTTTATGTCTGCAATAGCAGCTGGTTCAAAAGGAAATTTATTCCTTGTGCTTGGTTCCAGGCACAGAATCTCTTTCATTTATCAGCATAAAATTTTCTAGTACTAGGCCTTCTAGCCTCCAAAATGACATCCATCACAGGTTTACTGAGAGATGTAACTGATGAAATTAGTTGATTAGCCATGCTGCAAGATTCAGAGTTTGGAGCTGAATGTGCAGAATTTGATAGTTCTGCTGAGACAATAGATGATGTGTCTGAGGCAAGTACCATGGAGGAAGGTGTGACATATTCCTTAGAAGCAGGTACCAGTGTTGGCAAGGCCAGTCCAGAGCAATCGGAATCGTTTTTGTTCCTGTCCGACTTTTAGTAAAACCTTTGAGAGCAGAGGCAGAGGGGGAAAGGCATAGACTGAGCATAGAGCATCCACTTTCCAAGCTTTTTTGTGAAGAGTTCTTGTGCAGAATTTGTCCAACTGGTAGTTTTGGGGAGAGGCAAACAGATCTATGTCTGGGCTCCCCCATTTTCGTGTCAACATGCTGTAGATTTGTGGATCCAGTTTCCATTTGTGTGGGTCCATAAGATTTCTGCTTAGGTCGTCTGCCAGAGTATTTTTCTTTCCTGACAGGAACTGAGCTTGTAGATGTATTTGGCAAGTCAGGTATGTGTTCCACAAGGCCATGGCTAGTCTGCAAAGGGGGTAGGAGTGGGTACTCCCCTGCTTATTTATGTACCACATAACTGTGGTGTTGCCCATCATTATCAGTAGTTGTCCTGGATGAAGGAAGTCCTTGAAGGCTGTCAGAGCATTCTGTACAGCTAGCATTTCTTTCTGATTGATATGTAGGTGCATTTGATTTGGGTTCCATTTGCCCTGAATGCATCTCCCTGCCAGATGGGGCCCCCAAGCATAGTCTGATGCATCTGTAGTCAGGGTTTGGGTGGCAGGGGGTAGAATGAATGACAGTCCCTTGTTTTGGTGACAGGCCTCTGCCCACCAAAGGAACTTCTGTTTCAGGCAAGGAATGCGTGAAATCATTGTTTCCAGGCTGTGACAATGTTGACTCCATAAGCTTTTTAGGTACCATTGAAGTTTCCTCATTTGCAGTCTTGCATATGGAATTAGTGGAATGCAGGATGCCATGAACCCCAAAGCCTGCAGAATTTGTCTTGCAGATAGCATACTTCAAACAAGTGGCCACAAAACCCAGCTATCAATTGAATTAATTTGTCTGGCGTGAGGTAAGCCATCTGGGCAGTTGTATTCAAGCTTGCACCCAGGAATGCAATTATTTGAGAGTGTACCGGTTGTGATTTCTTTTTGTTTATGGTGTACCCTAGGCATGTTAGAAGCCTTTTTACAAATGCCATATGTTGTAGAAGACTATCCTTGCCCTCTGCCTGAATTAGACAATTGTCCAGATAAGGATAAATTTGAATGTTTATTTGTCTGCAAAATGCAGTCACTGGTGCCAGGCACTTTGTGAAGACCCTGGGCACAGTAGATAAGCCAAAGGGCAGTGGAGGGAACTGATAATGCAAATAGCCTGCTTTGAAGCGGAGGTATCTTCTGCAAGATTCCCTGACTGGGATATGCAGGTAAGCCTCTTAAGTCTAGAGTTACCAACCAGGCATTCTTGCCTAGCACAGGCAGTAGCTGTTGTAGAGTCAGCATCTTGAATTTTGGAATGTCCAGGAAAGTATTTAGAATGGATAAGTCCAGAATTGGACACCATGATTTGTCTTTCCTGGGTACCAGGAAAAGTCTTGAATAAAAACCTTGTCCTTTTTCCTTTTCTGGTACTGGATGAACAGCCCCCATATCCATGAGGGACATGACTTGTTTCTTGGCCTCTGCCCACTGATTTAGGGGCAGGTCTGGCCATCCGTTTGGAATTGGCAATATGTGGAAATTAAATCTATACCCCTGGGATACTATATTTAAGACCCACTTGTCATGGGTAATTAGATGCCAATTTTGAGCATCAAGTGCTAGTTTTCACCCCAAAGGGGCTGCCAAAAGATAAGGGCTTGGAAATGGCAGAGGAAAGTCATTGAGACTGTTTACCGTAGGGTGGTGCTTTACTACTTCCTGATTTGGAGGTGGAGGCACCCCATTGTTTTGTCCTGTAAGATCCTTGTGACTGAAACCTGGAGCCTTTGGAATGTCTGGGCTTGATCTGAGAGGCTCTGTTGGGTAATGGAAAGGACCAATTCTTAGTAGGCCAGTGCCTACTGAACCTGGGTGGCTGCACTTGCAAGACATATTTTACAGTTTGCATATATTTAGCTTTATCTTCCATCTTTTTTAAAACTTCTTCTGCCTTATTACCAAACAGACTGTCCTGCTGTAAAGGAGCATCCAACAATTTAGCTTTAACATGATCAGGCAGATTTTGCTCCTTGAGCCAAGCATGCCTTCTCATCACAGATCCAGTTACGGCGTCCCTGCAAGAGGCCTCCAAGGAATCAAAACCACATTGCAAAGTATGCTTTCCAACTTGTTCAGCTGAATGCAATAAATCCTGTAACTCTACTTTCCACACAATCCAAAACCAACATCATTTTCTGTTTCAGTACGCCCATGACATGCTGTTGATATTTAAGCATATGAAATTGACAGTTTAAATACCTGATTACCAGGGTTGCAGACGTATAAACCTTCTTACCCCATCTATCCAGCGCCCTGGAGTCTCTATCAGAAGGTGTAGGATTTTTAGCTGTAGAAGCCTCAACACCCTTGGGACCCTGAGAAATAGTTTCAGGGTCAGCAGTAGGATTTTTGAAAAGAAACTTGTGGGAGTCAGGAACCTTGTAATATCTGTCTGGCTTACTAGGAGCCAGAGGCAGGGAATCAGGAGCCATGCTGGATTCTGAGAAAACATCAACAACAATGTCTAAAACAGGAGGTATAGCCAAAGGCCTATACTGAGGAAGAAGAAAATCCCTAAGCCTCTTTTTGGATTCTGAAAAGTTCTGACTCTCCCAATGACAATGTTCCCTTAAGGTATGCAAAGTCTCTTCAAAAGAAAAATCCTGAGGAGGAGAAGCAGAAGGGATGGATTCTTCTGCATCATAGTCCTCATAAGGGGGGGACAGAAAATTCCTGATCAGAAGAGGAATCAGAAGAAATGGAAACCTATCTGAAGATTCATAATCAGTGCCTTGCCTAGGCCTCTTAGCAGGAGGGGGTTAGGAACCCCTGATCAAGGTCATTAAATCCTCAGCCATTTTGATCATTTATTTTTTAGGCATAGGGGCCTGAGCACGTGGCTCATGCGTTCGTTTTTTTAGACATAGTAGTTGGTTTTGGCCTTGTTTTTGATGATATCATGGGTTTAATATACAAATCTTTAGGCCTGAAAACACCCTCAGAAGCTGGTGCCTGCTCAGCGGCTCCGGACCCATCCAAGGGAAAGACATCCGCGGGTTCAATACTTGAAGAATCTCATGGCATACCGGACTCTGAATGGGTCTCAGTAGAGGCCTGCGACTCAAAAGTAGCGGGCATCAGGGGCTGCGAAAGCACCTCACTGAGTACCGGCGAACCGGCAACTGGCTTAGGAGAAGCTTCGTCATTGGTTTTGGACCTCGACGGTCTTGTCTCTGTCTTTTTCTTTGCATTTTTTGTGAATTCCTGTAGTCGGATTGCTAACCGATGACATTTCAGGATAGTTAAATCTTGAACCAAAGTATTTAGAAGCAAAAATATACCGACGCTTAATAGTGCGTTGGTTAAATTTAGCACAAAACCGACAGCAAGGCACGTTGTGGTCAGGGCCGAGGCAAGGAATACAGTACAAATGAAAATCCTTATGAGGTATTTGCTTCCCACAAGTAATACAATTATTAACTTTTACTGACATCAGTAAGGAGCAAGAAAACGTTTCCCCAACGGGGTACTTAGCTTTAGTTTGAAGACTTTGGTTCTGAAACTCAAAAATGAAAATTTCAGGAGTCGGCCGACCAGCACTTGCGAACTGCTTCTGCTTCGGGCACCGCGCAGCAAGAAAGACTGATTAAAATGGCGTCAGCTGCATGTTTTATATCCCTGACGACCTGACGTCATGGAAGAGGAGACAGCAACCGACGCAGGACCCAAGACTTTGTTATTCAGGCCAACTGAGGGCAACCTACCAGCAGATTACCCAAATGTAATGACTGCAACAGTGAAACATGAAGAACATCCCATTTTACATGGCAACATGGCTTCAGGTCAGAAATGGTACAGATGCAGCTTATGACCATGAGATAAAGCTTCTAAGAACAAAATTCAACAAGAAGATGGTTGTCTGTAGTACTGGATTTACTCTCAAGACATAACCAAGGGAATAACATCCTGTCAGCTACATGGTATTGTACAATGCCCTTGACCATGTTGTAAACCTCCTAAGAAAAGAATTCACCACTAATAAGGCTGTGTCTGTTAAATCTTCTTGGATCTATACAAGGCATCTGACACTGTCAAACAAACAGCAGCTGGTCAAACTGCGGAAGCCAATTCAGCCTCAGGCTATGGAGTCATTTTCAAGCTCCTTGCACAACAGGGTGCATGATGCCATTTGAGAAAACTCTTGTCTTTTTTGCAACTGCAGTCTCTATGAGTATAGCACTCACCTCAATGTTAGGACTAATTTTGCATATGAATAACCAACTTGGAAAAAAATGGGGACACTCAAGCCTGGTCTAGTACACAGATTACAATGCAGTCTTTTGCACATTACCCATGTTACTTAAGGCTTACACAGACTTCATTACAGGAGATGCTATTCTGCAATCATCATTCACAAATTTCTAGCTGTTAGTCATAGTATCCAGATCCAAATACGTGACATGATGATATATAGCGCATCTTATTCACTTGAGGTATAATCATAGGAATGAGGTATGCAAGACAAGTATCATATCCACAATGGATACCAAAATTAAACCAGCACACATCATAAGTACCTAAAGCTTTTTTTTTTTTTTTACAGCTGTTACTGCTGACCATTAAGTCACCACTACTGCTTATTTATTATCTATCACTAGGGTGAAAGCAATTTGAGACATGGGTGTAATACAAGCGACCATGAAGTGTATTTCTTTCTAACTGCCTCTTTCTTCATACCTGTCACCCATACTCTTCTTCCCTCATTTCCCTCAACTTGCAGGAATCTGCCCCAGATTTCCTTCCACATTAATTACTATTAAAAGTGTTTCACCTCTTCCCTTTAGCCATGGTCTTCATGAACTCACCAACCATTCTAACCAATAATTTTGCAATGAAAATGTTCCTTATAATGGCACCCTCAATTTCAGGTAAACCTGGCTACATGCAATAGCTAAATTGATTCCATTATTTCTTTAACACCTAGGAACGGATTCAGCAGTGTGAGACCTAGCTACTGAAATATCATCAATAACCAGAGCCATTCAAATAAACACCCAATAATTACACAAATATACAAAAATGAAGGATGCTTATGAATATATCCTAGAAATCTGTCTGTGAATGCTGTCCCAACTCTTTCCCGTAAAGACTAATTCCACCACAGATTACAGTTTCATAACATTCTACATTCATGAATCAAGTCACTTTGCAAAAGTTCCTAATTCACTCTAAATCCATATTATGACCCTCCTGCAACTTAACAATAAATTACAGGGACAAATACTGAAAGATTTGGAGCTCCCATGGCATCACATGCAGCTACTGAGGCAACAATGAAGTCAGGGAAAACAAAGACAGTCATACAAGGTCAGAAAGTAGATGGAACCATGCACACAGATGAAAGGAAGTAGCAAAAAAGTACAGTTGTGTAAGTAAACATACCACAGCAGTAGATGTTGCAACAGCCTAAGCTATAGACATCCTACCTCTTGTGACTGGTCAGCTTTTCAAAACTTAAGGAGTTCTTCCACAGGCTTCAGCTAAGGAAAGCAGGAACACTGAAGGAACAATGTTTGGAAACAAACCCAACAGTAAACTATGTACAAAAGGGTATGCACATCCACACCCTGGCAACCCAAAAACAGGCAAAATAAGAGGGCTGGAGGGATGGGTGGCTGCTGCAGCAGTGATATATTAAAATATCTACTGTTAGTAAGTTTACTTACACAGATGTATTATGTTCAAAATATTATTGGTGCAGTAGCCAAAGCTACTTGGGTAAATTAACATAGCAGTAAGACTGAAAAAAGGGAATAGGCCAAGATGTAATATTCCAGGAACTCCTGGAGAATGATCTTAGCAAAGCCTGTACGGGGCATGGAAAAGGAATCCAGCATTTAGGGCATTGTGAAGGTATGTAGAGAGGATCAAGTTGCTGCCTCTAGATCACTTCTAGAGTACACCCCTTTCCAGAAAGGCACCAAAGATGCCAAAGTCCTTGTGGAATGGACCCTAATCTTGCATAAAGTTGCTTACTGTGGTGACTATAACAAAAAGCCAATAGTACAGAGACAACAACTTGGAAATAGTCTGCTTTGAAACTAGTTGTCTCAATCTCTCACCTTTGTCACAGACAAATAATTGATTGGCTTTTCTGAAGGCTTGAGTTTTGTTAGGGCTATATCCGAGGTGCTTGTGGACATCCATAATGAGAATAATCTATTCCCCCTTATCCTTGGGTTAAGGAAAGAAGACAGGGAGCTGAGCAGTCTGTTTTTACACTAAACTCTTAGAACACTTGGGCATAAAATTAAAAAGGTTAGTGTTCAAAGAAATCCTGTCCTTGTGAAAAATGAGGTAGCCTTGTCTCATTATAAGTATTACTCAGATACTCTCACATGTCAGAGCAAGGAGTAAACAGTCTTCCATGTTAAGAAATTCAAATCATTCTGATAAGCTGGTTCAAATGGAGAAATAGTAACCTTTTCAAGCACAAAGTTAAGATCTCAAGAAGAAGTAATCTGTTTCCCAGGTAGGAGGATATGCAAAACCCTTTAAAAAATATGTTTAACTTCAGTATGGTTTAGGGGGTTGTTTAAAGGGCAGACAAGCAGAACTAATGAATAAAAAAGGCCAGAGGATAGTAATAAGTAATCAAGAACCAGTGGGCAGCCAAGCTTGAAGAGATCCCTGGTTCTTGTAATGGCACCAGCTCGAAAATATTCTGCACTTATACATACGATTTCCTAACAGCAGATGCTTTTACAGGATCACAACTGAACATATGTTAACTGCCCTGAAGGACCATTTTAAGTCTAGCCAATAACCAGAGATCAGAATTTGTACCTTGCATCTACGAGGAAACAACCTTAATCATTATGCTAAACCCACCTTCTTTGGTACCTGCTGTATATCAGAAAAAAAAGGTGCCTAAAAGGTACCAAGATTCTATCACTCATGCAGTTAGCCGAAGAGTTTTCAGGTTGGTGTGTATCAAACAACCCAGTCTTGTGTGAGTAAATCCATTGTATGGGGAAGCTTGTGGAAATTGCCTGTGGCCCAAATGAAAAGAAGGGAAAGTCACTGTTGCCTGGGCTAAAATGGAGTCATCACCACAATTTTTTGGAGTCAGTCTAGACATTAAAAGTACAGTTTTGTACCTACCATAAATGTAGATGTCCGATAGGAATAGGTTCATAGGTTCATAGGTTTATACTAGGCTATCTGCCCTAAGGCATTTATAAGCCTAGCCCAAATTTTTGTGGCTTACGCCACCCCTTATATGAAAAAATACTGTGCCCATTAGTTTGTTGTGCCTCTGTCCAGCAGTGACACAGAGATGATTCCTGGGGTAAACCTATGATCTCCCATCCACAGGTCTAGATTTCTCTGGAACAGAGTCAGCGAGGTGCTCTGCCTCACATGGACCAGGATTTTATTCCACAGCATAGGGAGTCTCTGAGTGATAAATCTATCCCTCCAGCACGTCCTATTTATATCCGCTAAGGTTTAAGTCGCTTGCTCTAGTGGTTTTGGTGGATTTGGATTTTTTGAGGTGGAGCATGTCCATTAATTCCGGGTTGGACATGGCCTTGTATGTCAGGCACATGTCACCTCTGAGCAGACTGTATGCGACTGAATAGAGCTGGAGTTTCTTCAATCTGGCAGCATATGACAGATTTTGGAGTCCCTTTATCCTTTGGTGAGGAACTTTTGGGGTCTCTCCAATTGCTGCAGATGTCGGGTGAGATACATCCCGAATGGGGCATTGTACTCGATCATTGGTCTGATAAGTGAAGAAGAGTACAGGGGAACAATGACCTCACTAGATCTGGATGTGAATCCCTTCATGATCAGGTGGGCAATGTAGAAGGTCTTTCTAACCACTTTAGCAATGTGAGTGTCAAAAGAAAGGCCACTGTCAACCTGGGTCCCCAGGTCCCTGATAACCTCTTCTGTGCTTAGTGGATTGCCACCTATATGGTAGCTTGGGGTTACCTTGTTTTTCCCGAAGGGTATGACTATACATTTTTTGGCGTTTAACTTCAGGCCATGGCTCTGGCACCAGCTATCTGTTTCTGTGAGTCCCTTCTGAAGGATATCCGTGTCCGATGCACTTTCCACTACGGTGCCCAGTTTGCAGTCGCCTGCAAACTTTGTCAGCCAAAGTCCTCCCATGTTGGCCTGTACTTCTGAGAAGTAGATGCCAAACAATAGGGGCCAAGGACCGAGCCCTGTGGGACACCACTTGTGACCGCTTGGAGTCTGACACAGCGCCAGCAACTCTAACCCTGTGGGTTCTGTCCTTAAGCCAGTTTGCAACCCATCTTGTGACATATGGGTTTACATTTAAGCTGGTAGTTTTTCTACAATACCCGAGTGGGGTATTGTGTCGAAAGCCTTTGCAAGGTCAAGGTAGGCTGTATGGACTGCCTTTCCCTCATCAATGGCCTTGGTGACTGTTTCAAGAAGTCGACCAAGTTCAAAAGGCATGATCTTCCCTTGACAAAGCCAAACTGGGTCGGGTCCAATGTCTGCAAGTCCCCTATATCTTTGTTTATGAGCTCCATTATGATCCTCTCCATAGCTTTGCAGACTAGACTTGTTAAGCTTATGGGGCTGTAATTACCAGGGTCCGTAGAGGTGCCTTTGTGGAGTGGGACCACAGTTGCCGTCGCCACTCCTTGGGCACGATCCTGTGGTAAGGCTGAGATTAAACAGCTGCCTTATGTGCGGGTTTAATTCCTCATTTAGCTCGTGTAGCACACAGCCGGGGACACCATCCGTCCCATTGATGCTGTGTTTTTAGCTTTAGAGAGAGCAGCTTTCACCTGCATTTGAGATGTCCGGGAGGCTACACTGCTGGGATAGTTATCTCTCCTTTAGGGGAGAGGGGTGAAGTTTGCACTGAACCTGTCTGCCAGTATGTTGGCAATGTCTGTGGGTTCAGTGATTTTTGTATCATTTTGGACTAATTCTGAGCATATCTGGGAGTTTCCACCCAGGTTCCTAACATAGCTGAAAAAGGCCTTATGATTGTCCTTGAATCCATGGCAATTTTTCTCTCAAAATTGGCCTTAGTTGATTTTATGAGTGCTCGTATTTTTTTACTAATAATGATCAGGGGTGACTTCCCTTTTATGGATTTTGTTCTATCATGTAATAGCTTTCTCCTCTTATTGTAAAGTTTGTTAATGGCTGGGGTCCACCAGACTGGACGTTTGCCCTTTGTGGAAAGAGTCTTGGTTTTATTTGGGATTGCCTGATCCATGCAGTCCTGGAGGTGTTCATAGAAGGCATTTGTAAGGGCTTCCAGAGCTTGGGTTGTGGTTTCCACTGGCTCAGGGGCCTTGGAGGATACCACACCAGTCTTGAGTAGTGTGAAGTTTGCTTTAGAGAAGTTCTTCACTATGGTCTTTTTTGTTTGGGGGCGCGGGATGTGGATTTCCAGTGAGATTAGTTTATGATCAGATCTCACCAATGAGGGATATACTTCCGTGTGGAGCATTTTGTCCCCATGTTTGTGACAATGAGATCTAGTATATTTTCTCCTCTCGTGGGAACAGTGACTAGCTGTTCCATGGCATTTGAATTTATGAACTCCAGGAACCGTTGGGCTAGAAAGTTAGGGCTTGAGTAATGTTCCCAGTCTATATTCGGGTAGTTGAAGTCACCCAATATGATGGTGTTTGGAGATATATTTATACCCTCCAGTGTCTTCAGGAAGGCTGTGTGGGGTTCCTGAGTTTGAGAGGGTGGCCTGTAGCATGCTACAATTTGTAGAGCAGTTTTGCCTATGGTTAGTTGCACCTGGATGGTTTCCGGCTTCGTGTTGCCACCAACCTGGAGGTGTGGGTATCCTTTATGAATATGGATACACCCTCCTTTTGTGGTGTGGTCCGGGTTTTGGGGCCGAACGCATGATATGAGGTAAAACCTAATAGTGCCGGGTGCTCTCAGGAGCCTTGAACCAGGTTTCAGTTACAGCACAGACATCGATGTTCTCCATACTGAGAAGGGCCTCGAGTGCATGCATTTTGAGATTTAGACTTCTGGCATTGCGCAGCATTACCCTCAGTTTCTTCCCATTTTTGTTTTCTAGGGTGGTAGGTTTAGAATTTGAGCCTTGCCTACAACAGGCACTATGGGGTGGCAAGAGCCTTAGCCAATATCCGGAATCCCAGGGGTGACAGGTACAAGCCGCCCCTTGCGAAGCAGCGTGGTTTGGCAAGCATGTCATCCCAGGCAGACAGAGACTGGATCCCTTTGAATGACACCAGACATTAAGCCAATTGTTAAAGCTGATCATCTTGTCTCTATATTGTGGCATCATTCTTGGTGAAGGAAGGATACTGCTCAGGGTTAGGGTCATACCTGCCTGGGCTACATAATCAGAGAGCTCCTCTATGTCTCTTTTCATGTAGTCCAGGGAGGCACGTCTCAGGTCGTTCACACCAGCATGGACAATGACTGTGTCATATTTGTACTTGCCGTGGAGTGACCAGAGTGCTTGTGTTATGTGGCGGATTCTAGCCCGATAGGCAGCTTACTGTGACCCTCTCCTTGTTCAGCCTGGTGAGTGGGACGCCAGTGTGTCTGACTATGGAGTCACCTATGACAAGTATGTTTGGTGTTGTATTTGGCCTTAAGGGCTGTGACTGCTTTGCACACTGCTTTTGTGGTTTATGTGTTGCTTGTGGGGTGTCTTGAGGTAGCAGTTGTTTGGGTGTCTGCTTTGGAGGCCTCTGCTGTTTAGGTAAATTTTTACTCAGAGCCTCCGAGTATGTCTTTGTGTGTTTATGTGTTTGATTCAGTGGAGTGGTAGCATTATGTGAGGCTGGTTTTGTGGTGTGTGTAGTTGCCTTCTCCTCCTGTCTGGTCTTGCCAGTCCTGAGTTGAGAGAGCTCAGCCTCCAGTTTGGCTAAATAGCTGCATCTCGCAAGTATTTGTGTTATGTGGGAGGAGGAGAGGGCTGTCTGTGTACATGAGGCAGTTATAACATTGCCTCAAGATTCCCAGATTCACTAGCTGGACCGGAGAGAAGATTGACAACTGACCCTTGGACATGCTAGAATAATATTGGGAATTCCTTAATTGAAAACAAGGGCCAGTGGGGAGTGAGGGTGTAGTGCTTTTAATTTTTAGTGCTGACTTATATAATTGCTTTAGTGAGCAAGTGCCAGGTAACTTGAGTGCAATGTGGTACAAGTAACTAAATGCAAAAACGACAAACAGTAACTTTCTTTCAAGTGAAACAAGGAAATAAGTACAGTAAGCAATGCAGATATCACTAGTGATCCACAGAAGTGCTGAGAAGTTGCGTATTAGGTGGAATTAGCTTCCAGAGAAATAACAAGCAAACAAACAACAAGCATATAAACAAAGCTAGATTCAGCAGGCCTGGATCTAGTCTATGCTAGAGCAAACAAGGTGAACCAATTTCAGTAAGATACAGTTCAAATATTCAAGGCACTATAAACCTTTAACCAGAAATTCCCAGCTCAGAAGGGCAGAGTCCAGCCTCTTCTCCCACAAGAGTGCAGACCACGAACCTTCTTAATGTAAAATAACTGGCCTGAAGCCCAAGTGCCTAAACCAGAACTAATACACTTGGACACTGGGCTCTCAATCAGCAGTTCCCAACTTAGAAGGATGAAAGCTACCTGTCCTGCCACCACAGTGCTTGCCACAAACCTTCCTAATGTAAAACAACTGGTCTGAAGCCCAAGTGCTTAATCCAAAAGACTTGAATGATAGCTACACTTTAATCAAGTTACAACCAAGCAGTAATAAATACCATTGAATACTTTAGAGAATGTCTGGATTAGTGCTCAAGTTACACAAACAAAGCTAGATCCAGCAGGCCCGAATCCAGTCTATGCCACAGCAAACAAGGCACCAACTTCAGTAAGAAACAGTTCAGATATGCATGCACTATAAGCCTTTAACCAGAAATTCCCAGCTCAGAAGGGCAGAGTCCAGCCTCTCCTCCCACAAGAGTGCAGACCACGAACCCTCTTGATGTAAAATAACTGGCCTGAAAGCCCAAGTGCTTAAACCAGAATTAATACACTTTTAGAATAACAGACACTGAGCCCTCAATCAGCAGTTCTCAACCTAGAAGGATGTAAGCTACCTGTTCTGCCACAACAGTGCAGACCACAAACCCTCTCAGTGCAAAACAACTAACTGGTCTGAAGCCCAAGTGTTTAAACCAAAAGGCTTAGAATGAGTTACACCAAGCAGTAATAAATACAATTGAGTATTTTAAGATGATGCAAAAGTAAAAAGAAGTAGGTAAAAACACAAGTACAGTAAAAGCAGATGAAATTTTTTTTTTTTTTTTCTTCTGAACAAGTGCTGAGATCTAAGAAACAGATTTGAGTGCTGAAACTAGAAAACTGGCTAGTTATAAGAAAAAAAAACAAGCTAGAAGGCTTCCCTCAAACACAGAAGGGCTTGGGGGCTCAGAAGCCTACAAATAGTCTGTACCACTTAACAAGAAAGGCAGGAAATAAGCTTAATTTTTTTTTTTCTATTTCCCAGATGCTCTCTTTGTACACAGTAGGAGTGCCTGAAATCAGAATATGATCTCACTGCACTCAGTTGAGTGAGCAAATGAGATGGGCCCAGAGGCAGGCTGAGGGCGGGCAGTTTCAATGCCACTAACATTAACACCAAAACAAAACACGGGCGTGGGTGGGTATAACTGAAGAGCAGAATAACTTCAGTTAAAAATTCCTTCAACACTCAAATTAAATACTGTATTTTTTTAAAAAAAGTTCAGATAAAGGTACTTAAATTCTCTTATACGTCCAGTTGAATATAACCAAGTTCTTAGCTGGCCAAGCTGAAGTTTTAAAGCAGGAATTATTTCACATGCACCAGTTTAAATATGCAAGGACAGGAAATCAAAGAATGTGGCTACCCCCACACCTGTAATTACTAGCAAATAACAAAATTCAGCCAACACTAGCTTCAGTTCAAGTTACTGAAGAGCAGAATAACTTCAGTTAAAAATTCCTTCAACACTCAAATTAAATACTGTATTTTTTAAAAAAAGTTCAGATAAAGGTACTTAAATTCTCTTATACGTCCAGTTGAATATAACCAAGTTCTTAGCTGGCCAAGCTGAAGTTTTAAAGCAGGAATTATTTCACATGCACCAGTTTAAATATGCAAGGACAGGAAATCAAAGAATGTGGCTACCCCCACACCTGTAATTACTAGCAAATAACAAAATTCAGCCAACACTAGCTTCAGTTCAAGTTACTGAAGAGCAGAATAACTTCAGTTAAAAATTCCTTCAACACTCAAATTAAATACTGTATTTTTTTAAAAAAAAAGTTCAGATAAAGGTACTTAAAGTGGTACCTGAAGAACTTATGGTCTCAACACAAGCACAGCTTAGAAACCGAAATACCACTAATCCCATGCCTGAAGCAAGAATTCCTATGGTGGGCTCAGGCATGCCAGTCAAATCCAGGCTTGTCCTTCCACAACAATGCAGTCCTTACAAATGGGTTGTCCTGTCGTCAGGCAGCCCTTCGGTCGGCCGGATTCCAAAGTCTGGGTCTGGCTTCGGCTGGTGTCACACTTCACCCGACGTCATAGCTGCAGATATTCGGGTATAAAGGCATCAGCCGACGCCATTTTTCTCAGTGTTTCTTGCCCCAGATGCCAGGTGCCCTCTAGGAAGGCTAAATTTGGATAAATGGCAATGATTCCAAATAGTAGAGAGCAACCACAAAAAATAAGCATGTATGTACATATATACAAACAAATACACCATAATAGATCCCCCCCCAGCTAGCTATAAGATGGCCAAATACCCTAGGAGTACCACAGTGGGGAAGGTGGGTGGGTAATCCTGACTGCAGATGCATTCCTATCGGACATCTACATTTATGGTAGGTACAAAACTGTACTATGTCCTTCAAGGATGCATCTGCAGTCCTTACAAATGGGTAGAATACCATAGCTAAACTAGGGGAGGAGGAAAAAAGAGATTATGGTGTAGTTAGGATCCCTTGCAACACAGCAGTGGCAAAACCTGCTCGGGATCTGGAGTATAAAGGTAAATTATAATGCTTGGCAAATGTATGCACGGAGGTCCAAGTAGCAGCCTCTATAATGTCCTTGGTGGCCACTCCTCGTAAGAAAGCTGTGGTAGTGGCTGTAGCCCTTGTAGAGTGAGGCCTGATGTTATCTGGAGTTTTCTTTCCATGGTAGGAGTAACAAAATCTAATGCAATTTCCTATCCACTTGGAGATTGTTCGTTTTGAAATTGCTTTTCCTTCCTTTCCTGTTGCATATGCTACCAGAAGCTGGTCAGTTTTCCTATTGCTCTTGGTTCTGTCCAGGTAGTAGCGTAACTGTCTATGCACATCCAAGGTATGTAGCAGTCTTTCTCTCCTGTTCTGTGGGTTTGGGAAGAAGGTAGGTAGGTGGATAGCCTGATTTAAAGATACTCTGGATACCACCTTAGGCATGAATGTAGGATTAGTTCTCATGGACACTCTATCTTGATGGAAGATCAGGAAGGGTTGTACTGCCATTAATGCCTGTAGTTCAGATACCCTTCTTGCTGAAGTGATTGCCAGCAGGAAAGCAGTCTTCCATGATAAGAATTGTAATTCTGCTGTTGCTGCTGGTTCGAAGGGGAAGTGTCAATTTCTCTAGCACAAAGTTCAAGTCCCATGTTGGCAATGGCGGTTTCCTTGGAGGTTTTACATTTTAATTCCTCTTAGAAACTGCCTTAGCAGAGGGTGTGAGAATACTGGAGGATCCAAGGTGTATTCTGCTGAGATAGCTGATGCATGTATCTTGATGGAAGAATAGGACAGGCCTGTGTGGAAGAGCTCTGCCAAGTATTCCAAGATGCTGGCTATGTTTACCAGTGACACATCTTCTCCCCTTGCAGTACTCCAAATGAGAAATCTTTTCCATTTTGCTGCATAATTTTTTCTAGTTGAGGGTCTGCGAGCCTCAAGCATGATGTCTTTTACCCTTTGGGATAAATTTGGGTTAATTGATCTTATGTGATGTTCCAGGCAGTCAGCTGCAGAGTTTTCAGGTTTGGATGCAGGATGTTGTAGTTGTTCTGTGTTAACAGTAATGGAACTAGGGGTAGTGTCCATATTAGTTCCCGAGATAGGCTCCTTAGTAATGGGTACCAATGTTGCCTTGGCCAGTCCGGAGCTATCAGAATGATCCTTGGCCGGTCCTCTTTGATCTTCAATAGCACCTTGTGCATCAAAGGAAGTGGTGGGAATGCATATGCTGACAAGTTTTCCCAACTGAAAGATAGGGAGTCCACCTTCCATGCAAGTGGGTGGTACATCCTCATGCAGAATTTCTTTAGCTGGTGATTGTGTGGAGATGCAAATAAGTCTATTTCTGGGAGTCCCCATCTCCTTGTGATGGCCTTGAAGATGTCCGGATGCAGCATCCATTCGTGGGCATCCGTGGTAGTTCTGCTTAATATATCTGCTAGAATGTTTTCTTTTCCTGGTACGAAAATAGCTCGTAAGTGAATGTTGTAGCTCAGAGCCACATTCCATAGGTCCAGTGCCATCCGGCATAGAGGGTATGAGTGTGTGCCTCCCTGTTTGTTGATGTACCACATCACTGTGGTGTTGTCTGTCCTTATCATCAGATGACCTTCTAGGAGAAATGGTCTGAATGACTGGATTGCCAATTTTACTGCCAGCATTTCCTTTAGATTTATGTGCAGGTGCAGCTGGTCTTGTGTCCATAAGCCTTGTATGCACTTGTCCAGCATGTGGGCCCCCCAACCGAGGTCTGAGGCGTCCGTCGTGATGGTTTGACTTGGTTGAATGCTGTAGAAGGGCAATCCTGTGTTTGATTGGCAGGCCTGAGCCCACCATAGGAACTCTTGCTTCAGGCAGGGGATTATAGGAATTTTGGTTTCTAGGCTGTGTTTGTGTTGAGACCATACATTTTTTAGGTACCACTGTAGCTTTCTCATATGCAGTCTGGCATGAGGAACCAGTATTATGCAGGATGCCATGAAGCACAGGGCTTGTAGTACTTTTCTTGCTGTCAGATGGTTCTGCTTTGTTAATGCCAAGAAGTAGAGAGGTAATTGTTTTTGTTTTTCTACAGTTAGAAATGCCATTTGTTTTGATGTGTCCAGCTCTGCACCCAAAAAGGTTATTCTTTGGGATGGTATCAGCATTGACTTTTTTATATTGACTGTATATCCCAGGGCTTGTAGCAGGTAAATGACTCTTTGTAAGTCTTCTGTTAGTTTGTTCATGTTGTCCGCTTGTATCAGGCAGTCGTCCAGGTAGGGGTAAATTTGTATTCCCTGAAGCCTGCAATGAGCAATTACTGATGCCAGGCATTTCGTGAACACTCTGGGCACAGTAGATAAGCCAAAGGGCAATGCTGAGAATTGATAATGCTCTGATCCTGCAAGAAATCTGAGGTATCTTCTGCAATTTTGTCGTATGGGAACGTGCAGGTATGCCTCCTTGAGATCTAGAGTTACCAGCCAAGACTCCTTGCCCAGCATGGGAAGAAGCTGCTGTAGAGTCAGCATTTTGAATTTTGGGACAATGAGAAATGTGTTTAAAGCGGACAGGTCGAGAATAGGCCTCCAGTTGTTCTTTTTCTTGGTACCAGGAAAAGTCTGGAGTAAAATCCTTTCCTTGTTCCATAGATGGTACCTTTCCACAGCTCTCATCCTTAACAATTGAGATATTTGTTTTAGAGCTTCTACCTTTGATTTGGTGGTAGGTTTGGCATTCCTCCCTTTCCTGGTAGAGTATGGAAATGAAACCTGTAACCTTGGTTTATAGTTTGCAAGATCCACTTGTCCCTTGTGATGTAATGCCAGTTTTTTGAAAATAAAGCTAGCTTTCCGCCCAAGGGTGCTTTTATTTGTTCCCTGGTAGGCGGTGCCAGAGTCAAGTCACTGTGATTGTCCTGATGCAGTGGTGGTGGCTGCCTGTGCCTCGCTGGTTGTTACCCTGCCACTGGCGCCCCTGTAGGCACCTCTGGATTGGTTTCTGCCTCTTGGTCGCCTATCTCTGCCTCTCTGGGCTTTAGAGGAGTCTGGAAAGGACCAGTTTTGAGGGCCAGTTCCTGCTAAACCTTGGAGGTTGGACCTGTAAGAAAACTTTCACTGGTTGTACAGATTTTGCTTTCTCCTCCATCTTCTTCAGTACCTGTTGTGCAGGTGGTCCAAATAAATTAGCCTTGTCCATAGGAGCATCTAATAGCTTTTGCTTTGACATGGTCCGGTAAGGTCTGCTCTTTCAACCATGCATGCCTTCTGATAACTGTGCCAGTCATGGCTGATCTAAAAGAAGCCTCCAGTGCATCATAGCCACATTTTAAAGAATGGTTACTAACTTGCTGAATGTTATGTACCATTTCCTGAACATACTTCTTATCAAAAGGTTCATCAGAGGACAGTTTTTTAGTTAACTGGTCTAGCATAAATATATTGTATCATATGAAATTGACAATTCAAGGCTCTAGCTGACAGAGTAGCAGAAGTGTAAACTTTTTTACCCCATCTCTCTAAGGACCTGGATTCCCTTACAGAGGGGAGGGTTTTTTTTGCAGAGGTAGATGCTACAGCCTTAGGACCCTGGGAGATAGTCTCGGGATCTGCTAAAGGAGCCTTGTATAAATGGTGATGAGTGTCCGGGACCCTGTAGAACCTATCGGGCTTAACAGGGGCCGGAGGTAAAGAATCAGGAGCAGTGCAAGCATCATTAAATGCATCATCTACAACAGAGAGAACTGGAGGTATAGCTAAAGGCCTATGTTGAGGTAAATGTAAAAAGGTTCTAAGCCTTTTCCTGGAGTCTGAAAAATCTTGGCCCTGCCACTGAAATTGTTCCCTCATGGCATGCAAGGTTTCCCCAAAGGAAAATTCCTCAGGTGGAGAGGCAGAAGGGATGGACTCTTCAGCATCAGAGTCTTCGTAAGGGGAATAAGGAGTCTCTGGAGGGTCTGTATTTTCTGGATCATCAGAGGAATCATCTGTGGACACTGGCTCGGGGGGCTCTGCTCTAGGCCTCTTCTCTGGAGGTGGATGAGAGGCCCTGTCTGGATGAGGCTGGGATCCCCGGATTAAAGAAATAAGATCCTCTGCCAAAGAAAGCATTTGAGAGCTGGAAGTGGGCCTGTGAGAGGGGGTCTTAACAGGCACAGTCTTTGTAGCTTTAGCTGCTTTAGCCCTAGCAAAGGCCTTAATGGACATGGCTGCGGGAGGCCTAGCAGCTCCACGTGCAGGAGTTGAAGTATCCAGGGGAATAGTGTCAGATAAATCCTGAGAAATCACAACAGCAGGTTGGATTTCAGAAACCGACTCCACGAGGTTAGAAGAAACCTCGGTAGAAGGTCTGTTTTCGGCTGCAGGAAGAACCGCTTGCTCGGTTTCAGCCAAAACCGAGACACTCGCGGTTGGCTTAACTGTGGTTTCGGCCGAAACCGCGGACCGCGAGTGTCGGTCCTTTTCTTTGCGCTTTTGGAGATTTGCGGTCGGAGGATTCGACGGCATAATATAAGCGAAATCAGAGCCAAAAACTGCTCAGCAATTCCAACCGACGCCTGCGTCCGGGTTAAAAGAAGCACAGGCTAGACAAGCTGCTACGCCGTGGTCTGGGCCTAAGCAAGGTAAGCAGTAAGAGTGGAAATCTTTATGAGGTATTTGTTTCCCACAAGTTAAACAGTTATTCACTTTTTCTGACATCGGCTGAGCCAAGAAAGAGTCCCCAACGGGTACTTAGCTTTTAGTAGTCTTCGGAGTAGTATTCGGTAGTAGTAATCTCTGGTTCTGACCGACCGGCACTTGCGAACAGCTTCTGCTTCGGGCGCCACGCGGCAAGAAAGACCGAGGAAAATGGCGTCGGCTGATGCCTTTATACCCGAATATCTGCAGCTATGACGTCGGGTGAAGTGCGACACCAGCCGAAGCCAGACCCAGACTTTGGAATCCGGCCGACCGAAGGGCTGCCTGACGACAGGACAATCCATTTGTAAGGACTGCAGATGCATCCTTGAAGGACATCAACCCAAAATGTCAGAGGAAAAGTTGAAAAAGCATACAAGAACATTCCTAGCTATGGGAATGAGAAAAAAAAAACATTGGTCTTCTAGGCGTATTAACAAGGAGTCTTGGAATAAAATTTCTTTAGCGGTCTGTTCTGAAAGGAGGCAAACAGATCTACTTGAAGTGCTCCCCACAATTGTATCAATTCTTGAAAGACACCAGGCTGATAATATCTGGTCTTTCAGAGCTTGTCTGCAATCAAGTTAATTTTGAATGCATGAAGCCTGAAGAGTCAAATGAGCTGACTTGCTTACTTTTTGGCTACCATTCCAGGTCCGCAAAGAATCTAGTTAGTGTACCACATTACTGTGCTGATGTATGTAAAAATCTGCAAAGATCCTTGGGAAGAGAGAGATGATTTAAAGATTTCAAAGCATGATCACTGCCAGCATCTCTGTGACACTGAAGCTACTGTCAGTCTTGAGGATTCCAGAGCACTTGAGTTTTTACTGCTTTGGTATATGTACCCCATACCAAGTCTAATGCATCTGTAGTGGCAGACTATGGGGGGGGGGGGAGAAGGGGGAGTGAAGGATGTGGATTACAAAAGAACTGCTGCACCCACCATGTAATCTCCCTCTTTGCAAATCCCAGAATTGGAATATGAAAGGACAAAATGTGTAAATGCTGAATCCAGAGTAAGATACCACTGTATTTTCCTCGTGTGAAATATGGTCAAGGGAAGCAGGAGAACCCTTGATGTCATTCATAGGTTCATAGAAGAGTACTAGGCTAACTGCCCTTGTGGGCCATTTTAAGCCTAGCCAATTAACACAAGAGAGAATCAAACCCGGCTATTCATGTCTGTAAGTTAATCACCTTAACCATTATGCCAACCTCCCACCCCAGGATGATAACATGATGGGTGTATGTCCTGGTCTTTCAGAGCTTGTCTGTAATCAAGTTAATTTTGAATGCGATCAAGCAATCGTGTGTCACAAAGTCCTGAGAATGAAAGAAGACTTCTGAATTTGATTTGAAAACCCAGATTGAACAGAATATTCTGAAGAGTTGCTAAAGACTCCTCAAGTGAACAACTGGAAAAACCGCCTGTAAAGATAAAACAATCATCCAATCTAGAAAGATGCAACTGCCTGGACGTCAGTAATAACCAAAGCGTGGAGCTAGGCACTTTGTTAATACGCCTGGTATAGAGAAATCCAAAGGGTAATATAAGGAACTGATAGGGCAAACCAGGAACAAACAGCTAGTCTTAATAAATGTCTGAACTGTTTTACCATGAAAGTTAGACGACTGAATTGAAAAGAAAAAGGAAAAGAACTGAAGGGGAAGTGAAAGGGAATGTCTACAAACAACCCTCCAGGATCCTTTAATTTCTGGCACCAGAAAAATCATGAATAAAGGCCTTTACCTAAACATCAATAAGTCACTAGTTCTATCACTCCCTGTCCCAAAAGCTGGTGCAGAATGGGAGGAAAGAGAGACATTTGGGTCCCTAAGCAAAGAAGGAATACCTGGGAAAGGAGGGATGATCCCACCTACAAGAAGACTCTAGCATTGCAATTAAAAAAATATGTCTGAAATAATTTGACTACACAAGGAAGAATAAGCCTTGGACTGAAATGGAGAAGTTGTCAGGAGTGGGGGCCTGAGCAGGTGGGCAGTCATGCTGACAAAAGGACTGTTCTTAAAATTCTGAGGCTAGTTAAAAAGCTGTCTGCTGGCTCCTTGCTGTTAAAACTGTTTACTGAAAAAAAAACAGAAGAGCTGAGGTGGAAGAGAATTTCTAATAGCTCTGAAAACAGAGGGGTGGAAAATCTGATTAACTCCTTGAATCAGCTTTCCCCTTTCATCATACTTCTTTATCAACCCAGCTGCAGAAGGGCTAAATGGAAAGTACAGTTGTATACATAAACTTACTATAACAGTAAATGTTTGAATGATAACTGCTGCAGTAGCCTAAGCTATAAGGGTTACATCTTGCATAAGATATAAAGTACAGTTGTGTACCTACAATAAATGTAGATGTTCGAATGTATTCACTGTTGCAGTCATTACAATTGGGTTATCCTGCTGGCACGCTACCCGCAGTCGACCTGAATTCCAAAGTCTAGGTCTGGCATCAGTTGCTGTCGCCTCCTCCCTGACGTCAGTGCGCCAGGGGTATAAAAGATGCAGCCAACGTCATTTTCTTCAGTTTTTCTTGCCCCAGATGTCAGGTGCCCCCAAAAGGGTAGGCTAAAAATATGTCTATAAAGCATGCATACACCAAGTAACAAGTTTCCTTCATCTACAAGCAAATACATCACATAGGTAAGTACAGATAAGGTCCAGCAAAGATAAGGGGGATGGTGGGTGGGTAACCTGGACTGCAACAGTGAATACACTCGAAAGTACAGTTTTGTACCTACCATAAATGTAGATGTTCGAGGATCCACATTGCTGCAGTCATAACCTGTGGGTAGTCCGCTGTCCTCGGTCGGCCCGAATACCAAAGGGTTAGGCTGACGTCGGTCATGGTCACCCGGAGCTGACATCAGTACGTCGCAGTACTTAAGCGCATGACCGACGTCATATCCTCAGTCTTTCTTGCCCCAGATGTCAGAATGCCTTCAGAAGGAAAAGGCCAGACCCAAAAGAAAAATAGAATGCCCAACCACCAGAAAAGGAAAAGTACAGTTTTGTACCTACCATAAATGTAAATGTCCGAACTGGATAGCATCTGCAGTCATAACAACTGGGTTGTCCTGTCGTCAGGCAGCCCTTCGGTCGGCCGGATTCCAAAGTCTGGTCCGGCTTCGGCTGATGTCGCACTTCACCCGACATCATCTCTGTTGGTCTTCGGGTATAAAGGCATCAGCCGACGCCATTTTCTTCAGTGTTTCTTGCCCCAGATGCCAGTGGCCCTCTTGGAAGGCTAAAATTTGGATAAATGCCAATGTATGCAGACAAGGAAGAAGGCATGTACAAAAATAAGCATGTATGTACATATATACAAACAAATACACCATAAGAGACTCCCCAGCTAGCTATTAGAGTGTAAATACCCTAGGAGTACCACAGAGGGAAGGAGGGTGGGTAATCCTGACTGCAGATGCTATCCAGTTCGGACATCTACATTTATGGTAGGTACAAAACTGTACTATGTCCTTCATGGATGCATCTGCAGTCATAACAACTGGGTAGAATACCATAGCTAAACTAGGGGTGGAGGAAGAATAAGTAAAAATTATGGTGTAGTCAGGATCCCCTGCAGTACAGCAGTGGCAAACCCTGCTCGGGATCTGGAATATAGAGGTAAATTGTAATGCTTGGCAAATGTATGCACGGAGGTCCAAGTAGCAGCCTCAATAATGTCCTTGGTTGCCACTCTCGTAAGAATGCTGTGGTAGTGGCTGTAGCTCTTGTTGAATGAGGTCTTATGTTCTGTGGCATTGGCTTTCCATGGTAGGAGTAACAGAATCTTATGCAATTTCCTATCCATTTGGAGATTGTTTGCTTGGAAATTGCTTTTCCTTCCCTTCCTGGTGCATAGGCCACTAACAGCTGGTCAGTCTTTCTGTTTTCTTTTGTTCTGTCCAGGTAGTAGCGTAACTGTCTATGTACATCCAAAGTATGCAGTAGTCTTTCCCCCCTGTTCTGTGGGTTGGGAAAGAAGGTAGGTAAGTGGATTGCCTGGTTTAAGGACACTCTGGATACCACCTTTGGCATAAATGTAGGATTAGTTCTCATGGAGACTATCTTGATGGAAGATCAGGAAGGGTTGTACTGCCATTAAGGCCTGGAGTTCTGAAACCCTTCTTGCTGAAGTAATTGCCAGGAGGAAAGCAGTTTTCCATGATAGGTGTTGAAGATCCGCTGTTCCTGCTGGTTCAAATGGTGAGAGTGTCAATTTTTCTAGTACAAAATTTAAGTCCCATGCTGGCAGTGGTGGTTTCCTAGGAGGTTTTACATTCTTGATTCCTCTGAGGAATTGCCTGAGTAGAGGATGTGAGTAGACAGGCGGATCATAGCTGTATTCGCAGAAATAGCTGATGCATGTATCTTGATGGAGGAATAGGACAGACCTGTGTGTAGAAGCTCTGCCAAGTACTCCAGGATGTTAGCAATGTCTATGTTTGACACATCTTTTCCTCTTTCAGCACTCCAAGTGGCAAACCTTTTCCATTTTCCTGCATAGTTCCTTCTTGTTGAAGGTCTGCGGGCTTCAAGTATAATGTCTTTAACCCTTTGGGATAAATCTGGGTTGGTTGTTCTTAAGTGATGTTCCAGGCAGTCAGTTGTAAGGTTTTAGGTTTGGATGCAGGATGTTGTATTTGTTCTGAGTTAACATCAAGGGCATCAGAGGTATTGGCCACATTCTTCCCTGAGACATGCTCCTGAGCAAGGGATACCAGTGTTGTCTTGGCCAATTTGGAGCTATCAGAATTATCCTTGGTTGTTCCTCTGATTTTCAGCAGTACCTTGTGCATCAAAGGAAGAGGTGGGAAGGCATAAGCTGTCAGGCCTTTCCAACTGAAGGAAAGGGAGTCCACCTTCCATGCAAGAGGGTGGCACGTCCTTGTGCAGAATTTCCTGAGTTGGTGGTTGAGTGGGGATGCGAACAGGTCTATTTGTGGCATTCCCCATTTTCTTGTGATGGCCTTGAATATGTCCGGGTGCAGCATCCATTCGTGAGCATTCGATGTGGTTCTGCTTAACATATCTGCTAGTGTATTTTCTTTTCCTGGCACAAAGGTTGCCTGTAACTGGATGTTGTAGTTCAGTGCCATGTTCCAAAGGTCCAGAGTCATTCTGCATAGGGGGTAAGAATGAGTGCCCCCTTGCTTGTTGATATACCACATGACTGTGGTGTTGTCTGTCCTTATCAATAAATGGCCTTCTTTTAGGAAAGGCTTGAATTTCTGGATTGCTAGCTGTACTGCCAGCATTTCCTTTTGATTTATGTGCAGGTGCAGCTGGTCTGGAGTCCACAATCCTTGTATGCATTTGTCCAACATGTGTGCCCCCCAACCTAGGTCTGAGGCGTCCGTTGTGATGATCTGGTTCGCTTGACCTTTGTGGAAGGGCAAGCCTAGGTTTGCCTGGCATGCTTGGGCCCACCATAGGAATTCTTGTTTCAGGCATGGGATTAGTGGTATTTCGGTTTCTAGGCTGTGACTGTGTTGAGACCATACGTTTTTTAGGTACCACTGTAGCTTTCTCATATGCAGTCTGGCATGAGGAATCAGGATTATGCATGATGCCATGAATCCCAAGGCCTGCAGTATTTTTCTTGCTGTTAGTTTGTTCTGCTTTGTTAATGCCAAGAAGTAATGAGGAAGTTGCTCTTGTTTTTCTGCAGTCAGGAATGCCATTTGTTTTACTGTATCCAATTCTGCACCCAAGAATGTTCTTGTCTGGGATGGAATCAGCCTTGACTTTTTTAGATTGACTGTGTATCCCAGGGCTTGTAACAAGTAAATGACCCTTTGTAAATCTGTTGTCAGCTTGTCTTTGTTGTCCGCTTGTAGCAGGCAATCGTCCAGGTATGGATAGATTTGGATTCCCTGTAGCCTGCAATGAGCAATTACTGATGCCAGGCATTTTGTGAATACTCTGGGCAGTAGATAAGCCAAAGGGCAATGCTGAGAATTGATAATGCTCTGATCCTGCAAGGAATCTGAGGTATCTTCTGCAAATTGGTCGAATGGGGACGTGCAGGTATGCCTCCTTGAGGTCTAGAGTCACCAGCCAACACCCCTTGCCCAGCATGGGAAGAAGTTGCTGTAAGGTCAGCATTTTGAATTTTGGAACGATGATGTATGTGTTTAAGACGGACAGATCGAGAATGGGTCTCCAAGTTTTTTCTTTTCTTGGGACTAGAAAGAGTCTGGAATAAAATCCTTTGCCCTGTTGATTTTCTGGTACTCTCGCCACAGCTCTCATGTTGGTTAGCTGAATTACCTGGTTTAGAGCTTCTGCTTTTTGAGTTGGAGGTAAATTTGGCATTCCTCTGTTTATTGGTAAGGTGTGGAAGTGGAACCTGTAGCCTTGGTCTATGGTTTTTAAAATCCACTTGTCTTTTGTGATATAGTGCCAATTTCGTGAAAATAAGGCTAGCTTTCCGCCTAAAGGTGCTGCTATTTGCTCTCTGGTAGGCTGTGTCAGAGCCAAGTCACTGTGATTGTCCTGTTGCAGTGGCAGTGTTTGTGTCAGAGCCTCTCTGGTTGTTACCTTGCCACTGTCGTCCTCTGTAGGCGCCTCTGGATTGGTTTCTGCCTCTAGAGCGTCTATACCTGCCTCTTTGGGTCTTTGAGGAGTCTGGAAAGGACCAATTTTTGGCAGGCCAGTTTCTGCTAAACCGAGGGGGCTGAACCTGTAAGAAATCCTTAACTGTTTGTACAGATTTTGCCTTCTCTTCCATTTTCTTCATTACCTGTTGAGCAGAAGTACCAAATAGATTGTCCTTATCCATAGGAGCATCTAACAACTTTGCTTTTACATGATCCGCAGGACTTGCTCTTTCAACCATGCATGCCTTCTTATCACTGTGCCAGTCATGGCTGATCTAAATGAAGCCTCCAGTGCATCATAGCCACATTTCAAGGAATGGTTACTAACCTGCTGTATGTTATTCACCATTTCTAAGACATATTTCTTATCTAAGGATTCTTCAGAGGAAAGTTTCTTAGACAACTGATCAAGCATAAACTCTTGGTATTGAATCATGTGAAACTGACAGTTTAAAGCTCTAGCTGAGAGAGTGGCAGATGTGTAAACTTTTGCCCCATCTGTCTAATGACCTGGCTTCCCTTTCAGAAGGGAGAGGGTTTTTTGTAGAGGTAGAAGCTACTGCCTTAGGCCCCTGGGAAATAGTCTCGGGATCTGCAAGTGGGGCCTTGTAAAGGTGGTGATGAGTGTTAGGTACCCTGTAAAATCTGTCTGGTTTGGCAGGAGCTGGGGGTAAGGAATCAGGTGCAGTGCAAACATCATTAAATGCATCATCCACAACAGGCAAAACTGGAGGTATAGCTAACGGCCTGTGTTGGCAGGTGCAGAAAAGTTCTAAGCCTTTTCTTGAGTCTGAGAAATCCTGTCCTTGCCATTGGAATTGTTCTCTCATGGCATGTAAGGTTTCCCCAAAGGAGAATTCCTCTGGTGGAGAGACAGATGGAATGGAATCATCAACATCGGAGTCTTCATAAGTGGACAAAGGAGCCTCTGGCTGTTCTGTAGTGTCTGAGTCCTCCGAAGAATCCTCAGAGCCTTCCTGCTGGGGTGGCTCTGTTCTAGGTCTCTTTTCTGGAGGCTGAGAGGCCCTGTCTGGGTGTGATTGGGATCCCCTAATTAAGGAAATCAAATCCTCTGCCAGGGTAAGCATTTGAGAGCTAGAAGGGTGTCTGTGAGAGGGGGCCTTAGCAGGAACTGTACTAACAGTTTTTGCTGCCTTGGCCCTGGCAAAGGCCTTGATAGACATGGCTGCAGGAGGCCTAGCAGCACCACGTGCTGGGGTAGAAACATCCAAAGGGATGGTGTCAGATAACTCACTAGAAGCCACAGTAGAAGATAAAATTTCAGAGGCCAATTCAACTGTAGTAGCAGGAGCCTCGGTAGTAGTAATGGTTTCGGCTGAGGACTGACCGGTTTTCTCGGTTTCGGCCGAAACCGAGACACTCGCGGTTTGCTTATCCGTGGTTTCGGCCGAAACCGCGGACCGCGAGTGCGGTCTTTTCCTTTTGCGCTTTTAATTATTTGGGTAGTCGGATGATCCAACGGCATAATGTACGCAGTCGGAGCCAAAACTGTTCAGCAAACTCCGACCCGGCGCCTAAGCGTTCGCCGGTTGAAGGAAGCACAGGCTGAACAGGCAGCTACGTGGTCTGGGCCTAAACAAGGTAGGCAGTAAGAGTGGAAATCCTTATGAGGTATTTGTTTCCCACACGTTAAACAATTGTTTACTTTTTCTGACATCGGCTGAGGCAAGAAAAGGTCCCCAACGGGGTACTTAGCTTTTAGAAGTCTTCGTAGTATTCGGTAGGAATCTCTGGATCTGACCGACCGGCACTTGCAAACAGCTTCTGCTTCGGGCGCCACGCGGCAAGAAAGACTGAAGAAAATGGCGTCGGCTGATGCCTTTATACCCGAAGACCAACAGAGATGACGTCGGGTGAAGTGCGACATCAGCCGAAGCCGGACCCAGACTTTGGAATCCGGACGACCGAAGAGCTGCCTGACGACAGGACAACCCAGTTGTTATGACTGCAGAAGCATCCATGAAGGACATAATAACAATAATCCCAAGGGCACAACAACCACAATAACCACCCCAACAACAGAGGGGAAGGAGGGAGGGAAAATAGGACTGCAGCAATGTGGATCCTCGAACATCTACATTTATGGTAGGTACAAAACTGTACTATGTTCTTCGTCTCACATTGCTGCAGTCATAACCTGTGGGTAGAATCCCACAGCAAAGGAAAAAGGGAGGCTGGCAAACTAAAAGGCATTAGGGGCTGCTAACATGCCCTGTAATACTGCAGTGGCAAACCCAGCCCTGGACTTAGAATAAAGAGGGAGATGGTAGTGCTTGGAAAAAGTGTGAACTGAACTCCAAGTAGCTGCTTCCAAAATATCTTTAGTAGCTACACCCCTCAGAAAAGCAGTAGATGTAGCAGTAGCCCTAGTGGAATGAGGCCTGATCCCAGCAGGAACATTCTTCCCATGATGGGAATAACAAAAAGCAATACAGTTACCAATCCACTTTGAAATAGTCTGTTTAGACACAGCTTTCCCTTGAGAAGTCACAGCAAAAGAAACAAATAACTGTTGAGATTGTCTGAACTCCTTGGTTCTGCTCAAATAGTAACGTAACTGTCTGTGGATATCCAAAGAATGCAAAACTTTTTCCCCTTTATTTTGGGGATCAGCATAAAAAGTAGGCAAATGGATAGACTGGTTCAAGGCCACATTAGAAATCACTTTTGGCATAAAGGTAGGATTAGTACGCAAAGAAACTCTATCCTTATGGAATATCAGAAAAGGTTCAACTGCCATGAGAGCCTGCAATTCAGATACCCTTCTAGCAGAAGTGATGGCCAACAAAAAAGCAGTCTTCCAAGACAAAAATTTCAATTCAGACGTAGCTGCAGGTTCAAAAGGAGGCAAAGTAAGCTTCTCCAACACAAAATTGAGATCCCAGGAAGGAGTAGGAGCTCTATGTGGGGGTCTTATATTTTTTGCCCCTCTAAGAAATTGTTTAAGCAAAGGATGCGAAAATAAAGGGGGGTCACAATCATAGTGAGCAGAAATAGCTGCAGCATGAACCTTCCCAGAGGAAAATGACAAACACTTGTCCAGTAATTCAGTAAGGTACTGTAGAGTAAAACTCAAATTAGGCCCCGAGACATCAAAGCCCTTTGTTGTGCTCCAAAGAAAAAATCTCTTCCATTTTTCAGCATAAACTTTTCTGGTGCTAGGCCGCCTAGCTTCCAATAGAACATCTAAAACTTGTTGAGGAAGCTGAGACCCCACAGGCTTTAAAACAGAATTCGCCAGGCCGTTAGATGTAGGGACTGCACTCTGACATTGAGCAAATGACTGCTTGACTGGGACAACAAGTGAGGAAGCTGTGGTAAAGGCCAAGGAGGCTCCTGAATTAAACTCCTCAGCAGAGGATACCAGTGCTGACGTGGCCAATCTGGTGCTATTAGAATCATGCAAGGCTTGTCCCTCCTGACTTTCAAGAGTACCTTTGGAAGGAGAGGCAAAGGAGGAAAAGCATAAATGTGAAGGTTGTTCCAACTGAAAGATAGAGCATCCACTTTCCAAGCTTTTGGGTGAAACATCTTTGTGCAAAATTTTGGTAGTTGGAAATTTAGAGGAGAAGCGAACAGATCTATGTCTGGAGTTCCCCAAGCCTTTGTCAACTGCTGGAACACCTGAGAATCCAATTTCCACTCGTGGGGGTCCACCACGTCTGCTCAAGACATCTGCTAGGGAGTTCTGTGCTCCTGGCAGAAACCGAGCCTGAAGAGAAATGTGCAAACTTAGAGCAGTCTCCCACAAAATCATTGCCTGTCTGCAAAGAGGGTAAGAATGTGTTCCCCCCTGCTTGTTGATGTACCACATGACAGTAGTGTTGTCTGTTTGAATCAACACCTGTCCTGGCTGAAGTAGGCCCTTGAAAGCCAACAGAGCAAACTGGACTGCTAGCATCTCCTTCATGTTGATATGCAAATGCTGTAGTCTGGGAGGCCACATGTCTTGAATCCATTTCCCATTGAAGTGTGCTCCCCAAGCCAGTTCTGAGTCATCCGTCGTTAAGATCTGACTCGCCTCTGGTCGGATCACAGAGAGTCCCTTGTTTAGGTGACATTCCTGTGCCCACCACAAGAATTCCTTCTGGATGCAAGGTATTATCCGAATGACAGTGTCCAAATCATGGCAGTGTTGAGTCCATACACTTTTGAGATACCATTGAAGCTTCCTCATATGCAGTTTGGCATTGGGAAGTACTAGAATGCAAGATGCCATGAACCCCAAGGCTTGAAGGACTGTCCTTGCAGTCAGCCTGGACTGTACTGATAGTTGCTGAAAGTATAGGTGAAGAGTTCTTTGTTTGTCCGGGGTCAGAAAAACCATCTGAGAGGCTGTATTCAGTCTCACACCCAGAAAGCACATGCCCTGAGAGGGTACTAGACTGGACTTTATTTCGTTCACAGAATACCCTAGGCATCTTAAAACTGCCATTACATACTGCAGATGCTGAAGTAACTTGTCTTTGTCTTGAGCCAGAATCAGGCAATCGTCCAGATAAGGATAAATTTGAATTCCCCTCAGTCTGAAGAATGCTATGACAGGGGCCAGAACCTTCGTGAACACCCTGGGCGCAGTAGATAAACCAAAGGGCAATGCAGAGAACTGATAATGAGAAGTACCAGCCCGGAAACGCAGAAACCTCCTGCAACTGGGCCTGATAGGAATGTGAAGATAGGCCTCTTTGAGATCCAGAGTTACCATCCAGTCATCTTTGCCTAGCATAGGCAGAAGTTGCTGTAAAGTTAACATCTTGAACTTTGGAATGTCCAGGTATGTATTGAGAATGGACAAGTCCAGAATTGGCCTCCAAGAATTTCCTTTCTTTGGTACTAGAAAAAGGCGAGAGTAAAACCCTAGGCCTACTTCGGAAGGAGGAACCACCTGGATTGCTCCCAGCTGTAAAAGCAAAGAAATTTGTTCCTGCGCCTCCAGCCTTTGCTGAGGAGGTACGTCTGGCATGCCTTTGAAAGGAGGAAAAGTGTGGAAGTAAAACTTGTAGCCTTGATTTATTATGTCCAACACCCATTTGTCCTGGGTGACCAAATGCTAATTCTGTTTGAAAAGAGCCAACTTTCCCCCTAGAGGAGCTGCCAGACAAGAGGGATCTGGCAGCAGAAAATACAGGTCATTGGGTCTGTTTACGAAAAGGCTGACCCCTGCCCTCACCAGAAGATTGTGCAGGAGAACTCCAAGTCCTAGGTCTGAAGGAACCCTGAGCTTGAGCTTTACCCCTACCCCGTCTAGACCTGCCCCTGGACTGAAAATCTGAAGAAGGGTAGGACCATCCTTTTGCAGGCCAATTCCTGCTAAATTTAGGGGGCTGCACCTGCAAAAAGTCCTTAACCGTCTGCATCGACTTAGCTTTCTCTTCCATCTTTTTCAAGACTGACTCCACAGGAGAACCAAAAAGAACTTCAGATTGAAGAGGAGCATCCAAAATCCGAGCTTTCACATGCTCTGACAAATTTTGATCCTTAAGCCAGGCATGCCTGCGAGTTACTGAACCAGTAGCAGCCACCCTGGAAGAAGCTTGAATAGCATCAAAACCACACTGCAAGGAATGTTTACCAACTTGATCAGAAGCATGAACCAAGTCTTGCAATTCCTTGCACTCTATACCCTCAGATAAGGCATCTACCTTAGATTTCAACTGACCTAACAAAAAGTTCTGATATTTCAGCATATGAAATTGGCAATTTAAAGCCCTCATAGCTAACGTAGATGAGGTGTACACTTTTTTACCCCACCTATCCAAAGCTCTAGAATCCTTGTCCAAAGGAACCGGATTCTTAACCACAGAAGCCTTAACACCCTTAGGCCCTTGAATAATGGTTTCTGGATCAGCCCTAGGACTCTTATACAAATATTTATGAGCTTCAGGGACTCTGTAATACCTATCTGGCTTGACAGGAGCAGGGGGTAAGGAATCAGGATTAAGAGAAGCCTCAGAAAACACATCCTGAACAACATCCAAAACAGGGGGGATAGCCAAAGGCCTATGTTGTGGCAAAAACAAAAATTCCCTCAACCTTTTACGAGAATCCGAAAAATCCTGACCTTCCCACTTGAAATGCTCCCTCATGGAATGCAGGGTTTCAGAAAAGGAAAAATCCTCTGGAGGTGAAGCAGAAGGACAGGAATCCTCTGTCTCCGAATCTGAATAAGAAGGAAAATCCTGAATATCCTCAGCTGAGGACTCAGAATAATCAGAAGAATGCTCTATTCCTTCTAAATCCGTCTCCACCCTAGGCCTCTTCTCAGGAGGGGGCATAGAACCCCTAATCAAAGTAATCAAATCCTCTGCCATCTTCAACATATGTTTTTTAGGAACAGAACCTGAAGAACTAGGGCTATGCCCCGAACCAGTAGGACCAGATTTAGACTTAGCAGGCCCTTTAGCCACTGAAGTAGAAGGCCTACTAACCTTTTGTAAGGATGGAACCACAGAAACTTGAGAAGCCCCCTCAGCTTGGCCTAACTCCTGAGAGACCAATTCCTGCAAAAGTAAAGGCTCCCCCTGGGATTCAGCCGAGGCCTCGGCTGAATCCACAGATTCAACCGTGGTTTCCATAGAACCGGCGTCCGCAACGGACGATCCCGTTTAGACCTTAAAACTTTCTCTTTCCTCTTTTCGCGGTAGCGGCGCCGGAGTATCAGACGGCATGTTGTAGTTACACCGCCATCAAAACAAGCCTAGCACAGTCTAATCTACGCTTAATGGTGCGCTTATTAAATCTAAGCGCCAGCGACACCCGACAACGTCGTGCTCAGGCCCCAAGCAAGGAATACAAAGAGAATGGTAGTCCCTATGAGGTATCTGTTTCCCACAAGAAATACAATTATTAACTTTTTCTGACATCCGGATTAACTGAAGCAAGAAAAGACAAAAGTTTTCCCCAACGGGGTACTTAGCCCAACTTGGTCTTCGGTCTGAAACTCGAAAATGAAAATCTCAGAACGCCGAACGGCACTTGCAAACACTGCTTCTGCTTCGGACCACGCGGCAAGAAAGACTGAGGATATGACGTCGGTCATGCGCTTAAGTACTGCGACGTACTGATGTCAGCTCCTGGCGACCATGACCGACGTCAGTCTAACCCTTTGGTATTCGGGCCGACCGAGGACAGCGGACTACCCACAGGTTATGACTGCAGCAATGTGAGATGAAGAACATCATCTACATTTATGGTAGGTACACAACTGTACTATGTTCATTGTGTTTCACTGTTGCAGTCATTACAATTGGGTTGAATCCCAAAGCTAAGGTTGGGTGGCTGGAACTAAATAGGATTAGGAGCGGCTATGACGCCCTGCAGGACTGCAGTGGCAAAGCCTGCCCTGGATTTGGAGTAGAGTGTTAAGTGGTAGTGCTTTGTAAAAGTGTGCACTGAACTCCAGGTTGCAGACTTTAAAATGTCTTTGGTTGGGACTCCCCTGAGGAAGGCTGCTGAAGTGGCTGCTGCTCTGGTTGAATGTGGCCTAATGCCCTTAGGCACTGACTTGCCATGTTGAGAATAGCATAAACGAATGCAGTGACCTATCCACTTTGAAATAATCTGCTTTGAGATAGCCTTTCTTTGTGATCCGCAGCATATGCTACCAGTAATTGCTCAGTCTTTCTGAAAGCTTTGGTTCTGTCCAAGTAGAAGCGCAGTTGTCTGTGTACGTCCAAAGAAGGCAGAAGTTTCTCACCCTTATTCTGTGGGTTTGGATAAAAGGTAGGCAAATTAATAGTTTGGTTGAGGGTCACACTGGACTCTACCTTAGGCATAAATGTGGGGTTTGTCCTTAGAGAAACCCTACCTGGATGGAAAATGATAAAAAGTTCCACAGCCATGAGTGCCTGTAGCTCTGAGGCTCATCTTGCAGAGGTTATTGCAAGGAGCAGAGCAGTTTTCCATGCTAAAAAGTTTATATATCAGCTGTAGTGTCTGGTTCAAAAGGAGGCAGAGTGAGTTTTTCCAAGACATAATTGAGGTCCCATGCTGTTATTGGTGATCTCCGTGGAGGCCGTAAGTTTTTGGCTCCTCTGAGGTACTGCCTTAATAAAGGATGAGAGAAAATAGGTGGCTCTGTATTGTAATGAGCTGAAATGGCAGAGGCATGAATCTTAATTAATGAAAAGGATAGTCCTTTGTCCAGCATCTAAGTTAAGTATTGCAAAATCTGAGGGATATTTGGAACAGTGATGTCAATTCCTTGTGCCTGGTTCCAAGCACAGAATCTCTTCCATTTTTCTGCATAAGATTTTCTGGTACTGGGCCTTCTGGCCTCCAAGATAACATCCATCACCGCTTTAGAGAGTGGGGTGTTTTGAAAAGTTACATTATCCGCCATGCTGCCAGATTTAAGGTCCTGAGTTGGCTGTGCAGGATTTGATTGTTGTGTTGGGTCAGTAAGTGAGGAATTTGAGGTAATGTCCATGCTGGGCATTGAGTCAAGTTCCTTAGGATTGGGTACCAGTGCTGGCGGGGCCAGTCTGGGGCAATTAGTATCATTTTTGGCTTCTCGTCTGATCTTTAGGAGTACCTTGGGGAGGAGAGGCAGTGGAGGAAAGGCATATACTGACAAGTTTTTCCAGCTGAAAGATAGAGCATCCACTTTCCATGCTTGCTTGTGATAAGTCCTTGTGCAGAATCTCTGTAGTTGGCAGTTGTGAGGGGAGGCAAATAGATCTATGTCTGGGCATCCCCAATTCTTTGTTATCATGTTGAATACTTGTGGATCCAATTTCCACTCGTGGGGATCCAGGAGGTTCCTGCTTAGTTCATCTGCCAGAGTATTTATCTTTCCTGGCAGGAATTGTGCTTGCAGATGTACTTGGTAAGTCAATGCTGTGTCCCACAAAGTCATGGGCTAGTCTGCAAAGGGGGTAGGAATGTGTGCCTCCCTGCTTGTTTATGTACCACATGACTGTAGTATTGTCTGTCTTTATCAGTAGATGTCCTGGATGAAGTAGGTCCTTGAAGGCTGTCAGAGCATTTTGAACAGCTAGCATTTCTTTTTGATTGATATGTAGATGCATTTGGATTGCAGACCATGAGCCCTGAATACATCTTCCTGCCATGTGGGCCTCCTAGGCATAATCCGATGCATCTTGTTGTCAATGTCTGCCTGGTTAGGGGTATGGTGAATGGTTTGTCCCTTGTTGTGGTGACAGCCCTTTGCCCACCATCGAAACTCCTGTTGCAGGCAGGGAATGAGTGTAATTATCATTTCTAGGCTGTGGCAATGTTGAGTCCAAACACTTTTTAGATACCACTGTAGCTTCCACATATGCAGTCTTGCATATGGAATTAGCAGAATGCAGGATGCCATGAAGCCCAAAGCCTGCAGAATTTTTCTTGCAGTTAACTGGGTGTTGTTGTCAACTTTGTGAAATAAGTAGTCAGTTGCCTTTGTTTGTCTGGTGTGAGGTAAGTCATCTGGGCAGTTGTATTTAAGCTTGCACCCAGGAATATTATCTCTTGTGATGGTACAAGTTCTGATTTATTTTTGTTTACTGTGTACCCTAATCAAATTAGTAATCTTTTTACAAACGCCAGATGCTGTAGTAGTATGTCCTTGTTCTATGCTTGAATAAGGCAGTCATCCAAGTAAGGATATATTTGTATTTCAGTTTGTCTGCAGAATGCAATTACTGGTGCCAGGCATTTTGTGAAGACCCTAGGCGCAGCAGATAAGCCAAAGGGCAGTGCAGAGAATTGGTAGTGCATTGAGCCAGCTATGAATCTGAGATATCGTCTGCATGATTGTCTGACTGGGACATGCAGGTATGCCTCTTTTAGTTCTAAAGTTACAAACCAAGTCTTCTTGCCCAGCATGGGCAGAAACTGCTGCAGAGTCAACATTTTGAATTTTGGAATATCCAGGTATGTGTTTAGAATTGATAGGTCCAGTATTGGCCTCCAGGCTTTGTCCTTTCTGGGCACCAAGAAAAGTATTGAGTAAAATCCTCATCTCTGCTCTTGCTGTGGTACTTGCTGAATGGCCCTCATGTCCATGAGGGATGAAACCTGTTTTTGTGCCTCTGCCCATTGATTTTTTGGCAGGTCTGGCATACCGTTTGCCCTTGGCAGGGTGTGAAAGTGGAACCTGTAACCTTGTGACACTATGTTCAAGACCCATTTGTCCTGGGTGATTAGGTGCCAGTTTTGAGAAAAAAGTGCTAGTTTTCCCCCTAAAGGAGCTGCCAGAAGAGAAGTGCTTGGTGCTGGCAGGGGGAAGTCATTGTGACTGCTTTTGGTATGGCTGTGATTGTCTTCTCCGCTTTTGGAGGTAGAAGCACCCCATTGTTTAGACATGTATGGGCCTTGGGGCTGGGATCTGCCTCTAGGGCGTCTGTATCTGCCTCTTTGTGGCCTGTCTGACACAGGAAAGGACCAATTCTTTGTAGGCCAGTGTCTGTTAAATCTTGGAGGCTGTACCTGTAAGAAATCCTTGACTGTGTGCATAGATTTGGCTTTGCCCTCCATTTTCTTCAACACCTCTTCTGCTTTAACACTAAACAAGGTATCATGATGTAGTGGAGCATCTAATAATTTTGCTTTAACATGATCAGGCAGATTCAGTTCCTTTAACCAAGCATGCCTCCTAATGACAGAACCCGTAACAGAGGCTCTGCAGGAGGCCTCCTAAGAATCAAAACCACATTGCAAAGTATGCTTTTCAGCTTGTTCAGCTGCATGTAATAAATCCTGCATTTCTTTATTTTCTGCACATTCAGAATTTGCCAACATTTTCTGTTTAAGCTGTGACATAATGTATTGCTGATATTTAAGCATATGAAACTGACAATTTAAAGCCCTTATAACCAAGGTAGCAGAAGTGTAAATCTTTTTTCCCCATCTGCCCAGTGCCCTGGAATCTCTGTCAGAGGGGGTAGGGTTTTTAGCAGTAGAAGCCTTGACCCCCATGGGACCCTGAGAGATAGTTTCTGGGTCAGCAGCAGGGTTTTTAAAAAGAAATTTGTGGGAATCTGGAACCCTGTAGTATCTGTCTGGCTTAACAGGAGCTGGAGGTAAGGAGTCAGACTGGACTCTGAAAATACATCATCTACAATGTCTAGCACAGGTGGAATAGCCAGGGGTCTGTGCTGCAGCAGTAAAAGAAAGTCTCTGAGCCTTTTCTTAAATTCTGAATAATCTTGGCTCTCCCAGTGGAAATGCTCCTTCACGGTATGCAGTGTTTCCCCAAAAGAATAATCCTCAGGTGGAGAAGCTGAGGGGATAGATTCTTCAGAATCAGATTCCTCATAAGGAGGAAGAGTGTATTCCTGATCAGAAGAGGAATCAGATGAAATGGAAACCTGATCTGAAGATTCATATTCTACCTCTTGCCTAGGCCTCTTGTCAGGAGGGGGATGAGAACCCCTGATCAAAGTAATCAGGTCTTCGGCCATCTTGAGCATCTGTTTTTTAGGCATGGAGGCCTGTCCATGGGTCTGTTGCACTTCTTTCTTTGTCTTTAAAGCTGCTTTAGTCGTTGCCTTGGAAGCTGAAGTAGTTTTAACATATAATTGTGTAGGCCTGAAAATGCCCTCAGAAGCCGGTGCCTGCTCAGCAGCTCTGGACCCATCTGAGGGAAAGGTTTCCGAAAGTCCAATACCTCGAGTTTCTGTAGGCCTGGTTGACTCCACGTGGGAGTCGGTTTCGGCTTGTGGCTCTAAAGTAGCGGTCATCAGGTGCTGCGAAAGTGCCTCACTGAGAACCAGCGACTGGCCTAGAAGAAATCTCATCGGTTTTGGACCTCGGATGCCTGTCCTCTTTTTTTACGTTTTTTGAAAATTCCGGTAGTCGGCTGTTCCGACGGCATTATATAATTAAATATTCTGCCAAAGTAATGAAATGCAAAATCGAACCAACGCTTAATAGTGCATTGGTTAAATCTAGCACAAAATTGACAACTAGTAACGTCGTGGTCAGGGCCTAGGCAAGGAATGCAGTAAGAATGAAAATCCTTATGAGGTATTTGCTTCCCACAAGAAATACAATTATTAACTTTTTCTGACATCGGTCTGGAGCAAGAAAAAAAAGTTTCCCCAACAGGGTACTTAGCTTTTATAGAAGACTTCAGATCTGAAATTCGAGCTCGTAAATCTCAGGAGTCGGCCGACCGGCACTTGCGAACTGCTTTTGCTTCGGGCACCACGCGGCAAGAAAGACTGAAGAAAATGGCGTCGGCTGCATCTTTTATACCCCTGGCGCAGTGTCGTCAGGGAGGAGGTGACAGCAACCGACGCCGGACCTAGGCTTTGGAATTCAGGCCGACTGCAGGTAGCCTGCCAGCAGGATAACCCAATTGTAATGACTGCAACAGTGAAACACAATGAACATCAGCCGGACAGTTTCCAAAGCTTCAGGCCATCATCCCCACACCTAATCCATTAGTCTGCTCAAGCTGAGCATAACAATAAGACTGGTTTGCATAACAGGCACTTTAGAACTTTCATGCGAACTAAGAGAGGGAGGTTAAGTCCTGAAAAGACAATGGGGAAAAAAATCAAAAACAGATGTTCACACCCAGCATAAAAAAACAGGGAGGGGTACATGGAGAGGAGGAAGGCGCAGCTACTTTAGCAGTGATCATTCGAACATCTACTGTTATGGTAAGTTTATATACAACTGTACTATGTTCTTTATACTGATCACTGCTACAGTAACCTAAGCTATACGGGTAGATTACCATAGCTTAGAACAACTGTGAAGTAGAAGGGGAAGGGTCTAGGTGCCCCTGGAGAATGGTCCGAGTAAAGTCTATCCTAGATGTAGAAAAGAAGTCTACTCTATAGTGCTTTGCAAAAGCACAGCACAAGTTGCTGCTTAAAGAATACTTCGAGTACAATCCATTGCAAAAAGCTGTAGAGAAATATAAGGCCTTACTAGAGTGCGTCTTGAACCTGCCTGGAATAGTTTTGTTGTTCTCAAAATAACCTGAGGCAATGATTTGGAAATAGTCACTTTAACACAGGTTGTCCATTCTTACCTACATAAGAAATGGACAACTGATCAAAGCTCTGAAAGATTTCATTCTATTAAGACAGATGTTCACAAGCAGCTCGGATAGTAAATTATGAAGTATCTTTTCTACTTCATTCTTTGGTTCAGGAAAGTTAATTTGGCTTAAAGTAAGCTTGAACACCATTTTATGCATAAGACAGGAATTAGTTTTCAAAACAATCCCGGTCTCTGTGGAAAAGGAGATAAGGCTGACCTACCATAACAGCTTGCAACCCAGATATCCTTCCTGCACAGGTCAGTCCATGAAACTGTCTTCTATTTTAAGAACCTGAAGTCAGCCAGATGAGTTGGTTCAAATGGAACAAGTTTTAGCCTCTCTAACAAAATTAATATCTCAAGGGAGGAGCCACACGTTTTCTTGGAGGATTCTTATGTAGCACCCCTTTCAAAAACATTTTATCATGTGAATGCTCTGAAAAAGGTTGTACTGAGGTGCCTTAGCAGGCACCAGATAAACACAATCCTGTGTGATGAAGTCAAAAAACTCTTTTGAATGTTGTCTTGGAATCTCAGCCTGTGTAGAATTCCTGACACTTTGTAACGGACTCTGCAAAAATAAGCAAGTCATTCAAATATGGAAAAATGTGGATACCCTGTAGCCTGCAATAGGCTATGACAGGCGTTAGACACCTTGTGAATACTTGGAGCAGAGGACAGCCCACACACAAAAACTTAAAAAATGCCTGAAATTGGATGAATAGGAACCTGATATGCATCTTTTAAATCTAAGACTACTGAAAAAAACTCAAATGACAAAGAAGGGGAAAGAGGTTGGGAAGTGAAACACTTGAACTTGGACATCACAAACTGATTCATAAAGAAAGATACAGAACTGGTCTCCAGGAAGTTTTCTTTCTTTGGTACTAAAAGGCATTCTTGAATAAAATCCTTTTCCCAACTGGAAAAGAGGAGCTGCTTCTATTATCATCTGAAACAGCATGTAGCAAAGGACAGGAGCAAAGAAAAAAAAAGTTTGATCAGGTGAATGATCAGGAATCCCTGGAAAGGAGGAATTTCCTCCCACTGCCATCTATATCCCAAATGGATCAGCTTCAGAACCGTTTTGTGTTAAACACTCTGCTGGCAAAGAGAGAAATGGAGATTTGGGATTAATGGAATGGATAAGGAAGTGAAAGTAGAAGGGGAAGACAAGGTCCCTTACTTAATTGTCCTATGTTTTTTTAGGGGGGCTGGCAGTTCAAGCTTTCTTTTTCAAACCTCCCTGCTTTTCAAATGTCTGCTTGCCAGCATTCTGCACAGACTGTTTATTTTGTCTCTAGTCAAAACTGGACAAGGGAGCAGAAAATCCCTTGGAAAAATTAGAGAAGTTGGGCTGAAAAATCCGAGAAACTCCCTGAATCAACTTACCTCTCTCATCACTCTTTTTGATAGCCTCTGCAGCACAGGGTCCAAAACCTACATCCCTATTGAAATGAGAATTAAACGTTTTTGACATCTAGGAGGTTCTGACAAAAGAAAAAAGATATGCAAACCTCCTCAAAATAGTACCAGTGGCAACAGCCCTGGAAGCATCACCTATAGAGTTATAAGCACACTTCAAACAATAAGTAGTGACCTGAGAAATAAAAGAAACTAAAGTCATACAAAGCAGATTTTTCCTCACAAGGGAAACGGCAGCCAAACATTCCTCATACTTCCACAAATGGTCACTTCAAACTTTAACATGCAAGTCTGACATTTCAAAATTCAAAAAATCAAGTTGCAGAAGCCCACACTTTTTCCCCAAACCTATCAACAGCTTTATCATCTTTGCCATGAGAAGGTGGTTTAGAATTAACAAAATGCTTGGCAGCAACTACATTAATTAAAGCTACAGCTGCTGAGTCAGAGCTGGGATAAGTGTTTCAAAACTTGAACGACTGAGGAACTTTGTTCATTCTATCTGCTTTTTTTCAGGCAGCAGGGTGGCTGTCAGGGGAACCACCAGCTGTGGCAAACATCTCCTTCAATGAAGGTTCTGGGAATTCCAGTTCAAATAATTCATAGTATTTTCTGGGGGGGGGGTTTGAGAAACCTCAATGTTCTCTAACTGAAACGCAAACATTCTGGAAATACTCTCAGAGAAAGTGAATCCCTCGCAGAAAGACTGGTATATCATATTATCCTCAGAATCTGAATTAGAAATCTGAGGATAAAACCTACATCTGTCCCTTCACATTCCCCTACAGATTAAACATCCTTAAATTCTTCAGGGAAAGAAAAATTCCTTTTTCTTTTACCAGAAAACATCTTAAAAGAATAGTCAATAGCCTGGAAAAGAACTTGTGCCAAGCCCAATACATTAGTCTTGTAAAGAGAAACTGACACAAAATAAGTTAAATGTTTAGTTTTCCATATCTTTTTTATAAGAAAGTTGGAGCAAACCGACACAGTATTACCAGCAACAGCTTCCCTGTGGATTGGTACAACATTCTTGCCAAGGCAAGGCACATTCCCTGTCCCTCCTCCCACGACCAAGTGTGGCTCTCCCGTGCCCACTGAGGGACCGCAACAGCTGAAGATGACTTGGCTACCCCAGTCTACAGTAGCTATATGGACAACACCAGAGGGATTCAGGGAAATAGAGGAGTGGTTTGAGGAATTAGCTTTGATTAGAGCAGAGCTACCCACTTGAGGCTAAAGCAAATTACTAATTTTGTGGCTATAAGAAGGTCTGACTCGGAGACTGGTAGTGTTTCTTCAGTGAAGCTTAGCAGCAATAGTCTGTAAAACAGGAAAGTCGCACAAAAGTCTCTTATCCACAAAAAACAGTAAAAATAATTTTATCCAGCCCCCAGAAGAGTATAACAGAGAAAAAATGTTTTCTACAATGTTTTACCACAAAAGGAAAAGTGTGCATCCATTTAAAAGTACATAAAAGAAATGTGCCAGTCGATAAAAAAATCTGTTCCACGGATTTAAACATTTTTCAAATCAATTTAGTTTAAACAACAAAAAGTAATGTGTATTTTTTTTCAAAGAAAATTAAACAACAAAACAAGTTATGTGTAATCCCCCCCCAAAGGAACTTATCTGCCCAGTAAGAGAACAAAGGTAACCAACCGTCGATCCTCATAAGCCTGCAGTGGAGCACTCTACTCCTCTCTCTGTTGGCATTAAAGCAATGAAGGGCTTGGTGCCCATAGCAGACGTTTTAGTCAGCTTAGCTCAAGATGACAGTTTGAAAGCAAGGAAGGTGCCCTGAAGCTTTAGAAGCTGTCCACCTCTTATAGCCTATGCAGGATATAACCTCTATAGCTCAGGCTAGCTCTGTAGTGATCAATATGAAGACCATCTACCTTATCTAAGGGAGAATATAAAATATCAGTCTTAAATTTTCAGAAAGGTTTGAGAACAAAACAAACCTATATTCTCAATACTAACCTGGAAGCAGCAGCTCCTGAGGAAGAGACAGCAGCATCAATGGGACACCTTAAATACGCTTAGTAACCCGAGAAGCAAACGTTACAAAGGAACAGAAAGGTATTTTTTACCTCAGAAGAACGGTTAAATTATTAACTTCTATGCATGTTCTCAAAACAAATAAAATAAACTACAGTAAAAACTTTTACATAAGAGCTACAAAGTTTGAAATACTGAATGTTATTTTCTTCCTACAACGTACCTAATGCTTTCCCATCCTTAATAGAGGAAATGGGTTAGAAGCAGTAAACTGTTAAACATAAGCAGTTTTAGATGGGATACCACTGCTAGATCTGCTTCAGGGTATGAAATCGAAAACTTATGAGTTTAAGATACCCTATACCAGACTTGCTATTGGCAGGAGACTGACTTTCAGGTCAACTAAATACAGTGTGCAACACATTCTCTTAAGCAGGCAACATAGGAGGAGTGGCTGCAATATCAGCCATACCCATATGTAACAAATCACAATGCATTTTCACTGAAAAAAAAAAAGTCTTCAAAAGGGAAGCCGGAAGTCTAAAAACATACTTTTCTCAAAATCAAAACATTCAGATTGAAAAGAAATTCTTTAAATACAACCAATCCTTGCAATACTTGCTCTTCTGACTGAAAATCCAAGTCAGAAAGAGCCTGAACAAAAAGAAAACAGGGGAAAAGTAGTACTGAGCTCCTTAGAAAATCCCAGTAAATATCCCCTATCCACAGAAAAAGAAAAAGGAGACCAGAAGGTTTCTTTACTACGTTTCATTTGCCTGGGAATGCCCCTGGAAAATAACTCACTCACTCAAAGAAGGCGTAATAGTCCCGGATACAAGTTCCCTTACTTGGCTATGTGAAGAAGCCTTACCTTTCCCTTCCACTGAGACCAGCAAGAGAGTGCCTGCCAAGGGCAACACTACATCTGTAGAGGACATGGCTATCCCCTAGCCTTAAGTGGCTGCATATGCTACACCAAGAGGCTGGGGGCAAAAATGAGTGGTCTGAGGAACAACAAGCGAAGACAGCAGAGTCAAAACAGTGTGGCCAAAACAGGAAACAGCCCGACAAACAAAACTCAACTTATTGTTGCAGACAGGGAAAGGTAATAACAGAGATCAGTGGATGCTCCATTGGTAAGATAAGAAAGTGATCTAGAAGTCGGAAGGTGTAACCTGGACAAGTCAATAAAAGATAAAGCAGAGAATAAGTGGTTCTGAGATAAATAAAACACTGAAAGTATCCCCCAAGCACAGTATTCTGTCCTAAAAATACTATACATAAAACCTGACATTTTAGTCAAAAAAATAAAATTTTCCACAAAAATTTCACATAAGCATTCAGACATCAACTCCTGTATAAATACAATTACAGTCCTAAAATGTTATGTTTCCAGATAGACAACATTTTACACAGACAAAAAAAATCAGAATATTTTTAGTGGAAGGTTTCCCCAGCTAGGGACTTATTAGACCAACCGTGAAGTATCGTTAGCCAGCTGACAGTTAATGGGCCCCACCAAAAGAGTGGTCTTTGGCAACAAAAAAATATTTTTTGTACCCCAACTGCCTTTTTATGGGGCTCCCCTTGAGCTCATGAGAGTTGGAGTGCATGAAAGATGTCCTTAAGTTTTGAAATGCTGCCTGGTCATGAGGTGTACACCCATATAGCTTACGCTGCTGAACAATGATCTACATGTTGAACATCAAATATAACATTCTATCTTGCAAAGCCAGACAAGACTGCAAGTAAAAAAGTAAAAATTGAGGGGAAACCTTAGCTAACCAATTTGAAATACTTCTGCCCTAGTGATAAGAACAAAGGCCAGATACTTTTGCATACATTACCAACTACTCAGGAAGAGAAATCACCTGCTCTATATAGTAAAAGGTGCACAATGCCTGCTAATATTCATACATCATCATCCACGATGTAGCCTGGAATCCCAAGACGGCTAGATATTACAGTGCAACTTTCAAACAAATGGTGCTTAGGATCCAGGTTCTCAAGTTTTTCAAACTCCATTATCATTAAGGGTGTTACAACGTATGTTTGCAGGGGGCTTCGTGTCCAATTCTTCAGGAATGCTCCACCATAAGTAATGTCTATGTGGACTCTTTTGGAATGAGGAGTAGGAAAAAGGTTCACCCATGTAAACATGAATAATTAATTGTACGCCTCCTCTCAGAATCATTTTATGTTTGAAAACCTATTGCAAGCTCTGGACAGCACCATTCTTCAAAAATGAAATATTCTGAAATCCAAGTGTAGAATGGTTCCCTCTGGATAATCAGCAATCACTTCCACATAGATCCCCCTAAATATAACGTTTTGCTTTTTTCTTCAATAAATACCAATTTATTTTACTTACTTGCTGCATATATTACTTGTCTCATGTATAAAAACTATTATGCAAATATCTGTTTAATTTTTCAAAGCTTTTGATTGTGACACACCTAGTTAACCTTCATATATACCATCAATTCTTACTGATATATTCTACTCAAACATAATTACTGTTATGTTTTTATTTGTTTTACTGGGGCTTTTTTTGCTAGGCCCGAGTTGAAAAGAGATTATTTTTGATAAAGAAGGTCCAGTTGGGCATACACACATAAAAACGCATAATGCAATTCTTTCCAAAATGCATATTTTGTACTTTTTAACAAATAAGAAAAGGATTAACTATTAGTGGTAAAATAAGCAGATTACTTTTCAATGCATCAGCTGTGAATCTGTCCTCTCTTCTTGGGACTATGATGAAGACAGGTTTCCTTCCTCTCTCTCAAATCGGCTATTTTTCTCTGAAGCTCCTATGATGAGAGCAGCACACATCTCTGCCACACACACTACACTGTCATTTGCCACAAATCCCACATCTCTCACCAAATGAAAGACCACATTTCCTCCATATCAAGTAAGAATTGATACCTACATGGTACAACAATATATAAATACATATGCTTGACTTGCAGGAAACTACAACAGAAGCATATGGATGGAGGTGCTGTCTAGGTGGAAGGTGCAGGGGGAAATCGGTATCAATCAATACACCCTACCCGAGAGAAATCAACCAATACAATAAGAGCTCTCTGTACTATCCATATCTGGCAACCCTACTTTCATGACTTCTGACTGAGAGGAATCCCAAATAATATAATCCCCCACAGGGTGGCAGAAGCAAAAAACAGCTAACAGGCAAAGGCAAGCTGAATCACTAGCACTTACAAGTACTTAATTTAATATTCCTGTTTCAAGTTACGCAGACAAACTTGGTGCAAGTCATGACTTATGATTTCATGGCTAAATGAATAGTTTTCTGGCTTAATTGCATTATACATCAAATGTAAGAACTTTTTGTTAAAGTGAATGCCAAAAGTTCATTTGTGCAAGCAAGAGAACTGTAAGGCTTGAGGGCAAGGAATGCTCGAGAGGTGTGTGTGTGTGTGTGTGTGTGTGTGTGTGTGTGTGTGTGTGTGTGTGTGTGTGTGTGTCCCGATCACAGAAATCCCAAATGAATATCCACAAAGAAGGGGTCCCTCATATCACACTAATGGTTCTGAAAAGCATAGTAAAATGATATTGTGTGGTAATGTCATCTCTATACAACTGTGTGCATCTACACAACACCAAAAGTTACATTTCTGCTAAGAAAACAGACTAGATGACAAGGAGTTGCACAACTGCTAGAAAGTCAAATTAGAGAACTAATGAAATTTGAGAGAAAAATGTCCTTTTGTCATACTGCTCTAAAAATCCTTTTCAAACAAGATTGCCATCTACTGAATACTTACATAATCTATGAAACATACAGCCATTATCATTTTAGAGATCATCCTTTTTATGACATATTCTGATACCCATGTAAGATACTTAAAATAATACTAAGTGAAGATGCCTACAGTTTTAATTATAAACAGTAGCATGCAAAAACCACTAGTTCCAAGTGAGTCAGTGACCTAAAGTAGTACATAATCTAAGGAATTCTGCTACAATTTAAAGACTCTGCTTGAGACAATAAATTCAATTTACACCTCCTTAATCTTCACATAACTACAAGACTACTACAACTCTAATACAAATTCAGAAGGCATTCACAGTGAAATCAGACAGTTCATGCTTTTCCGATTTACAGAGATGTATGAAACAATCTATTAACAAATTAACTTACCAAAGTTTCACCAAAAAATGTTCTTCCACAGTTTTTGCATGGTAGCAGGTCACCAGCTTTCTTTGGATCATTAAAATCTTTAAATAAAATAAAACCTCAGCATTACAACAATATCAGAATGAAAGTTCAATCAATAACCTAACTAAAACTACCTTCATCTATTGGTCCACATCCTCAACAATTTGCTTCATACTGGACCAGTGGCAAGATGAAGACCTCTCATATCTAATGCCAATGAACAGAGAACATTTATTTTATTTTATTTACAGTAGACCCTCTTATCTGGTCTTGCTGGGACTGGACCTTAGGCTGGATAAACGAATGGCTGGTTAATCAGAAAAAAGCATACAAAATAATATTTATAGGTTATAAAACAGCTAGAATAACTGTGTTAGTATGCATTTTTCTAATGAATGTGAAGTCTAAAACTCAAATGTCTGTCATTATTTAGCCCAGAGGAGGTGGAAGTATTGCTCTTTTCCATTATCTTTTGCTAAGACTATGGCAGACATTTGATGGACAGTTAAAGAAAGGCTGGATAAGAGAAAGTCTACTGTACTTATTTAACATTTGTTTACCATGGAAGCCCGACTGGGTTTGTTGCCCATTTTCAGTGGAGGCCCGTGGAGAAAACTCCACATACAGACAAGTACACAGTAAAAAAGCACAGATATTATACAGATAAAACAAATTTAAACTAGTACACTGCGTTAATAGCATAGTAACTATACAGATAACAAAAAACAAACTATACAATAAATCAGATTATAATGACAAAGTATGCAATATAACAACTTTCAAACATTTGTCAAGTATTTTACAAGAAGCGTCTCCCATCATTTAATATGCATTAGAGTAGAAGGTTGTAGACAGAGTTGTGTGTGTCTTGATGTGAGGATATGTTGAGTACGTTCATCCGGGAGAGAAGCAAGAGCATTTGCCAAACCAGAAGTCAGAAAATCAGTGGAAAGGGGAATTAGATGGCATGGCCAAAGGTCAGTTATCTACATTAAGGGAGACACTGTAGTCCAAAACATTGCTGCAGAGACTACAAGTGGGGGGTGTACGAAATCTATAGGCAGCAGATTAGTGTAGTCATGGCAGCATGTACACTGAATTTCATGTACAAGTGCACATGTGCTCCCTACAAGTTAATTAGGCTGCTAACAAAAAGAACACCAACCATTTGATCAACCACCTTGGCATACCACTGTTCCAGCCCAGCTGACAGCCAAGACCTGCATACAAAAATGACAAGTACTACTATTAAGAAAGACTCATTGAAGAAAATGCTGTTATCGCCAGCTATGAGCCATAGAAGGGGGCTCATTAGCTCAATAGATCAGGGCAGGAAGAACTGGAAATGCTCGTTAACTATGTGCACTGAAGTATTATTCCATTTTCTCCTTTCAATTTTTTTGCCATTCCAAAACTGAGAGTTTCCACTGTTGATTAAGGAATCCTGTTTCTGCAGCCAAACAATCTAGCATTAATTAAATTATTACCAGGTCTTACTTGATGTTTTTCTAGTAGACTCCAGTCTTATGTAAAAACAGTCCTTATCCTTGTTTATCTTTTTTTTTTTTTTTTTTTAAAGATCCATAGCTAGTACCCAATAGTTTACATTCTGGCTAGTTCTCCATCCACTTCTGCTTTAAAAAATCACATTTCTACTTTCCACTGGTGTCATTCATGGACCGTGAAGATAACCTGTCATCAAATGCAGGTATGGAGGCGGAGATATTTTCTGTGCATTACCACTGCATTTGCATTTGACTTTGCTCAACGGAAGCATCCTGTGGACTCAATGACAGTTCATCACAATACTCTGCACGACCTGCTTCAGCTTATGAGACTGCTCTTCCTACTTTCAGCATACAAACTTAAGCCTTGTTCGCTGATATCTACTGGATATACTAAAAGTAGAGGTACACAGGCTTCTTTCTGAGAAGGCTACATCGCACTCTACTTCTTCCCAAAGTTTTAATACCCAGCCAAGTGGGGGTGTAGTGAAGAGATTTCTGTACTGCACTAAAACCTCATACTGTTGCCTCCTACCCAACCTAGCCTATAATAAAAGCATCTCTCTAAACACTAACTTTTATAGCCTTAAAACATATACTCATCATTCTGTTCCTCTCACAGCCATAACAATCCTGTTTTATAAGGACTACTCCTCTTCCCATGCATTCCGTGTACAAAACTGTGTTGCACTCATTAACTTAGGCAGTCATGGGCATTAACAGCTTCTCGAGCCACAATGCTAAAACATTCTCAGGAAATAGTCCACTTGGGCATAATCTCTTTTCAACTCAAGTCTACGCAAAAGAGCTCCAGTAAAACAAATATAAAAATATAACTAACTACATTCAAGTACACTACAGTAGGAAAAAGAATTGATGCTATAAGTTGAACAGACTGGTTCGCAGACATTTTTCCGATATCCTTATGCAAAAATGATGGATTAGTTCTTAGGGAAACTCTGTCCTTATCTCAAACAAGAAAAGGAGGTACAGACGCCAAGAGGCCTGTAATTCCAAAGGAAGACCTCCTTGCTTAACAGTCATTTTGTGGGAGTCTTCCAAGCTGTTTAGTTCTGACAGAAGATATATTGCATGGAGAAATTTCCAAAGCAAATAATGCAAGTCTGAACAGGGGTAAGAAATTGTAACCTCCTGTCTGTTGATGTACCACACTGTCAGTATTTGAAGAGTTCCTGGGGACCCACAGGTGGCAAAATGAATGGAGAGCCAGGACCAATGCTTTCATCTCTTTTTGTGTTTATATGCTGCTTTTTGTTGTTCTTTGACAAAATCACTGTACCTTAAAAACATTTGTAATCAAAGCAAACCTAAAGGCTTGGTCTGATGCATCCTCAAACACTGAAATGGAAGGTGGAATTTGAAATGAACTCCTGCATTCAGAATTATTTGTGAGATCCACCAATGAAGCTCTTTTTCTGTGAATGTCACGACAGCAATGGGGAAGGACAGAGGATGACAATGTTGAACCCATATGAACTTTAAGTACCACCAGATTTTCCTTATTTATAGTTTGTCAAAGAGTATCGACCAAATGGCAGATTCCACATACCCCAGGGCTCTCAAAATTTCTCTTTACAGGTCACAGCCAGGGACTGAAAGAAGTCCAAAGAATATAAACTTGTCTGAATGAAGAAATTCTATAATCAGAGAAGATTCTAAGAGGCAATCTAGGGACCATAAAGTCTAGGCTTGCTGAAATTCAAAATGAATCCCAGGTTCTGAAAGAAACTGCATGTGAGCTGCAAGTTCTGCAGAATTCAGTGATGAGAAGTGGCTTGAAATAGAAACTGCATAAGGTAAAACGGTGATACCATATTTTACATGATTTACAGGATTTTTTTTTGAGAGACTACATAATGATCTTTGGGATCTAATTTAATATTTTTAGCTGTGGATATTATAAATTGGTTTGGTTCTATACCTCAAAAAGAATGGCTAGAATATTTTCAGGATACTACTGTGAAGTTTGTTTTTTTTTTTTTTTTAAACAAGTAATGATATAGTCCTTGTGCAACATTTTTATGACATTAGTTTTAGAATATAATTTTGTATTTTTTGAAGGGAAAATCTATGAGCAAATTAAGGGTGTGGTGATGGGGGCAGCATGTGTTCCCATCTTTATGAAGTCCTGAAAAGAGAAATGTGTTTGAGTAATTTTTTTCCTTTTGTAAATTATATTTATGATTTTTTAGAGGACATCTTTAGTCTGTGGGCTGGTCAAGAAGAGGAAATTAAGAATGTTATTTCTTATAGTAATGAATCAATGTTATTATGTTTTATGTATTCAACTAATTACAAGGTTATTCATTACCTTGATGTTTTGATAACTAAGGGCAATATTTTTTTCTTCTACTGTTTATCGGAAAGCAACCTATAGTAATTCATATCTTAATTACAAAAGTGCCTACTCTTACCATCAAGAACGTTGCTTGGTGATAGGGCAGGCTATTAAGGCTCTCCCATACTATAGCCAAGGATTCTGTTTTCTTTGAAGAACTTAATTATCTCAGAGATATGTTTTTAATAAGAGGATATCCCATTAAAGTAACTCATGACACCTTTCAATACATTACTGATCATCGCCAAGTGAGGTATTCCCCTTTTCTTGGGAAGTCTAGTGATTCCAGCAGTCACTCTTTTAAATTGGAAAATTCTAACAAATATTTTAACAATGATATGGACATACTAGAAAAATTAAAGATATTATTAAACTTAATTAGAACATTTTTAGAGCCAATGAATTTATTTTTTTTTAACTTTAAGAAAATATGTGAGCACCCCATGACAGTGATGGTCTTAATTCTAACAAAGAGGAACATACCAATGTGGTGCATGTGGTACTTTTATGATAAACCTTCATTATCAGAAGGTTTAGTCTGTTTAGCTAAATGCATGTCCCACATTTTATGTAGGGTAAAACTGAGCGTCCCTTGAAAAAAGAAAATATTCAAGTATTTATAAGATATAAGCTAAGGACACTAATCTACTACACTGACACCCTTTAGTTTGTCATAATTTTAAGAAATTTGTATTTGATACATTGGAAATAGTGTTACGTGACCCTAGGGGTGGAGCCTGAGAAAATTCCCTAGAACACAGGGAATTGCTTTGGTAACTCCGTTTACATGCTCATAACAAACATGATATCAATGGGTATATTTCTATTGTTCCTTTGTTAAAAAAGATGGCTGCAAAACTTTGAAATCGTAGTTACACTGCTATTTTTTTATAAATGTGGCTTATTTACTGTCTTTTTACCTTAGTGAGGTGTACTTTAACTGAATTATTTTATTGTTAATAAATATTTGTTAGTTATGATTGTTGGTTCATTGCTTTGTTATAATCAGTTCTGATGAAGTCCTGTTCTTTATGGACAAAAGTGCTTAACTGATTATACTTTAATAAAGTTTTACATCTGCCAGTTGGCTGTTTGCTTGGCTTTGTATGTGCTACCACTCTAGTTTTACTTGTTGGGGTGCAGCAGTTTTGTTCTTGCTTTTAAGATGGATAACATGGATCCTACAGAATGCTACTACTGGGACCATGCACATACTGTTGAAGCAGTGGAAAGACCAAAGGGTAGGGCAGTAAACTGAAAGTGCAAGTCAAAGGAATTAAATCATAGAAATTGTCCATAAAGAAGATAGATTAGATTACGAAGATAAGCATCCCTGAGGTCCAGGGTAGCCAAGAAGGCATTTTGAAGAGTTTGGGGAAATGCTTGGTATAGTCAGCATTTTTAATTTTGGAATGTTTAAGAAACTGTTCAGATTGACAATTTCAGAATAGGTTTCCATGTGCCTTCCTTTCTTGGAACCAAAAACAATCTAGAGTAGAAACCTTTACCTCTTTGATCTAGTGAAAAAGGTTATATTACAGTTTTATTAGAACTTTTGTTTCAGGGAGTGCAAAGTGCTGTTGGTTTTGTGAAACTTAAGGATCAGTGTTGAGGAGGAAGAAATTTCTACTGTAGAGTGTATCCTTTCTGAATGATTCTCAAATACCGGTGTTTGTGATGATCTTTTTCCAAAGGAAGGAATGAAAGGAAGTTTGTTAGGAAGGCCAAGTTGGAAGGGGAGGGAGGGGCTGTAGTTAGTAGTTGAAAGGGGCCTTTAGTTGCCTGGAAAGCTGTTTTATGCTCATCTTGCCAGTTAAGACTTTTTGCCCTTTTGTTGTACAGTTTTTTTAATGACAGAAAGGGCCTGACTTGAAGGGGTCATTTATTTGAAATTAAGGAACAGCAGAAACAAACAAGTTGTTTAAAACCCTGTACAATTCTGCCCCTTCTTCCAATGTTTTGAATATCTCTGCAGAATGGTGGCCAAAAAGAAAGTCCTTTATCTGAAAAAGCATCCAAAAGTTTTGCCTTTATGTATTCTGGGTGAGACTGTATTGCACATGGAGACCTACTGTGAATCTGGCAAGTCTAAGCACTTTTTAAACATTGCAAAATTCAAAGCGCTGACTACACAGAGCCTTTCCCCACTAACTCTTCTAAATTCCCTTTTGGCTGCATTCTTAGCACTGAACCAGAGGTAGCAGCCCCGGAAGAAGCACATGCCACATCATAGGTATATTTTAATAGAATGGCATACTACATGAGAAGCAGAAGATATCATAGACTGCATTGCTAAATTACAGTCACTGTCAGGGATATTTGGCACAAGTTTGCTCATGCTAATTAAAAACAGATGTGCCCCTATTAGTTAATCGCATGAAAGGCTACTGTAGCAGACATATATACTTTTTCATTTTTCTCCTTTAACTACCCATGGCTCAACTGTCACTACTGGGGAGGGCCTCGAAAGAAGCAAAAGGCTCTGAAGGCTTGCCAACATCAGTAGAAATAACACGTTCTAAGGCTGGATTTTCATACAAGTATTTTTGTGAATCAGGGACTTTGCAATACATGTTAGGCTTTCTGGGACCTATGACTCATGGCTTAAAGAAAAAAGACTTCCAAGAACTGGAGGGACAGAAGGAGGCTTGGGAAGATCAATATGCAAAAAGATCACATCTGTTTTGTGACTGAGATCTGTTTGCCCGCTCATCTAAAATGCTGCATCATTTTCTAAATACTTTCCCCAAAAGGACAGCCCTTCCTGAGGAGAATCAGAGGACATGGTATCATCAGATTCAGATTCATATCCTAAAAGGGAATGAATCTGAAAGAATAATCCAAACTGTCAGATCCTGACTCATATGTCCCCTTTTCCTTTTACTTGGGGGGACTGAGAATGGTTAAGATCCAAAAGTGCTCTAAATAGTTGCTGAGAAAAATCATGTCATTCCTGTTGAGGGTCTATTGAAACAGGAGTGGCTAAAGTAGAATGATGCTTGGGATTTTGTTTCTTCTTTTTAGGAGTATTAAAGAAAGTACAGCGGACATATGTGACCCTAATCCCAGAAGTACCTCCAACAGAGAACCAAGGATGCGCTCACAAACTAAAATGTATGGCACTATAACTGCTCCTTTTGAAATCACCAGCTTATATTCCTCATTCGAGAATTTAGCAGCCATCAGACCAGTCAGATGGGACATGCCTGTAGGGAGTTTCTGATCACCTTCAGTGGAATCGCCACAGAGGGAAAAGACCCAAAGCTTGAATGGTCCACAGGCTTTTCAACTGTGTCAGTGGTTTTATCCAACTCTGACTGGGGTAAGGAAGCCAAAGTAGAACAAGCCTCCTACAGTTTCTTGGTTTTCTTTTTTAGCTGTGAGGGGACACCTGAGGTTGGAACTTCAGGGAAAATGGTGTCTCACACTACAGTCTTTAACTGTTTGTTCTCCAAATCAACATTAAGAGAGGAAAGACTGTTCTGCAAGGTCTTCGGAATGAAAGCCTGACAAATGTCAAAAGCCCCAATATTAATGTTTATGCCCCAAGCAAAACAGACACTATGAATACACACCTTAGTAGGGAATTTACCTATCATAAAGGCAGATGTCTCTCTAATAACATTAATAAACTTCAGTATAAAAAACAGAAAAAAAATGAAGAAGGGTCTTCAACAGGGTATTTAGCATTCACTGGCAGTGGCAATCTGGATCATTTCAAACAGTTGACAGACCATGAAAATGACAAATCACAAATAGTGCCCATACGCCCCTTATGTATCAGCATGCAACACTCACCCCCAAGTCCAAGGTCAGATATATGGAGCATAAGGAAAGAACACCTGAGCTTTGGCATACTGTCCAAACAGGATACAGCCCAATGGTCAGCACTGCTGCAACAATGATCTAATGATTAACATCTACATATCTGTCAACTAGTTTTACTTCTGGCTGCGAGTCAATCATCAGAGAAGACTGGAAACAGAGTGCTACATTTCTGTATCTTCTTCTTTCGGCTGCTCCCGTTAAGGGTCGCCATAGTTGATCATCTGTTTCCATTTCTTCCCGCCCTCTGCATCCCGCTCTGTCAAACAAACCACCTGCATGCCCTTTCTCACCCACATCCATAAACCTTATCTTAGGCCTTCCTCTTTTCCAGTTACCTGACAGTTTCATCCTTTGCATCTTTTTCCCAATACACTCTGCATCCCTCCTCCGCACATGTCCAAACCAACGTAATCTTGCCTCTCTGGCTTTGTCTCTAAACCTTCCAACCTGGGCTGACCCTCTAATATACTCATTTCTAATCCTGTCCACCCTGGTCACACCCAGTGCAAATCTTAACATCTTCAACTCTGCCACGTCCAGCTCTGACTCCTGCCTTTTTTCAATGCCACTGTCTCCAACCCAAATAACATAGCTAGTCTCACTACCCTCTTGTAGACCTTCCCTTTCACTCTTACTGGTACTCGTCTGTCGCATTCACTCCTGACACTCTTCTCCACCCACTCCATCCTGCCTGTAACTCTCTTCACCTCTCTTCCACACTCACCATTACTCTGAAATGTTGATCCCAAGTATTTAAACTCATCCACCTTCACCACCTCTACTCCCTGCATCCTCACCATTCCTCTATCCTCCCTCTCATTCACACACATATATTCTGTCTTAGTCCAGCTGACCTTCATTACTCTTCTCTCTAGAGCGTATCTCCACCACCTGTTCCCTACTCTCACTACAGATCACAATGTCATCTGCAAACATCATAGTCCATGGGGACTCCTGTCTGATCTCATCTGTCAACCTGTCCATCACCACTGCAAATAAGAAAGGGCTCAGAGCTGATCCTTGATGTAACCCCACCTCCACCTTAAACACATCCATCACTCCCTCCGCAGACATCACCGCTGTCACACTACCCTCGTTCATATCCTGTACCACACTTATACACTTCTCTGACACTCCCGACATCCTCATACAATACCACAACTCTTCTCTAGGCACCCTGTCATATGCTTTCTCTAAGTCTACAAAGACACAATGCAACTCCTTCTGACCTTCTCTGTATTTCTCCAACAACACTGTCAGAGCAAACATCGCATCTGTAGTGCTCTTTCCTGGCATGAAACCATACTACTGATCACTAATCATCACCTCCCTTCTTAACCTAGCTTCCACTACTCTTTCCCGTAACTTCATTCATTGCTACATTTCCATATACTGCGAGGGGAAAAATTCCTAAACATTTAAAATATGTTTGAGTGCATTGCTGTGATAAGACACAAATTTCAGAATTACTGTAAAATGAGAAGAAATCCTTCATAAAACTGCCAGCTGTTCTTTACAAAGAAATAAGGTTCCATTAAAGCTGCTGATGTTTATACTAATGAATTAAATAATCTAGTCAAAGGCAGTAAATTTGAGGGGAAATGATTCATTTGTATGAGACACAAACGTGTATGGTATCAGAGATGATCAGATGAAGGACAGATTATTAAGAGAATCAGGATTTAATATTCAATAAATTGGCAGATATGTGCACACCAGGAATATTTTTATTCAGTTGAAAGAGCTCACAGAAATGTCTGAATTTTTTAAAGCTATCCAAACCAGACAGAAATAATGAGAAGCATGCCATTGATAAATTATGCATGAAACGTATCTCTTAGAATGATAAAAAGAAAGAATCCCAAGTATAAAGACTGAAGAGAAAATCACTGCTTAAAGTATGTAAAAGGAGAGAAGCAAACTTTCAATTAAAAAAAATGCATGCAGTGGACTGAAGTTATGAAAATGAGTTGTCTGTAGGCATACTTTGACTTTTTGTGCTGTGAATGCACACAGTTACTAGTGGGCAAGTAAAGTGCAAAGAAAATCTGTATCCAGTGTGATGCACCAACACTGTCCCACTAATCAAGGTGCCTCAATCCTCACCACTAGCACCAGGGGTAGGGACGCACATTGAGACGACTACAAGTACACACAGTATTTCCAGATGCAGATCACTGCATCAAGTGCAATTTCCCTTAAGAGCACAGAGGCCACAGTCAGTCCAGGGCTGGTTTCTTCCACTTTCTCCAGATTCCCAATAAGACTCCCACTGGCACAGCTATAGAGTCAGCTGAGTGGCCAAGCCAAAATCTCCAGCGCCCTCTCTGTCCAACCAGTGCTTCATGTCTCTGCCCGAGTAGCTGACACACACACACTCCTAGAGGTTTGATTTATATACAAATACACACACACACACACACAATTGGGAAAGGCTGGCACAGATTTACTAGCTATGTTCTCTTTTGCCCAGACTATAAAAGGTAGTTATCCCTGCCACCAGCCATGTCCTTATCAGCTACTTTAAGGCCCTTAACAAAAGGGTGTGCAATCTTACTGTGTAATGTTACTATTAATCCAAATGGTAGTTTGACCAAGTGCAAGGCTATTAGGAGTGGCCCACAGTGTCACCAAATAAATATGCAAGTATTCTAAGAACTTAAATATGTTTCACAAATATCAGCCACAATGAAAGGTTTAAATATATTTAAATTATAAACAATAAAAGAACAAGAAAATACTCCGCATATAATTACAGTTACATCAGAGTTCAAAATCATAGGAAATATTTAAAGCAACAGTGCAGGACAGTCTCAAACAATGAAAAAAAAACATCCAAATTAAGCTTTGCTATATTATTGACTATATCTAAAAGAATTATCCTATTCCCTAGACTTACAGAGCAAGCAGGCAGATGTGGTCAAAGACAAAATACAAAATGCTTTCTCTCTCTCACACAGACTTTCCAAATTAATACCCCAAATATACTGCCAGGATACTTGCACAATGACATCACTTCTTGTCATCTGACTTCAGTTCCCAGGCTCCAACCATTGATCAGGTATGCATCTACCCGTGAAAATACATAGACCTCAGATCTTTTGGCAAATGGTGGAAGTCATACAATAAATTTACATTCCTCCACATTTAAAGACAATACAAAAAAACTTCTAGTTCTAGAGATTCAAGCAGATTTAATAAAGCCAACATTAAGTGTACACTAAGTGTACATGATATATATGCAATCACAGTTTTGTGCTTTCTAGTCAACTGGTTATGCTCTTGTTAGAGACCTCAGATCTTTTGGCAATGGTGGAAGTCATAAAATAAATTTACATTCCTCCACATTTAAAGACAATACAAAAAAACTTCTAGTTCTAGAGATTCAAGCAGATTTAATAAAGCCAACATTAAGTGTACACTAACTGTACATGATATATATGCAATTGCATTTTTGTGCTTTCTAGTCAACTGGTTATGCTCTTGTTCCTCACAGGGATGAACTTTTTTGTTTCTCTTCTCCACCTTATTACTCTGACATTTATATAACTTTTTATTGAATGTTGTTGTGTGCGTGTAGAAAAACATTAGTGAATACTATTCCTCTGTATAGCATTGCCTTCTTCATGTTCTGTATAGTTTATATACTGTAAAACAATTCTGAATACATTTTATTTTGTAAAAAGGTTTGCTGATCTATACTACTATTTTTTTTCCTGTGGAGATTTTCTCCCCAGGCCGCTGCTGAAAATGGGCAACTAGCCTTTGTGGTAACCTTTAAGACTCCTTTGTCAGTATTTAAAGCTACAAGAATATCAGTGAGAAAATTAAAATTAGGAGGAAGAAGGTATACATTATGTCATGTTGTCTGTTTACTCAGAACAGTGTAGGCTTTACTGAGTCTGGCCTATTATGTCTCCTGTTGCACTGAAACTGAAAGATAACATCTCTTTTTATGGCCCATCAATAAAGTAATTCAATCTCAACTATTCTTCTGAAGTTGACTTCTTGTATTGCAGTTTCCATTGTTAAAATACATACATCTAAAGAGTTACAATAGCGTATATACATTTCTGTTCTAATCCAGCATGGTGCACTGTGGTCACACCTCTAAGTTCCATACTTTACAAAATATCTCTTCAGCACACGTTTGTATAAACCATCTTATATGACATGCAGTTCTAATACATTTGTAAGACAATCATATGAATCATGTTGATATTCACAAATGACATACAATTATTTACAAAATTCCAGCTAGCTGGGCTGGCAGTATTGGAGAATCAATTCAATCCATAAAGTCAGCTCAAAACTAGTAATCAAAGCATGGTATTCAGAACAGACAATGGCAAACTGTACAATATTATGAATACACAACCACTGGGAACACTAAAGACAGTTTAGTCATTAAAGTGCAAAAATCCATTTATTTATTAAGATCATTGTGCAAAACCAAGCAAGCAGACAGAAAAAAAAAAAAAACGCGCATAATGTAAAAATCAATTCCAAACAGCTGATGCAGCAGAAACATCATCTCTGTTGAGTCATCTGACCTGCAGAGGCTTGATCTGCTAAAATATATATATATTTTTTTAACATAAATCAACATACAACAAATTTGAAAAATTAATAATTTTCTTAAAGAGTATGAAAATATACTTAATGTCTTGGACTGTTTACCAGGGGTTCACACTTTCAAACATTGTGCAATGTTGCCAGCAGTGAATACTCCAAAAATTCCATTAGCGTTTATTTACAAAAAAAAAAAAAGCTGAAGAGCATGGGCTGTGATTATAAAATAGACGGACCATATGAATGGGTGTACAATATGGTTACTATGGTGAAACCAGACAAAATTATATTTGTATAAATCTGCAATACTTTAAAAAGTTACAAAAAAGAGCATTACCCAACTTGTATAATTTAAAAGGCCAAGTGCAAGAATGTGCAGAACTAGTGAAATGTATCACACACACTGACCAAAGAGAGATAGCAAACCTGCCAGCGGATAGGTTTAAAATTAATTCCCTTATCCCTACTAAACCTATCACAAACCCTCCCCCAAACTTCACCTCACTTCACATATCTGAAGTACAGTTGTGTACCTACCATAAAGATGTTCGAGTGTATTCACTGTTGCAGTCATTACACTGGCAGGCTACCCGTCGACCTTTAATTCCAAAGTCCTGGTCCGGTGTCGGTTGCTGTCGCCTCTTCCCTGACGTCAGTGCGCCAGGGGTATAAAAGATGCAGCCGACGCCATTTTCTTCAGTTTTTCTTGCCCCAGATGTCAGGTGCCCCCAAAAGGGTAGGCTAAAAAAAAACATTGCTTATAAAAGCATGCACTAAAATAAACAATACCTTCATCTACAAGCAAATACACCACATAGGTTGTATAGGATAGAGAAGTACAGATAAGTCCCAGCAAAGAAAGGGGGATGGTGGGTGGGTAACCTGAACTGCAACAGTGAATACACTCGAACATTTAGATTTATGGTAGGTACACAACTGTACTATGTTCATTGTGTTTCACTGTTGCAGTCATTACACTTGGGTTGAATCCCAAAGCGGAGGTTGGGTGGCTGTGTCTAAATAGAATTAGGAGTGGCTATAAGGCCCTGCAGAACTGCAGTGGCAAAGTCTGCTCTGGATTTACAGTAAAATGTAAGTGGTAGTGCTTAGTAAAAGTGTGCACTGAAGTCCAGGTTGCAACCTCCAAAGTTTCTTTGGTTGGTACTCCTCTGAGGAAGGCTGCTGAGGTGGCTGCTGCCCTGGTAGAATGTGGTCTAATGCCCTCAGGCACTGACTTGCCATGTTGTGAATAGCAGAAACGAATGCAGTGTCCTATACATTTTGAAATAGTCTGCTTTGAGATAGCCTTTCCTTGTGATCCTGCAGCATATGCCACTAAAAGTTGCTCAGTCTTTCTGAAAGCTTTAGTTTTGTCCAAGTAGAAGCGTAGCTGTCTGTGTATGTCTAAAGAATGCAGAAGTCTCTCCCCTTTATTATGTGGGTTTGGGGAAAAAAGTAGGCAAATGAATGGTTTGGTTAAGAGCCACACTGGACACCACCTTAGGCATAAATGTTGGGTTGGTCCTTAGAGAAACCCTGCCCGGATGGAAGATAATAAAAGGTTCCACAGCCATTAATGCCTGTAACTTCTTGCTGAAGTTATTGCTATGAGCAGAGCTGTTTTCCATGATATGAATTTTATCTCAGCTGTATTGGCTGGCTCGAAAGGTGGCTGTGCAAGTTTTTCCAAGACAAAATTGAGGTCCCATGCAAGTACTGGTGCTCTCCTTGGAAGTCTTATATTTTTGGCCCCCCTGAGGAACTGCCTAAGCAATGGATGTGAAAAAATAGGTGGGTCTGTATTGTAATGAGCTGAAATGGAAGAGGCATGGACCTTAATTGATGAGAAGGATAGGCCTTTGTCCAGCATCTCAGTTATATACTGTAAAATCTGAGGTACATTTGGGACAAGCGTGTCAATTCCTTGTGCCTGGTTCCAAGCGCAGAATCTCTTCCATTTTTCTGCATATGATTTTGTGGTGCTGGGCCTCCTGGCCTCCAAAATAACATCCATAACCGCTTTAGAAAGAGGTGTATTCTGAATGGTTACACTATCCGCCAAGCAGTTGACTGTGCAGGATCTGATTGTTTTGTTGGGTCAGTAAATGAGGAATTTGAGGCAATATCCAGGCTGGACCTTGGGACAAGCTCCTTAGGATTGGGTACCAGTGTTGGCATGGCCAATCTGGGGCAATTAGTATCATTTGTGGCTTCTCTTGGCTGACCTTTAGGAGCACCTTGGGGAGGAGAGGCAGTGCAGGAAAGGCATATACTGTAAGGCTGTTCCAGCTGAATGACAAGGCATCCACTTTCCATGCTTGTTTGTGATAAGTCCTTGTGCAGAATCTCTGAAGTTGGCAGTTGTGAGGGGAGGCAAAAAGATCTATGTCAGGGCATCCTCATTTCCTTGTTATCATGCTGAAGATTTGTGGATCTAGTTTCCACTCGTGAGGATCCATGAGGTTTCTGTTTGGTCCGTCTGCCAGAGCATTTGTTTTTCCTGGCAGGAATTGTGCTTGCAGGTGTACTTGGTAGGTCAATGCTGTGTTCCACAAAATCATGGCTTGTCTGCAGAGGGGGTAGGAATGTATGTCCCCCTGCTTGTTTATGTACCGTATAACTGTGGTGTTGTCCGTCTTTATCAGCAGCTGTCCTGGATGAAGTAGGTCCTTGAAGGCTGTCAGGGCATTTTGCACAGCTAGCATCTCTTTTTGATTGATATGAAGATGCCTTTGGCTTGGAAGCCATGTGCCCTGATGCCCCCCCCCTCCCCCGGGCATAATCTGATGCATCTGTTGTTGGTAAAGTGAATGGCTGTCCCTTGTTGTGGTGACAGGCCTGTGCCCACCATTGAAACTCCTGTTGCAGGCAAGGAATGAGTGAAATTAATGACTCCAGGCTGTGGCAATATGGAGTCCAAACACTTTTTAGATACCATTGTAGTTTCCTCATATGCAGTCTTGCATATGGAATTAGCAGAATGCAGGCGGCCATGTAGCCCAGAGCCTGCAGAATTTTTCTTGCAGATAACTGGGTCTTTGTTGCCATGCTTTTGAAGTAAGAACTCAGTTGCCTTTGTTTGTCTGGCGTGAGATAAGCCATCTGGGCAGTTGTATTTAAGCTTGCACCCAGGAATATTATCTCTTGAGAGGGTACTAGTTTTGATTTATTTTCGTTTACTGTGCACCCTAGGCAAATTAGTAATCTTTTTACAAATGCCAGATGCTGTAGTAGAATGTCTTTGGTCTCTGCGTGAATAAGACAGTCGTCCAAGTAGGGATATATCTGAATTCCTCTTTGTCTGCAAAATGCAATTACTGGTGCCAGGCATTTTGTGAAGACCATAGGCGCAGTAGATAAGCCAAAGGACAGTGCAGAGAATTGGTAGTGCATTCAGCCAGCTATGAATCTGAGGTATCTTCTGCAAGATTGTCTGATTGGATCTCAGAGGCATACCTGCATGTCCCAAAGTTACAAGCCAAGCCCTCTTGCCCAGCATGGGCTGAAGCTGTTGTAGAGTCAACCTTTTGAATTTTGGAATGTCCAGAAAAGTATTTAGAATAGACAGGCCCAGAATTGGTCTCCATGCTTTGTCCTTTCTTGGTACTAAGAAAAGTCTTGACTAAAATCCTTGTCCCTGCTCTTGTTGTGGCACTGTCTGAATGGCCCTCATGTCCATGAGAGATGAAACTTGTTTTTTTGCCTCTGCCCATCGATTGTGTGGCAGGTCTGGCATACCTTCTGCCTTTGGAAGGGTGTGAAAGTGGAACCTGTAGCCCTGAGAGACTATATTTAGGACCCATTTGTCCAGGGTGATAGTGTGCCAAATTTGTGAAAAAAGTGCTAGCTTTCCCCCTAAAGGTGCTGCCAAATGATAAGTGCTTGGCATTGGCAGAGGGAAGTCATTGGGACTGTTTCCTATATGGCTGTGATTTCTCTTCTCCACTTTTGGAGGGAGGAGCACCCCATTGTTTGGGCCTGTATGAGCCCTGGGGCTGTTGTCTGCCTCTAGGGCATCTGTAACTGCCTCTTTTTGGCCTGTCTGTCACGGGAAAGGACCAATTCTTAGAAGGCCAGTTCCTGCTAAATCTGGGTGGCTGTACCTGTAAGAAATCCTTCACTGTCTGCATAGATTTAGCTTTATCCTCCATTTTCTTCAACACCTCTTCTCCCTTAACACCAAACAAAGTATCATGCTGTAATGGAGCATCCAATAATTTTGCTTTAACATGATCAGGCAGAGTCTGTTCCTTTAACCAAGCATGCCTTCTAATAACAGAACCTGTTACAGCGGCCCTGCAAGAGGCCTCCAGCGAATCATAACCACATTGCAAAGTATGCTTTCCCACTTGTTCAGCTGCATGCAAGAAATCCTGCAATTCCTTGTTCTCAGAATTAGTCAACATTTTCTGTTTTAACAGAGACATTAAGTATTGCTGATATTTAAGCATATGAAACTGACAATTTAAAGCCCTTACAGCCAAGGTAGCAGAAGTGTAAACTTTTTTCCCCCATCTGTCCAGTGCCCTAGAATCTCTATCTGAGGGGACAGGGTTTTTTGCAGTAGCAGCCTTGACCCCTTTGGGACCCTGAGAAACAGTTTCTGGGTCAGCAGCAGGGTTTTTATATAGAAATTTATGAGAATCTGAAACCCTGTAGTATCTGTCTGGCTTAACAGGTGCAGGAGGTAGAGAGTCTGGGAGACAGGCCGGACTCTGAAAATACATCTACAATGTCTAGAACAGGTGGAATAGCAAGAGGTCTGTGCTGAGGTAGTAAAAGAAAATCTCTGAGCCTTTTCTTAGAATCTGAATAATCTTGGCTCTCCCAGTGGAAATGCTCCCTCATGGTATGCAGGGTTTCCCCAAACGAGTAATCCTCAGGAGGAGAAGCTGAAGGAATAGATTCTTCAGCATCAGAATCCTCATAGGGAGGAATAGAGTATCCCTGTTCTGAAGAGGAGTCAGAGGAAATGGAAACCTGATCAGAGGAATCATATTCAGTATCTTGCTTAGGCCTCTTATCAGGAGGGGGATGGGAACCCCTGATTAAAGTAATTAGGTCTTCGGCCGCTTTGAGCATCTGTTTCTTAGACATGGAAGTCTGTCCTGGAGAATGCTGTACTGGTTTCCTTGTCTTTAAAACTGTTTTAGTCTTTGTCTTGGATGCTGAAGTTGGCTTGATATAAAAGCTGTGTAGGTCTGAAAACACCCTCAGCAGCCGATGCCTGCTCAGCAGCTCCGGACCCATCTGAGGGATTAGTTTCCGAAGGCCCAATAACTTGAGTATCCAGAGGCCTAGCTGTCTCCACGTGGGAGTCGGAGGCAGCCTGTGGCTCTGAGGTAGCGGGTGTCAGGGGCTGCGAAAGCACCTCAATGAGAGCCAGCGAACCGGCGACTGGCCTAGAAGAGGCTTCGTCATCGGTTTTGGACCTCGGATGCCTGTCCTTTTCTTTTTCCTTGCGCTTTTTATGAATTCCGGTAGTCGGTTGTTCCGACGGCATTATATAGTTAAACCTTTGGCCAAAGTAATGAAAAGCAAAATCGTACCGACGCTTAAAAGTGCGTTGGTTAAATCTAGCACAAAACCGCCAACTAGCTACGTCGTGGTCAGGGCCTAAGCAAGGAATACAGTAAGAATGAAAATCCTTATGAGGTATTTGCTTCCCACAAGAAATACAATTGTTAACTTTTTCTGACATCGGTCTAGAGTAAGAAAAAAAAAAAAAAAAGTTTCCCCAATGGGGTACTTAGCTTTAAAGAAGACTTTGGATCTGAAATTCAATTTCGAAAATCTCAGGAGTCAGCCGAACGGCACTTGCGAACTGCTTTTGCTTCAGGCACCACGCGGCAAGAAAGACTGAAGAAAATGACGTCGGCTGCATCTTTTATACCCCTGGCACATTAGTCAGGGAAGAGGCAACAGCAACCGATGCCGGATCAGGACTTTGGAATTCAGGCCGACTGCAGGTAGCCTGCCAGCAGGATAACTCAAGTGTAATGACTGCAACATTGAAGCACGATGAACATCAGGTCATCAAAGCCTTGTCCAAAGCAAAAAAACACAGCCTCTATGGGACCAGATGACATCCCAGGCCGTCTTATAAACAGGCTAAAACTCAATCATAGTCAGCCACAGGCTTTGTTCCTGCAGAATGGAGAACAGCAGCTATTCCCCTCCACAAAGGTGGCTTAGCAACAAACTTGAGGAATTACAGACCCATAAGCCTGGCCAGCCTCATCTGTAAGGCCATGGAAAGTATCATTATTGACATCATAAATAAAGACACAGGCGACCTCCAAACCCTGGGATCCTACCCATTGTGGCTTCTTCAAGGGCAGATCCTGCCTGTTAAACCTGGTGGATGTTTTCAAAAATGTGATCAGGGCCACTGGCAAGGGCAAATCTGTGCTCACAGCATATCCCGACTTTGAAAAGGCTTTCAACACAATCCCACACTCAGGCATTACCAATATTCAGTAAACTGAATATAAATCCCTTCATTGCAAGATGGGTTGCCAACTGGTGCACAAACCAGACACACACTATCAAAGTGGGCAACTCCACATCAACCAGCAGACTTGTTACCTGCGGGGTGCCGCAGGGGTCAGTGCTGGGCCCCTTGCCTTTTGGTATATACATCTCAGAAGTTCAGGTCAAAACTAAAGGGTTGTGGCTAACCAAGTTTGCAGATGACTGCAAACTAGGTGCAATCATTGAATCCCCAAATGATGTCAGTATACTCCAGGATGGTCTTATGCAAACCAATGACTGCAGTCTTAGTCACGGTCTCAAACTGAATGCAAAGAAATGCATAATCATTCCCTTTGGCACAAACAGTGTCCCTTCACACTATCAATTCAACAACAATACCCCAAGTGCCTACAAAGTCGTACGGGACCTGGGATCACAAGCTGACTGTGACCATAACTTCGACCACCACCTATCTACTGCAGTAAGGAAGGCTTTCTAAACAGCACACGTGATTAATAAAGGCATTACCTCAAGAGCAAAAAAGAGGTTATAACCCCTCTACAGTCTGCACTAATCCAGCCCATAATTGAGTATAATGCCCCATTCGGCATGTACAGTACAAAGCACCTGCAGCAACTGGAGAGATCTCAGAGGTTTCTAAGACCATCAAGGGATTCCAATATGTGCCGTACACAGACCAACTAAAGTCCCTGTCACTATACTCTGCATCTTATAGACTTCTTGGGGGAAATATGCCTTGCTTACAGAGCAATCTCAGACCCAAATCTAATGAACTTGATACACATCCGTAAATCAAATGGGACTAAGGCTACCCATTCCGGGGACCTAAATATGGCCAGCAACTTAAACAGGACTACCTGGAGGGACAGATTTACCTCACAGCAACTGCCACGTCTTTGGAATAGGCTACCTATTCATGTGAAAGAGCACCAGCACCTCTAGGACAATGTTCAAGAGGAACCAGGACAAGTGGATGGGGCACCGTAAATTCTTATCGGGAATAGCACCTACAACCCTCCTGGACATGGGCAGCCATTACTAAATGCCATCTTTGGTATTAATGAACATTTCTATGGTATTACATTAGGATGAAACAGCTAGGCTTGAAATTACCTCCGAGTCAATAGCCTAGCAATCTCCTATGATCCCATAAGAAGTGATTTCTGCCTACTTCCAAAATGGCTGCACACAGATTAACAAATTAATTTCAGTTCTCCCAGTGTTAAAAAAGGAAATGAGACAGAAGGGCTAGTAATTCTGCCAGATTTAGTAAAATTCAGTTACTGGCTAGAAAGTACACTGCCTGGATGGCAGCAAAGCAAAAACGTAGAGAGCCTAAAGAAAAACAATGAGAAAAGTTGAAGGGTGAAAACATTGACAGGGAAGTATCCTGCAGCTGGTCAGCAAAAAGCAGTTTAAGCTCCAACGTTGGTTCAAGAGAGAGATACCAGTACTTTAGACGAAAAAATAAATAAAATGTATTCAGACAAAATTGAAATAAAACACAGAAGGAATATGTCATGCTGCCAGCCTAGCTAATCTGGAATTTTGTAAATAATTCTATGTCATTTTTGGATACCGATATGATTTATACAGAACTGTATGTTACTTACTGAGCTTCAAGAATGTAACTACAGCATACCCTGCTGGACACAGAATATTAACCTGCAAAACTTAAGAATAGTTGAGGTTAAGTTACTTTACAGCTGGCCAATAAACAAGAGATCTTATCTCTCAATTTCAGTTCAATAGCATTCACAATGTCTAGAGCTATAAGTTTTGCTATTGTCTTGAAAGAAAAGTAATTATTACGTTTAAAATGTTTACTGTTTTATGAGTTCCAAGATCTGGCAAACATCTGAGAGGAATGTATTTTTAACACAGAGATGGTAAAATTCTATTAAGCTCTGTTTGAGCCTGGGAACCGAAGTCAGGTGACAAAAAGTGATGTCATCCAGGCAAACCCAGCAGTAAAATGTGATATTAATTTAAGAACTCCCTTACAGAGAGAAACTGTGCATTTTGTATTTCATCCGAGACCTAGGAAGAACATCCGCTCATCACCACCTTCTGCAAGTAAGATTTAGGGCATAGTATCTCTCTCAGATATAGATAGGAATATTTGAGACTGTCCTGCAGTGTTGTTCATAGGTAGGTACTAGGCTATCGGCCCTAGGGCCCATACAAGCCTAGCCAAAAAATGTACCCTGGCTTTCGCCACCCAAGAAAATTATTTTCCTGTGCCCCTGTCGAGCAGAGCCACAGAAGTGATCCCCGGGGTGAATTTCCCATTTCCCATCCAATCATCAAGACTTTTCTTGAAGAGTGCTAATGAGGAGCTCTGTTTGACATAGATAGGTAGTCTGTTCCAGAGTATGGGAAGTCTCTGGACAGGAATCTATCCCTCCAGCATGTTCTTTTTATTGTGGTGACAAGGTTAAGGTCCCTAGAGCGTGTAGCTCGGAGGGATTGGGATTTCTTTAAGTGGAGCATGTCCAACAGCTCTGGGTTTGACATAGCTTTGTATGTTAGGCAGAGATCGCCCCTGAGTAGGCGATATGCGATGGAGTAAAGCTGTAGTTTGAGACGGTCTGCATAGGGCATCTGTTTGAGGCCAGTAATACTCTTTGTGAGGTATTTCTGTGGTCTTTCCAGTTGTTGTAGATGTCTTGTGAGGTACTTACCAAAAGGGACGTTGTACTCTATAATGGATCTAATGAGTGATGAGTAGAGGGGAACAATGACCTCTTTTTTTCTGGATGAGAATCCTTTTGTGATGAGATGAGCCACGTAGAAGGATTTCCTGACCACTGTGGCGATGTGATTATCAAAGGAGAGACTACTGTCCACCTGTGTCCCAAGGTCTCATCACATTTTCGACATTAAGTAGACTACCAGCTATGTGGTAGTTCATGGGTACAGATTTTTTTACCAAAGGGGATGACAATACACTTTTTGGCATTGAGCTTCAGGCCATTGTTTTAAAATATTTCCTGTGATTTTGAACTCTGAAGTCACTGTGTTGTGTTACCAAGAATAGTCTTCTCCTTTTATTATTTATTATTAAATATATTTAAGCCTGTCTTTGTGGCCGATATGTGTGAGACATATTTAAGCTCCTAGAGTACTTGAATATGCATTTGCTGACACTGTACAGACCACTCCTAATAGCCTGGTGCTTGGTCAGAACTACCATTTGGCTTTATAGTAACATTACACAGTAGGATTGGACACCCTTTGTAAGGGCCTTATAATAGCTGATAAGAGTGGCTAGTGGCAGCTGGAACTACCTTATAGTCTGGGCAAAAGGGGGCACAGCTAATAAACCTGTGCCGGCCTTTCCCATATATGTGTGTGTGTGTGTGTGTGTGTGTGTGTCTGTGTGTGTGTGTGTGTGTGTGTGTGTGTGTGTGTGTGTGTGTGTGTGTGTGTGTGTGTGTGTGTGTGTGTGTGTGTGTGTGTGTGTTTTGTTTGCCAGATCTTGGAAGTCTGAAGGCAGATTCAAAATTAATGCTACAACATGCCACACATTTTTATCAACATAAGTAGGCTTCTTCAGCTAAAATACACAGTACTAACATCATCTTATATAGCCTAAGTGGTTCAAAAAGTACCAATCAAATCCCTAAATCAATTAAGTCATAATATAGAACACATAAATGTTAAAAAACAATCACAATCTGTACCGAGAAACAGCCCTAGTATCTACAATATATGCATAAATAATATATATATATATATATATATATATATATATATATATATATATATAAAATGTATAAAACTTCTAGAAAATATTACAAAATGTACAGTAAATAATGAATGTTCAATCCACTTGATTAGCACCATCTGCTGGCCAATTCATATAAAACAGGACATGTGTTCGGCTTTTCTCGGTTAGAGGTTGCCACAGCGGAAATCCGGTCCGCTAATGATTGGCAGTAGAATTTTATGGTGCCGAGTTGCCAGCCCGATGCCCAACCTTCAGTGAAGGCATGTCCATTCATGCACGTCTTTCAGAGGCCACTCGACCACGGACAGGACATGTAAAACATTTAAAAGAACCATAAAAGTGAATTCAAAACTTCTGTATGAAAATGTATGTAAAAATGTAAAAAAATATATATAAATATATGTAAAAATATATAAAATATTTATAACTTAGCTGTCCTAAGCTTTAACAATGGGACAATTGAAATATGGTCATTTAATCCAGGGTACCTACTGGCATCCAACATAATCTGCCAGTACAATGGTTCTTTTAAATGTTTTACATGTCCTGTTTTATATGAAGACGTCTACTTAGGTGGATGAAAACGTTTGGCATGTTGTAGCATTAATTTTAAATAAAGGACGCCAACTGGCACTTTTTGGTATTGAGCCCCCTTTCTACACCCTCGTTTTGTTTATTGATGGATTTTTGTAGGGTGTCTGTGTCTCTCTGCTCATTTTGGTTTATTCAGATGAAATATAAAACTGCAAAAAATAAAAGGTCAAAATGAAGAAAAGGCTGGCAAAGTACGACGCTTCTTAAGAAAAGATGTTGCAGAGGACAGAGCACGCAGAGAAAACCAGATAGTTTCAGTTGTACCAGAGAACTAAGAAGCAGATTGTATTAATTTTATGAAAGCACAAATAAACTGGACTGGTACTCCACAGAAGGATTTGTTAATTGAAAGAGCACGTCGAATGTATGCCCCAAATCTGGCCAAGAGAAAGCTACCAAGGCCTGTATTAGTAAAGATGCAATCAGACCAGCAGAAAGAGTTGATCCTGAGAAAATAGGTACAAAAGGGCAAAGTATTAACAATTAGAGACAGCAGAGTATTTGTGGAAAATTACTATTCACTGTACACCAGGCAGATGAAAAGCAAATTTATCCCAGCAACCAGGGAATGTCGAGAAGCAGGTGTGACATTCAAGCTGCTGTATCCAGCTGTCTTCAGAATATTTTTTCTTTTTCTGGAGAAGAAAGATGTGTTGATGCACAACAGGCTATGGAGGAAATACAAAAATGTGTCCAACAAAAATGCAGGCAATCAAACAGACGACTTTGCCAATGAAACCTTTTCCAATACTTCAAAGGACAATACTCGAGACACAGAAATAAGCACAGGAGTTGACCAAAAGAATTGGGAGTATCCTTGACTTGAACCAGAGTCTGATTTTGGGAGCTGGGGATGAACAGGAAGACCAACAACACTGAAATTAATAAATGCACGTGATATTATAAAGGACCAATCACATTTGTGAAATAAGGTTTTACAAGGCAAAGGGGCAGAGAAAGACTGGACTTTGTTGATATTATTAAACTTGCGGGTGGACTGAAGCCCATATACCCGACTTCATGTCATTAATGTTTAGAAAGAAACTAAAAAGAAAAAAAAAGACTTAAGTAAAACTATGTTTGTTCTTAATCGTATTTGTATAAAACATCCCAGGATATGAACTGCATGTTATGCAGTAAAGCAGACTGATGTAGTATGTAGTCACGGTTATCGAAAATGAAGGGGTGACGGTAAGTTTTTTCAGTGATTTTATCACCCATTACAGGTTAAGCACTTTTTTACTTTTAAGAAATAATGGCACTACAATGTAAAAAGAAAAGAAAGGCTGGACAAAAGCATTTTTAAGTTAATATGCTGTAATCCTAGTCTGTTGGGTTGGAGGCACAATCTAAAGGTGCACTCATTATAATATATGTATTGTTGAGATGTTTTCTCTTAGTTTTGCATTGATGAATGTCTGGAGTAACGCCCCTGCCTTAATCTGAAGTTTTTGTGTGCAAGCATGCGAGTTTGAAAAATAAGAAAACACAATGATAATTTTTCCTTTAGCAAATAAATGTTCAGTATGAGTGGTGAGGTCTGCAGCTGAGGGCAGCTGTATATTGTTTTATGGAGACAAGCCGACTAGAGGTGCAGGCAATAAATCTAGAGGGGACTGGTTATGGTTTACTGAGGCAAATGTAAAGTTAAAAGATACAGAGGCAAACAGCTCAATAAAAAAATACAGTCTGAAGTTACTGGAAGTGAATAGCGGCGTTCCTGGTATCTAAATATCTCATTGCATTCACAAGAACAAAGTACAATTTAGTTTTATTTAAGATAGCCGATGCCCTTTTTCTTAAGCTAAAAGTTAATGTTTTCTGAAGCATACAAGCCGTTTTTCACATATGGCAAGGGAATAGAGATACAAAAAGAAGAAACAGCAATTGGAACATAGGTTGTGACATGAGCTTTATCACAGAATCATACAAAATTACTAGGCTATTGACCCGGAGGTCATTTTAGGCCTAGACGTTTCAATCCAATGTAATACCATAGAGGTACTAGTTAATACCCAAGATCGCATTTAGTGATGACTGCCCATGTCCAGGAGAGTTGCGGGCGCTATCCCTGGTAAAAATTTACAGTGCCCCATTCACTCAATCAAGTTTCTCTTGAACAGTGTCATAGAGGTGCTCTGTTTCACATGAATTCATAGCCTGTTTCAAAGACATGGCAGTTGCTGAGAGATAAATCTGTCCCTCCAGAATGTCCTATTTAAGTTGCAGGCCATACTTAAGTCCCTGGAATGGGTAATCCTAGATTCATTTGATTTATGGACATGCAAAAAGTTCATTAAGTCTGGGTCTTCGGTTGCTCTGTAGGCCAGGCATAAGTCTCCCCTAAGAAGTCAATACGATACAGAATATAGTGAAAGGAATTTTAGTTTGTCCATATAAGGCACATGCTGGAGGCCCTTGATCTTCTTTGTTAGGAAACCTCTGAGGTTTCTCTAACTGCTGTAGATGCTTAGTACAGTACATACCGAATGGGGTATTATACTCAATTATGGTCTGGATAAGTACAGATTATAGGGGGTTATAACTTCTTTTGCTCTAAAGGTGATGCCTTTACTAATCAAGAGAGCTACGTAGAAAGTTTTTCTTACAATGGTAGACACATACTGGTCAAAGTTAAGGTTGCAGTCAACCTGTGATCCCAGGTTCCTTACCACTTTATGGGTACTTATGGTACTGTTATTGATTTGACAGTGCGAAAGGACATTGTTTGTGCCAGAGGGAATGGATGATGCATTTCTTTGTATTCAATTTGAGACCGTGACTAATACAACAATTGTTGGTCTGTGTGAGGCCATCTGGGAGTATACTGACATTTGGGGATTCAAGGATTGCACCTAGTTTGCAGTCGCCTGCAAACTTGGTCAGCCACAACCCTTTAGTTTTGACCTGAACTTCTGAGAAGTATATACCAAACAGCAGGGGGTCCAGCAGAGACTCCTGTGTCACCCTGCTAGTAAATGGTCTGCTGGTTGATATGGAGTCATCCATTTGATAGCGTGTGTCCTGGTTGTGAACCAACTGGCAACCCATCTTACAACAAAGGGGTTTGCATTCAGTTTCCTAAGTTTATTTGGTTATGCCTGAATATGAGATTGTGTCGAAAGCCTTTGCCAAGTCTAGGTATGCTGTGTGCACAGATTTGCTCTCTTCAATGGCCTTGGTCACACTTTCACAAGCAATCCACCAAATCTAACAGGCAGAAACTGCTCTTCACAAAGCTGAACTGGGTGGGGTCCAGGCTTTGGAGGTCACCTATGTCTATTTATGAGGTCCATAATTTTACGTTCCATGGCCTTTCAGATGAGGTTGGTCAGGCTTATGGGTCTGCAATTTTCAGAGTCTGTTGCTAGGCCACCTTTGTGGACGGGAATAACTGTAGCTGTTCTCCATTCCAGAGGAATAAACTCTGTGGTTAGGCTATGATTCAAGGGTGTTTTAGCCTGTTTAGAAGACAGCCTGGGATGTCATCTGGTCCCATAAATCCCGTGTTCTTTGCCTTAGGGCTTTGAGGACCTGTAAGTGGGGGGGGGGGGTTTAGCTGAGGGTTTGTTGCAAGTTAGGAGGGGATAAGGGAATAAAATATTTGCCAAACTTATCCGCTATCAGGTTCGCTATCTCTGCAGGGTCAATGTGTGTGATACCGTTGACCACCAGTTCTGCACATGCTTGGGTCTTACCCTTTAGGTTAGCTGTAAAGGTTATCCTATGCAGTACCTTCTAGGTTTCTCTCAAAGGAGCTTTTGGATGATTTGACAAGTTGTCTTATTTTCCTGTTAAGGCTGAGGAGGGTGCTTTTCCATTGTTGGGTCATTGTCTTTGTTTTCTTGGACAGTAGAGTTTCTTGATGCTGGAAGTCCACCATGGCAGCTTGATTTTACTTTGGGCTCTGGCTGTGATTCTATCTGGTACAGCCGAGTTTATACACTTATGCAAATGATTGTACAGGGCTTTAGTGTAAGCTTTGGCATAGTTACCACTTTCAGCTTGGGGTGGGGCTTAGAATGCATTTAACATGGATAACATTAACTTTGATTAAGCAATGCTGGTTGCAGCTATAGATTTGGGACAACTGATCCTATCAGGAGGGCTAAAATTCATTATTTGAAGACGTACACAGTTTTTAATGTTTGTTTTACATTAACAGATTATGGGGGTGTTCTGGGGAGGGGGGGATCGAAGGTTTCATTGAAACCAAAAGCCCTAAAAATGGCCTAGTTACAAACGGAAATGACAAGAAACAACTGTATATTTTAAAAAAAAAAAAGCCCAATATTAGTGGGTGTATGTAACACAGAAGTTGGAGCAGACATTTAAAAAAAGCTGTCATGTATGAAAGGTGGGAATAACTTATAATAACGGCTATAATCCCGGTCAACAAATGTAAAATAAATAAATAAATAAAATAAATAATATCCATATTATTTTGGAATGTAAATGTTCTCACAGATGTAGACAAACAGAGTACTGAAGTATAGTAAAAATGCAGAATGCAAATAGTAATGCTACAGGAGACACATTTTGAAAAAATGGACATGTGAATTTGATAAAGAAAGGATTTTAGGATGAATATTCAGTAGAATATCAGGGACAAAGGAAAAGGGGAGCATTTATACTGACTGTTAGAGAAGCTCCAACAATGATAGAACAGGAAAAAAATATATAATAATAAAAGTAGATTTGTGGTAGTAATGGGCTAATGGCAAAGGAGGAGGATTATGCTAGCATGTATTTATATTCCACCTAAAACTGCTACTATGGTGCTTAAGAAATTTTTGAGAGAAATGATTAGCTTTTGGTAGGGGATATTGCACATATGTAGGCACTGGAACTTGATATGCAACAGTGTGGACGTATCTGAGAGACCCAGAAGGGAAATATAAAAAAGAGCATATTTTTATGAAGTAATTTATGAAAATAATTAGCATGGAAGAAGTGAATTAAGTAGTAGCAACTTGGACAGAATTTACATATTATTCCCCAAGGTATAATAACTTGGCTAGACTACACGGAAGTTATATTTCACAGGAACACATGCATTTAATTAAAAGCATTCACACACATCCAATAACTATTCAGATCAAGTGCCAATAATTACTAAGATAAAAATGCAGGCAATTAAGTAAAAATGAAACACTGTTGCATCCAAACCAACCTGTTAAATAAGAGTGGAAATTAAGGAAAGGGTAGTGAAATTATTCAAGAGATATTAGGCAAGATAGAGATTTCTTCAGAAGTTATAGCTACTGACTGGGATAAAAATTAAAATTAGGGTAGAAATAAAAGAAAAAAAAAGAGATATGGTTAAGAGATAACAGGAATTATTTAGAGGGCTTTTCAAAACTTCAAGTACTGCAGAATAAGGAGAATCTTACAAAACAAGAAAAGGCACAACTGCAGAGTGCTAAATAGAAAATAAGGGACTATTTGGATAATATGAATGAGTTTAGAAAGATTGCTATTAAGCCACTGCTTTTTTACTTAGAGTGTATAACAAGAACAATGACCACAGATCCTTTAGCGGTATTAGAAGCATTTTGTAAATTTATGAAAATTTGTATAAAGCAGAGAAATGTGGAAAGAGGGCAAATGGAAATATTTATGGAAGACTTAAGTATGCCAAAGACAGACGCAGATGAGGTTCAACAATTAACAGTTAAGACAAGAGGAGAGGAGATAAAAATTATAACATATAATCAATCAGCATGAACATCTCCAGGAATATATAGGATTCCAGTGGAAGTCTGGAAGCTAGGAGGGAAGAAAGTGAAGATCTGGAAGGTTTTGTTTAACAGTATTTTGAAAGGCATGGAGGCACCAACATGCTTGAAGAAAGCTGTGGTGGCTGTTAATATCTAAACATGGTAAAAAAAAACATCAGAACCAGCTTCATATAGGCCCATTTTATTTATTTTACATTTGTTGACCGGGAGTAGCCCGACTGAGCTACAAAACAGCCCTTTTCCAGCGGAAGTATGGGGAGAAAAACTCCAGTAGCATTGTACAATAACAAGTAAATAAAACAATTACAGTGACAGTTACAATTTATGCTGGTATTAGCAACATTATACAAGTTATAATTAATTTATGCTGGTATTGGCAACATTATACAAGTTATAATTATTTAAAAGCAAACATGAATAATGCAGGTAATGTGAAAAATTAGACCTATTCATAAAGCCATCTACAAATTCATACAGCCATGGAAAAGTAGTTCCATATATATTAGTTACTTATAGGAAGTGAAGAAGGGAGGTATATTGGAATCAAGTTAAAGGATAGGAAAAGGAGGTTAGTCAGAGAATGATAGGCAAGGTCAAAGGAGGAAGAAAGTGGTCAATTAGTGTGCAGTTTATGTATGGGGAGATAGATTATGGGGGATGTGTACAAGGGCAGGACCAGCAAACTTACCTAAATTGTTTGGGTTGAGTTATTAGTCTAATTTGAAGTGAAAGGTTGTTCCATGCAACGGTAGGATGATAGGCATAAAGGTTGCTACCCATTTTAGTTCTAGGTTTATGGATGATTAGTAAGTCTTGGTCAGAGCTGTGGAGTAATCTAGTGGGAGTATAGTAGGATATACAGGACGACAGGCTCGGTCAATAGAAAGGTTGATATTGTATAGAATGTATAATCTGAAACAGAGAGAAGAAGCAGCAGACTGGGTAGTTCCAGCCAGTTTAAGTGTTTACGTGAGACACAGTGATGACTTTTATAGGTATGCTGGGCAGTAAATCTGGCATTCTTATATTTTGAGTTAAGTTTTGCAAGGAGTGCAGTATTAAGGTTAAGGATTGGTGATCCATATAGAAGACTGGGTAGTAGATAAGTAAGAGATAGTGTTACTTTAGCTTTGGTGGTAAGAAATTTTCTCTTTCTGTAAATTCTAAACCATGATTATAAGGTGTTCATGTCTATAACATCTAAAAGAATAGCATAGGTGTGGCACATGGATAAATGGGATTTTGTGGAGGGGAGGCAAACATTTGGCAACATAATGATGATCCACAGGGAAGCAGAACGCACAAAAGTACTGCTATTGTTGGTGGGTCTTGAGGAGAAAGCAATCGACACAGTAAGTTGGGATTTTATGAGATGGGCAATGGTAGCATCTGCAATCCCAGATATATTAAGGTTAATTAGGAGGCTGCATAAGGGATCCAAGGCAAAAATTAAAGTGGGAGAATTCCTCTCCGATACGTTTTATCTGAACACAGGAACTAGGCAGGGGTGTTCACTTTCCTCTTTGTTATTTGCTTTATATTTAGAGCCACTGGCAAAGAAAATAAGGGACTCAGAAAATCAAAGATATAATAGGTATGGTAATCAAGAAAAATTGGCTTTATTTGCAGATAATATTACTCTAACTAAGGACATCTTAGTGTTGTGGAACATTTTGACACAGTTTCAAGTCTTTTCAGGATATAAAATTTATGAATATAAACCAAAGGCTATAGCTGTACACTAAGTACCCACACATCTCTTGGTTCAGCAAAACCCATATTTATGGGACATGATAAAATGAAGTATTTAGAAGTTAGGATTAAAAAGGCTTCTGTTATAGCAGCTAAGGATATACAGGAAGAGACTAACAAGAGAAAAAAAACTGAGACACTGGAAACTTGTTTAGGATATGGATAGCAAGCAGTGAAAATGTTTTCAGTACTCTTAGTTTTATGTACAGGTCAGGCATAACTTCATCAGCCAGAAGAGAAGTTGTGAACAATAATAAACAGCTGAAGGAATTTATCTGGGAGGGGAGCAGGGCAAGTGGGGTAAATTGATCCTTCCAAGAGAACAAGGTGGTTTAGCATTAACAGACTTCAAGGGATATTGCAGAGCTATACAATTACGGCTTATATAAATAACAGAAGCAAAAAGCTATCATTCAAAGTGGAAAGGAATGACGACGAAAAGTACAGTTTTGTACCTACCATAAATGTAGATGTTCGAAGATCCACATTGCTGCAGTCCTTACTATGGGGTAGTCGTCCTCGGTCGCCCTGAATACCATACCAATTAGGCTGGCGTGGGGCATGGCGCCTAGAAATGATCTCAGGCGTCAGGGTATCAGGCGCAAGGCATGACCGATTGCATATCTCCTCAGTCTTTGGATGCTGATGTCCCAAAACCAAACCAGAAAGGCCACAACCAAACCTCCCAAAACCCAAAAAACAACAACCAAACAACCAAGCATAGCAGCAACTCAAACTACAGTCTACAAGAGGGGGAGGAGGAGGGATGGGCAGCTTAATGTGGATCTTCAAACATCTACATCTATGGTAGGTGTAGGTACAAAAACTGTACTATCTCACTTTGCTGCCATTGCTGCAGTCATAGGTAGAATCCCAAAACAAAGGGAAAGGGAGGAAAGGAGGGTCATAAAAAATTTGAGACGCTAGGGGGCCCTGTAAATAAAAGAAAAGTATCAGCCCAAGACTTAGAATAAAGATAGAGGTGAAGGAAAGTTTAGAAAAGTATGCACTGAACTATGCACTGAACTCAAGTAATGTCTTTGTAAAGTAGCTTAGAAAGGCCGTAGCCCTAGCAGTAGCAATAGCCAGTAGCAGCCTGATTCCAGCAGGAATCTCCTTACCCCATCAGGAATAACGAAAAGAAATAATGGGAATAACAACAATGAAAACAAAAACAGTTTGACATTGAAACCCTATGAACCCAAAACACCCTTAAACAAAAAAAAAAAAAGAACAGAGAAACTCCTTGGTTCTGCCACTCTAATATAGCATTTCTGCTGCTGAAATATATCCAAACTGCCTGTGTATATCCAATTATTTATTTGGTTTGTTTAAAAAAGTTGTAGGCAAATGCATAAAATTTAAAATTTGATAGAAACCACTTTGGAAGGCATAAAGGCAGGATTAGTGCGCCATAGGAGGATTAATTAAGATAAAAATCACCCTATCCTTAATGCAAAAGCCTGCAAGGGCTGCCATGAGATGAGGGCCTGTAGAGCAGACAAAAAGCAGTTAGCCATGAACCATGAAAAGTTTTCGGCAGTAGCTGCAGGCTCAAAGGTTGTAAGTCAGTAAGTTCCTCAACAAAATTAAGATTTCCCCCAGGAGTAGGAGCTCGTGGCAGGAGTAGGAGCTTACCCCTCTCAGAAATTGCTATTCTTAAGGATGAGAGAAGAAAGGAGGGTCACAAATGAGAGAAGCAGAAGAAATGGCAGCAAGGACCTTTATTGAGGAGAAAAATCAAAGACTTGTCCAATAACTCCAGTAAGATATTGAAAGTAACACTTAAATCATTTTTGGAGACATCTTAAACCTTTCCTGGAACATTGCTAAAAATAAAATCCATCCAAATTGTATCTCCTCCATTTATCTGCTACATTTTCAAAAGCACATTCTTAACTTGGCTGTGTGGAAGCCTCACTGAATCCAAGTCTAAAACACTTATCTGTTGTGACTTAGATGCAGGGCTGAATCTTGACATTGAGGAAGAGGCTGTCCTCTTGTGAAGTGACTGCGGAATTGTGAAGAGAGGCAGCCTGTCCGTTCTCGCCAAAAACTATCTGTGCCAGGGTACCAGTGAGTGGAAGGCCAATCCGGTGAACTCCTCAGTAGTATATACCAGTCATGTCTGGCCTTCAAAGTACCTTGGGAAAAAAGAAGAGAGGTGGAAAGAGTGGATAGGTGCAAACATTTATGCAGAAGAGATGCAAGTGGTAAGGCATACTGTGTGATGAAACATTTTTGGGCAAAACTTTGGCACACCTTCCAACTGTGGAGACTGAGGAAACATTTTTTCTGCGAACTTCCATATGTCTGTCAACTTTTGAAACTTTTACAGATCTATTTTTTGAAATTGAGGATCCACTATTTTCCAACATCTGAGATTGAGGCGTGCTCCACTCAGAACATCTGCTTGAAGATTGTGTGCTCCTGGTGAGAGCGTTTCTGAAGAATGATCGCTGTACTGACCTGAAGGTAAGGTCTGTTCCCCACCTTGCCTGCCTTACCCTATGACAGTAGTGTTAGAAAGAAGAGGGTAAGAATGGGTTCCCCCATTGTCTGCTTTGAAAGCCATGAAAATGTTGTGGACTGATTTGAATCAACCAAGTTGATATGCAAAGCTTGACTTTGAAACCCATCCGTCAAGTTGGACTGCTTCCATTGAGGTGTGCTCCCCAAGCCTTGTCCGAGGAGTCTGTGCCATTGGTGTCTGACCCATTTTCCATTGGGGTGTCCTCCTGTCCTTGTTTAGGTGACATCAGTCGCCCACCACATCTTGTCCTTCTGACATTCCTACAGAGACGAATGACAGTGTGAAGATCCTCTGATGCTGTGTGGCATTGAGCAGAGATACCATTGAAGCCATATCATACCATTTTGAGATTGGGAAGCACCAGAATCTCATATGCAATGAAGAGAGAGGCTTGAAGAAATACAAGAGCAGTCGCCTGGACAGGCTTGCATTCAGATGAAATAAAGAAAGGCTTCTTTGTTTGTCTTGAACAGAAAAATATGTCTGGGAAGCTACTAGACATCTCAAAGAAACCTTTTATGTCCTGAGAGTAGCACAACTGGACTTTGTTGGGTTCACAGTCCTGAGAGAGTCTCAGACTGGACTTTGTTCATATCACTGATGAAGAGTTCTCCTTTTCTTGTGCAATAATCTTAGTCTACGTCCAAATAAGGATAAATTGTGCAATAATCAAGCAATCGTCCAGGAAGTATCAAATAAGCCAAGACCTTTGTGAACAAAAATAAATCAGTATTTAAGCCAAAATTTGTATGCAACACACTGGGGATGTAGATTTCCAGCAGCCTCTACCAGGTACCTCCTGCAACGCTGGGCCTATTTCACTGATAAAGGTAAGCCTCCAGCCCATCCAGACATTGTACTCCTCGATCTTTCAGGAACAGAGGTAAAAGTGATTGTTCCAAAATTGAGGTAAAGAGTGTCCATCCAGGTAAGTGTTGACACTAGATAAATAAGTTGTGGTCTCCACGATAGTGAAATCCAAAATTAGTCAAACAATGAGAATAAGATGGAACTAAAACTTCTGTCAGAAGACTGTGTATCTGTCAGGGGAACTAGAAATGAAAGAAAAATGTCTGTGAGGCAAAAGAAGTTTGTAGGAGGGACGTATAGCATCTATCCTTTGAAGGCTGGTATGGAAATAGAACTTGTAACCTCGGTTTACTTTGTGGAAATAGGCATTTGTCTGGGTGACTAAATGCTGGAAATAGCATAAGAGCCAACTTTCCTAAATGAAGGAGCTTTGCCTGTCCTTGGATCTGGCTTTCCTCCCAACTGAGTGCTTGGCAAGAAGGACGAAAGGACTGAAAATCACCAGAAGGGCATGGCCTGCCCGAGCTCTGAGAATCAGCCAGAAGGTGCTCCTAAGAAAAGCCTGGACCCCGCCGAGAAGCCTTGGAGGACTCTAGCTCCAGATCTACCTCCGAGATCCTTAAAGTAGGCTTGCCCCTACTAAACTTTGGAGATCCACCTGCAAAGTAGGCCAACAGTCTGCAAAACCTTGGCCTTGTCAGGCATCCAATCTTCAACAGTGCTTGTAGACTTAAAAATTCTTTCAGACTCTTTAAGACTTTGCCCACACTTAACTTTAGCACTCCAGACAGAATTAGAATCCTTAAGCCAGGCTTCAAAAACACATTCAGAACCATAAGCATACCTAGAAGAAGCCTGCCTGAATAACCAATCACATTGCAAGAACACCCTGTTCAAAACATGCAAAAAATCCTGCAAAACTTTGCAAGACCTCCCTCTGCACAAACATCCAAACTAGATAAATCCTGCTTGCAAAATTCTGATAGCCCAACTTTCAACTCACTTTAGATCTCTATCCATTGCTAAAGTAGAAGAAGTATACACTTAACTGCCACAACAGAGCTTCTAGCTTCATAGAAGTAGAACCGGATTCTTAACAACACCCCCTCTAACATAGTCCAGAGCTTAATAGTTTCTGGGTCGCCCTATCCAACTCTAGAGGCTCCTTTTATGAAGGGCTGACCTGTAATTTATGTCCGGTTTGGGTGGGGCAGGAGGCACAGAATCTAGATTAAGGAGCTTCAGAAAACATCTGATACAACATCAAAACCGGAGGCTACCTCTAGGGTCTTGAATGTAGTAAAAACCACAAGAACTCCCAAAGTCTCTTCAAGTGATCAGAGTGCGGAGGTCCTTGGTAAAAAATGCTCCCTCATGGTCTGCAAGGTTGAATAAAATGAAATCAAAAATCAGAGGAGAAGCATCCCTTCTAATCCCTCTGCATCAAAATCATGATAAGGTTTCTGATCTTGAGAAGCTTCAAAAGATGGAATCCTCCTGGAGGCCTCCTCAGAACTTTCCAACTCTGGCTCCATGAAAAAATCAGATCCAGGAGAAGCATCTGACCTCTAATCCAAGTAATCAAATCCTGGCTCCCTCCAGGGCCTCTTTTGGGGGCTCACCTGAAGAACTAATTATGTAGAAGGCATAAGGCAAACTTAACCATGTGCTAGAGAGGAGCCTTGGAAACAGTAACAGAGCCCTACCCACCCTAGGCATAACAGGGAGAATAGTAAGGAGAGACCTGCCTTCAGCCTGACCCTGAGACTGAGAGGAAGAACTAACAAAATCAGTAGGCTGAGAGGGACCTAAGGTCCGAGAGCGGCTTGAGACTGATCATCCAGCAGTAGCTTCACATCCCCTGGGACTCAATCTTAACTTCAGCGCCCTGACCCTTAAGGGCGGCGTCTTTGCGCTTCTTGGTAGAAACGGGGCGTCGGAACATCCGAGGGCATATTATTAATCACCTCTTCCAACTAGTAGAAGCAGGCGTTTGTAACCTCCGCGCCTCAATTAAACGTAAAGCCTAGCACAGAACCCAGAAGCTATAACTACGTTGTGCTTAAAGACCAAACTAAGCATAATCAGCGAACCCGTTATAACTTCGCTTATTAAACCACAAACAAGAATGACACAGCATTCTGTAATCCTATGCATTATAGAGGCAAGAAAAAGCAAAATATTCATCATATGGGGTACCGGTTCCCACAAGATGAAAAAAAATTATATTGGCGAAAAATTTCAGAGCATGAGCGCGGCGCTTGAAAACTGCATGGACCCAATGGGGTACTTACTGAGATATGGCGTCGGGTGAGGCTGCATATACCCCAAAAGCTTCAAAAGCAGATCTGGCGCCCCGTACCCATGACCAGCCTTGGTACTGAGGACCCATCAGTGAAATTCAAGAAATAAGGACAGAATGGGATTTTGGATGCAGATCCTTAAGGAAAATAACCAACAGCCATATAAAATATTATATTAATAAAGTAGCAGAAAGAATTCCAAGAACCAAGCCAACACAAGAATGGAGATTTTGCAGAAAGAGATGACTGCAATTAGGGGTATAGTGAACAGGGAAGAGGGGGCTGGAAGTTATTGGAGAAAATTGGCAAAGGAACCAAGATATTGGGAACAAGTATCTACAGAGAGAAAGGTAATAGAATAGGAACAGGTCAAGAAGACATTCGGACTGCAGGCTAAAGACTGCATTCCCCAAGAGGGAATGATATCAGAGTACACTCAAATTGAAAGGGATAGAGGAATCCCAAGTGAAACTCCTAATCTGGTAGCGTTTTTAGTTAAATCTAGAACAGCTGCTGCTAAACAAGGGATAATTAGTAGGGCATACAAAGTATTGCACAATACCTACAGGAATCAGAGGAGGTTAGAAAAGATTGGGAAGAGAGACTGGATAAGCAATTTACATGGAAACAAAGGAAGGATATATGTTTGGCTCCCAAAGGGAGCAACTTCTAAAAGATTTAGAATTTTTGCTTGCAATTATTTATATAGGTAATTTTTATACCCCAAGCAGACTGCAAGGATATTTTCCTTGGATAGATGGCAAATGTTGGAGATGTGCTGGGGAAGAAAAGTACAGTTGTGTACAGTTACCATAAATGTAATGTGTGAGTGTATTCACAGTTGCAGTCATCACATTTGGATTATCTGCTTGCAGTAGCCCTCAGTCGGCCTGATTATCAAAGTCTTGTGTCCTGCGTTGGTTGCCGTTTCATCTTCCATGACATCAGGTAGTCAGGGGTATAAAGCATGCAGCCAACGCCATTACATCAGTTTTTCTTGCCCCAGATGTCAGGTGCCCCCCTAATGGGAAGCAATTAAATATATATATATATATATATATATATATATATATATATATATATATATATATATATATATATACACACACACACACACACACACACACACACACACACACACACACACACACACAAGGTTACACCTCCAACAAAAAAGCAAATACACCAAAAAGCTTTTAAACATAGTAAAGGAGAGTAAGGAATAGCCATAAGAAATCAGGGGGCTGGAGGGAGGGTAACCAGGACTGCAACAGTGAATACACTCGAACATGTACATTTACGGTAAGTGTACACAACTGTACTATGTTCTTCATTTTTCACTGTTGCAGTCATCACATTTGGGTAGATTCCCAAAGCTAAGGATGGGAGGAGGCATTTAGATAGCATTAGGACCAGCTATAAGGCCCTGCATGCAGTGGCAAAGCCAGCTCTGGATTTAGAGAAAATTGGTAAATGGTAATGCTTGGTAAAAGTATGTACAGAACTCCACGTATCAGCTTCTAGGATGTCCCTGGTAGGTACATCTCTGAGAAAGGCTGCAGAGATACATGCAGCCCTGGTTGAATGGGGTCTAATCCCCTGTGGGATATGTTTTCCATGGGGCTTATAGCAGAAATGAATGTAATGGCCTATCCATTTAGAAATGGTTTGCTTTCAAATAGCCTTCCCCTCTGCCCCTGCTGCAAATGCCACCAGCAGTTGTAAAATCTAAGCTGTCTGCGCACATCTAAGGAGTGCAGTATCCTTTCCCCTTTGTTCTGTGGATTAGAAAAGAAGGTTGGCAAATGAATGGACTGATTAAGAGCCACATTGGATACCACCTTGGGCATGAATGAGGGATTGGTCCTGAGGGACACCCTGTCCACATGAAATATGATGAAAGGCTCCACTGCCATAAGGGCCTGTAATTCAGATACCTTTCTTGCTGAAGTAATTGTTAAAAGGAAGGCAGTTTTCCAAGAAAGAAATTTTAGCTCTGCACTTGCAGCTGGCTCAAAAGGAGGAAGAGTGAGTTTTTCCAATATAAAGTTAGGGCCCAGGCTGGAGTTGGGGCTCTCCTGGGTGGTCTTAAGTTTTTGGCCTCTCTGAGGAACTGCTTGAACAGTGGATGAGAGAAGAGGGGTGGTTCTGTGTTGTAATGAGCTGAAATGGCTGAGGCGTGAATTTTGATGGAGGTAAAAGAAGGGCCCTTGTGAAGGATCTCAGTTAAGTATTGAAGAATCTGAGGTAAATTGGGTGCTGCCCTGGAGTCTGGTTCCAGGCACAGAATCTTTCCCATTTTTCAGCATAAGATTTTCTAGTACTAGGCCTCCTTGCCTCCAAAATGACATCCAACACTTGTTTGCTGAGGGATGGTAATGGGGAGATTAGAAAATTAGCCAGGCTGCCAGGGTCAGAGTTTGAAGCTGAAGGTGCAGAATCTGGCTCTCCTGCTGTGACAGCAGGGTACGGGTCTGAGGCAGGTGCCATGGAGCCAGCAGTGACAAACTGCACAAGAGGGGGTACCAGTGTTGGCGTGGCCAGTCTGGTGCAATCAGTATCATCCTTGGTTTGTCCTGTTTCATCTTTAGTAATACTTTGGAGAGAAGAGGCAGAGGAAGAAAGGCATAAACTGATAGATTTTTCCAGCTGAAGGACAGAGCATCCACTTTCCAAGCTTGTTTGTGGGGAGTCCTTGTGCAGAATTTGTCCAATTGGTAGTTCTGGGGGGAGGCAAACAGGTCTACATGTGGGCTCCCCCATTTGTTTATTATCATATTGAAAATCTTTGGTTCCAGTTTCCACTCGTGTGGGTCCATGAGACTTCTGCGGAGTCAGTCTGCCAGTGTATTTAGTTTCCCTGGCAGAAATTGAGCCTGTAGATGTACTTGACAGCTCAAGGCTGTGTTCCACAGAGCCATGGCTAGTCTGCAGAGGGGGTAAGAATGGGTACCCCCCTGCTTTATGTACCACATAACAGTGGTGTTGTCTGTCCTTACCATTAATTGTCCTGGAAGAATGTGGTCCTTGAAGGCTGTCAGAGCATTCTGTACAGCTAACATTTCTTTTTGACTGATATGCAGGTGCATTTGACTTGGGTTCCATTTGCCCTGAATGCACTTCCCTGCCAGGTGAGCCCCCCATGCATAGTCTGATGCATCTGTTGTTAGGGTTTGGGCGGCAGGGAGTAGAGTGAATGGTAGTCCCTTGTTTTGGTGGCAGGCCTCTGCCCACCAAAGGAACTCTAACTGTAGGCAAGGTATGATAGGGATCATTGATTCTAAATCCTGATAATGTTGACACCATAGGCTTTTTAGATACCATTGTAGTTTCCTCATATGCAGTCTTGCAGATGGAATTAGTACAATGCAGGAGGCCATGAACCCCAATGCTTGCAGTACTCGTCTTGCAGATAGCAGGAATTTTGTGGCCATTAGTTTGAAGTAAGTTGTCAAATTAATTTGTTTCTCTGGCTTGAGGAAAGCCATCTGGGAAGTTTTGTTCAAGCTTGCTCCCAGGAATATAATTTGTTGACAGTGTACCAGATGTGATTTCTTTTCATTTATGGTGTACCCCAGACAAGTTAGCACCTTTTGTACAAATGCCAGATGATTCAAAAGTATGTCTTGGCTTTCTGCCTGAATAAGACAATCGTCCAGGTATGGGTATATTTGAATTTTTCTTTGCCTGCAAAATGCAATGACTGGAGCTAGGCACTTTGTGAATACCCTGGGCGCAGTAGATAAGCCAAAGGGCAGTGCAGAGAACTGATAGTGCATGTTGCCTGCTTTGAAGCGTATGTATCTTCTGCAAGATTCCCTGATTGGGATGTGCAGGTAGGCTTCTTTCAAATCCAGTGTTGCCAGCCAACCATCTTTGCCTAGCATAGGAAGTAAAGTACAGTTTTGTACCTACCATAAATGTAGATGTCCAAGAGGTATGCATCTGCAGTCCTAACATATGGGTTGTCCTGCCTCAGGCAGCCCTTCGGTCGGCCGGATTCCAAAGTCTGGGTCTGGCCTCGGCTGATGTCGCACTTCACCCGACGTCATAGCTGCTGTGAATTGGGTATAAAGCCATCAGCCGACGCCATTTTCCTAAGTGTTTCTTGCCCCAGATACCAGGTGCCCTCTAGGAAGGCTAAATTTGGATAAATGCAAATGATTCCAAACAGTAGACAGCAAACAAAAATAACATGTATATACATATATACAAACAAATACGCCATAATAGATTCCCCCAGCTAGCTACAAGATGGGCAAATACCCTAGGAGTACCTCAGAGGGGAAGGAGGGTTGACTGCAGATGCATACCTCTCGGACATCTACATTTATGGTAGGTACAAAACTGTACTATGTCCTTCAAGGATGCATCTGCAGTCCTAACATATGGGTAGAATACCATAGCCAAACTGGGGAGGAGGCACTAAAAGATTATGGTAGTTAAGATCCCTTGCAAAACAAAAACCTGCTCGGGATCTGGAGTATAAAGGTAGATTATAATGCTTGGCAAATGTATGCACGGAGCTCCAAGTAGCAGCCTCTAGAATGTCCTTGGTAGCCACTCCGTTAAGAAAGCTGTAGTAGTGGCTGTAGCTCTTGTGGAGTGAGGCCTGATGTTTTCTGGAGTTGTCTTTCCATGAAAAGAGTAACAAAATCTAATGCAATTTCCTATCCATTTTGATATTGTCTGTTTTGAAATTGCTTTTCCTTCCATTCCTGTTGCATATGCTACCAGAAGCTGGTCAGTTTTTCTATTGTTCTTGGTTCTGTCCGGATAGTAGCGCAATTGCCTGTGCACATCCAAGGTATGTAGTAGTCTTTCCCCTCTGTTCTGTGGGTTGGGGAAGAATGTTGGTAGGTGTATTGCTTGGTTCAATGATACCCTGGAGACCACCTCTGGCATAAAAGTAGGGTTGGTTCTCAAGGATACTCTATCCTGATGGAAGATAAGGAAGGGCTGTACTGCCATTAATGCCTGTAATTCAGAAACCCTTCTTGCTGAAGTGATTGCGAGCAGGAAAGCAGTTTTCCAAGATAAGAACTGTAACTCTGCTGTTGCTGCTGGCTCGAAAGGAGGAAGTGTTAACTTTTCCAGGACAAAGTTGAGGTCCCATGTAGGCAAAGGTGGCTTCCTTGGAGGCTTTACATTTTTAATTCCTCTCAGAAACTGCCTGAGCAGAGGATGAGAGAAGACTGGAGGATCCATGTTGTATTTTGCTGAAATTGCTGATGCATGAATCTTAATGGAGGAGTAAGACAGGCCATTGTGGAAGAGGTCTGCTAAGTATTCCAGGATGTTGGCTATGTTTGGTAGTGATACACTTTCTCCTTTTGCTGCACTCCAAATGAGGTATCTTTTCCATTTGGCTGAGTAAGCCTTCCTTGTGGAGGGTCTGCGAGCCTCCAGTATAATGTCTTTAACCCTCTGGGATAATTCTGGGTTATTTTGTTTTATATAATATTCCAGGCAGCCAGCTGTAGTGTTTTCAAGTTTGGATGTAGGATCTTGAAGTTGTTCTGTTAGCAGTAAAGGAACTAGAGGTAGGGGCCATGCGTGTGTCCGAGCCATACTCCTCAGTAACTGGTACCAATGCTGCCTCGGCCAGTCTGGAGCTATCAGGATGATCCTTGGGCGATCTTCTTTGATCTTTAGTAGCACTTTGTGCATCAAAGGAAGGGGTGGGAATGCATATGCTGTCAGGTTTTCCCAACTGAAGGAGAGGGAGTCCACTTTCCAAGCTAGTGGGTGGGATGTCCTTGTGCAGAATTTCCTCAATTGGTGGTTGTGTGGGGATGCGAACAGGTCTATTTCTGGTAGTCCTCATTTCTTTGCAATGGATTTGAAGATGTCTGGATGCGGCATCCATTCGTGGGCATCCGTGGTAGTTCTGCTTAAGGTGTCTGCTAGAATATTTTCTTTTCCTGGCACAAATTTGGCCTAGAGTTGAATGTTGAGGTTCAAAGCTACATTCCACAGGTCCATTGCCATCCGGCATAGAGGATATGAATGTGTGCCTCCTTGTTTGTTGATATACCACATGACTGTGGTGTTGTCCGTCCTCATCAGCAAATGACCCTGTTGAAGAAACGGTCTGAATGCCTGGATTGCCTGTTTCACTGCCAGCATCTCCTTTTGATTTATGTGTAGGTTCAGCTGGTCTTGTGTCCATAGGCCTTGTATACAGTTGTCCACCATGTGTGCCCCCCAGCCAAGGTCCGAGGCGTCCGTGGTGATAGTCTGGCTTGGGTGCGGTTTGTGGAATGGCAGTCCTCTGTTCAACAGACAGGCCTGAGCCCACCACAGGAATTCTTGCTTCCGGCATGGGATTATTGGAATCTGAACTTCTAGGCTGTGTTTGTGTTGAGACCATATATTCCTTAAGTACCATTGCAACTTCCTCATATGCAGCCTGGCATGTGGAACCAATATTATGCAGGATGCCATGTAACCCAGGGCTTGTAGGACTTTCCTTGCTGTAAGCTGGTTCTGTGTTGTCAATGCCCTGAAAATAGAGTGGTAGTTGCTTTTGTTTTTCTGCTGTGAGAAATGCCATCTGATTTAAAGTGTCCAGTTCTGCACCCAAGAATGTTATCCTCTGGGATGGTAACAGTCTTGACTTTTTCATGTTGACTGTGTATCCCAGGGCTTGCAGCAGTTGTATAACCTTTTCCAAATCTTGTGTTAATTTGGTCTTGTTGTCCGCTTGTATCAGGCAGTCGTCCAGGTATGGATAAATCTGAATTCCCTGAAGCCTGCAATAAGCAATTACTGATGCCAGGCATTTCGTGAATACTCTGGGCGCAGTAGATAAGCCAAAGGGCAGTGCTGAGAATTGATAATGCTCTGATCCTGCAAGAAATCTGAGGTATCTTCTGCAATCTGGTCGTATAGGGACGTGCAGGTATGCCTCCTTGAGATCTAGAGTCACCAGCCAAGACTCCTTGCCCAGCATGGGAAGAAGTTGCTGTAGGGTCAGCATTTTGAATTTTGGAACAATGAGAAAAGTGTTCAGAGCGGACAGGTCGAGAATAGGCCTCCATTGGTTTTCTTTTCTTGGTACCAGGAAAAGTCTGGAGTAAAATCCTTGCCCTTGCTCCATTGGTGGTACCTTTTCTATAGCTCTCATTCTTAATAAGTGGTTGATTTGTCCTAGAGCGTTTGTTTTTTGGTTTGGTGGTAGGTTTGGCATTCCTCTCTTTTTTTGGTAGAGTGTGGAAGTGAAACCTGTAGCCTTTGTCTATTGTCTGTAAAATCCATTTGTCTCCTGTAATGTGATGCCAGTTTTCAGAAAATAAGGCTAGCTTTCTGCCTAAGGGTGCTTCCAATTGTTCCCTGGTAGGCGGTATCAGAGCCAAGTCATTGTGTCTGTCCTGTTGAAGTGGAAGTAGCTGGATCTGTGGCAGTACTTCTCTGGTTGTTAGGCTGCCACTGACGTCCCCTGTAGGCCCCTCTGGATTGACCTCTGCCTCTTGGGCGTCTATTTCGGCCTCTCTGTGCTCTGGAGGTGTCTGGAAAGGACCAAGTCTTCGTAGGCCAATTTCTGATAAACCTCAGAGGTTGGACCTGTAAGAAATCCTTGACTGTTTGAACAGATTTTGCTTTTTCTTCCACCTTCTTTAGCACTTGCTGTGCAGGGGAACCAAATAAACTTTGTTTCTCCATGGGAGCATCTAGGAGCCTTGACTTGACATGGTCTGGTAAGGTTTGCTCTTTTAACCATGCATGCCTTCTGATCATGGTTCCAGTCATGGCTGACCTAAAGGAAGCCTCCAGTGCATCATAGCCGCATTTTAAAGAATGATTACTGACCTGCTGAGTGTTATGTACCAAATCCTGAAGGGACTTACGGTCTATAGGTTCAGGAGAGGACAGTTTTTTATTTAGCTGGTCTAACAAGAATTCCTGATACTGGATCATGTGGAATTGGCAGTTTAAGGCCCTAGCCGAAAGAGTAGCAGAAGTGTAAACTTTTTTACCCCATCTCTCTAATGCTCTAGATTCTCTTTCAGAGGGGAGGGGGTTTTTGGCAGAGGCAGCTGCTACAGCTTTGGGGCCCTGAGAAATGGTTTCAGGGTCTGCAATAGGAGGCTTATACAAGTGAAAGTGTGTGTCCGGGACCCTGTAATATCCGTCGGGTTTGGCAGGGGCCGGAGGAAGTGAGTCAGGAGCAGTACAGGCATTATTAAATGCATCATCCACAACTGTTAGTACTGGAGGAATGGCTAAAGGCCTATGCTGTGGTAAATGTAAAAAGGTCCTAAGCCTTTTCCTAGAATCTGAGTAATCCTGGCCCTGCCATTGAAAATGCTCTCTCATAGCATGCAAGGTTTCCCCAAAAGAAAATTCCTCAGGAGGAGAGGCAGAAGGAATGGAGTCTTCTGCATCAGAATCCTCATATGGAGAATAAGGGCCTTCTGGAGGATTTAAATTTTCTGACTCATCCGAGGAGTAGTCAGTGGATACTGGATCGGAGGGCTCTGCTCTGGGCCTTTTCTCTGGAGGGGGTTGAGAGGCCCTGTCTGGGTGAGGTTGGGATCCCCTGATCAGGGAAATGAGATCCTCAGCCAGGCTAAGCATTTGGGAACTAGAAGTAGGCCTGTGTGGGGCTTTAGCAGGCAAGGCCTTAGAAGTTTTAGCTGCTTTAGCCCTGGAAAAAGCCTTGATGGACATAGATGCAGGGGGCCTAGCAGCTCCACGTGCAGGAGTAGATATGTCTAAAGGAATAGTATCTGATAAATCCTGGGTGCCTGCTACAGCAGGAGAAATCTCAGTAGCAGATTCAGCCATGCTGTGTGAGGCCTCGGCTGTCGGAGGTATGCCGAAGGAAGAACCGAGGACTCTGTTTCAGCCGAAACTGAGACACTCGCGGTAGGCTTAACCGTGGTTTCGGCCAAAACCGTGGACCGCGAGTGTCGGTCCTTTTCCTTACGCTTTTTAGCTAGTTGCGTCGGAGTCTCCACGGCATTTTGTAAGCAAAAGCGGGACCAAAAAACTCCTCCGCAAACTCCGACCGACGTCTAAGTGTCCGTCGGTTGAAGGAAGCACAGGCTAGACAAGCTGATACGTCGTGGTCTGGGCCTAAGCAAGGAAGGCAGTAAGAGTGGAAATCCTTATGAGGTATTTGTTTCCCACAAGTTAAACAATTATTTAATTTTTCTGACATCGGCTGAGGCAAGAAAGAGTCCCCAACGGGGTACTTAGCTTTTTTGAAGTCTTCGGTAGTAGTAATCTCTGGATCTGACCGACCGGCACTTGCGAACCGCTTCTGCTTCGGGCACCGCGCGGCAAGAAAGACTGAGGAAAATGGCGTCGGCTGATGCCTTTATACCCAATTCACAGCAGCTATGACGTCGGGTGAAGTGCGACATCAGCCGAGGCCAGACCCAGACTTTGGAATCCGGCTGACCGAAGGGCTGCCTGAGGCAGGACAACCCATATGTTAGGGCTGCAGATGCATCCTTGAAGGACATCTGGTGGAGAGTTAGCATCTTGAATTTTGGAATCACCAAAAAGGTGTTTAATATGGAAAGGTCCAGGATAGGACGCCAAGAGTTGTCTTTTCTGGGTACCAGGAAAAGTCTCGAGTAGAAACATTGTCCCTTTTCCTCTTCTGGTAAAGTCTGAATAGCCTTTATGCTTAAGAGAGAGAGAGTACTTGCTTTTGAGCCTCTTCCCACTAATTTGGGGGTAGATCTGGCCAACCGCTTGGGGTTGGTAATGTGTGGAATTGAAATCTGTATCCTTGGGAAACTATATGTAAAACCCATTTGTCCTGGGTAACGAGTGCCCAGTTTTTTGCCTGCAGAGCACTCTTTCCCCCTTAAGGAGCAGTCAGTTGAGAAGTGCTGGGAAGTTTTAAGGTTAAGTCATTGAGACAGTTTACCATAGGGTGGAGTCTTACTACTCCCCGATTTGGAAGTGGGAGCCCCTCACTGTTTAGTCCTGTGTGTACCCTGGGACTGAAGCCTGGGTGTTCTGTTGGTTCTGGGTTTGGACTGAGAAGGCCTGGAAGAGGCAGGAAAAGACCAATTCTTAGAGGGCCAATGCCTACTAAATCTTGGAGGTTGTACTTGTAGGAAATTGTTAACAGTTTGCATAGATTTAGCTTTTTCCTCCATCTTTTTAAGAACTTCTTCTGCCTTGTTGCCAAACAGGCGGTCCTGATTTAAGGGAGCATCCAGCAAATTAGCTTTAAAATGATCTGGCAAAGATTGCTCCTTAAGCCAAGCATGTCTTCTAAGTACAGACCCAGTGACAGCAGCCCTGCAAGATGCCTCTAGCGAATCAAAACCACAGTGCAAAGTATGCTTTCCAACCTGTTCAACAGAATGCATTAAATCCTGTAAATCCTTATTTTCAGCACAGTCAGGAATCAACATCATTTTCTGTTTAAGCAATCCAATGATATGCTGCTGATACGTTAACATATGAAACTAGCAGTTTAAGGCCCTAATGGACAAAGTTGCAGAAGTGTATACTTTCTTACCCCATCTATCCAGTGCCCTGGAGTCTCTATCAGAGGAGGTAGGATTTTTGTCAGTAGTAGCCTTGATGCCCTTGGGTCCCTGGTGAAATGGTCTCAGGATCCACAGTAGGATTTTTAAAAAGGACCTTGAGAGTCAGGAACCCTGTAATATCTATCAGGTTTTCTGGGAGCAGGAGGTAAAGAGTCAGGGGCCAAGCTAGAGTCAGAAAAGGCATCAACAATGTCTAGTACAGGAGGGATAGCTAAACGCCTTTGCTGGGGCAGGAGCAAGAAATCCCTAAGCCTCTTTTTAGAATCACAGTAATCCTGGCTTTCCCAGTGAAAATGCTCCCTAAGAGTATGCAGGGTTTCACCAAAAGAGAAATCCTCTGGGGGTGAAGCAGAGGGAATAGAGTCCTCTGCATCAGAATCCTCATAGGTAGATCAAGGTAAATCCTGGTCCAAAGTATCATAAGCAAATTCAGTCCTGGGTCTCTTAGAGGGGGAAGGTTAGCTTATCCTGATTACAATTATTATTAGATTTAAACTTTCATTACATATATATATATGTATATTTTTTCATATTTTCAATGATCATTTTTCATTGGTTGGTTGCTAACTTGTCATACTATAAATTTGTGCTCTTAACAGAACTCCTTGTATTTCTGAAGAAGTTGGTGACGAAAACGTGATTTGGAAGCGTTAGTTTACTTTTGTGGGTTCGTGTGGTGCAGTTGTTCCTTTTTGTGACTTTCTGGCAATAAACTTGGATTTCCTGTGGACCGTTGGTGTCAGCATTTTGGTTTACTGGTTTAATTCGACACCTACCATATTTTTTGTTTCTTATCCTGATTACAGTAATAAGGTCTTCAGCCATTCTTATCTGTTTTTTAGGCATAGAGGCCTGACCATGCGGTCTGGGCGTCTGTTTTCTGGGAATAGTTCGAGTTTTATGCTTTGAAGAAGAAGATGGCGTCAGTTTAATATGCAAGTCAGTAGGCCTGAATACATCCTCAGAAACAGGTGCCTGCACAGAGGCTCCGGACCCATCCAATGTAGAGTTATCCGCAGGTTCCACAGTTGAAGCATGTCGCGGCATACCAAACTCCAAATGGGTCTCAGTAGAGGCCTGCGAATCTGAAGTAGTAGGTATCAGGGGCTGCAAAAGCGCCTCACTGAGTACCAGTGAACTGGCGACTGGCTTAGGAGAAGCATCTTCGGCAGCTTTGGACCTAGGCAGCCTGTCTCTGTCTTTATCTTTGTGTTTTTTTGGAATGTAGGTAGTCGGATGGCTTACCAAAGACACATCTGGATAATTGAACAGAGTACCAAAATATTTAGAAGCGTAAATATACAGACTATGAATAGTTTGTTGCTTAAATAAGGCACAAAACCGACAGCGAGCTACGTTGTGGTCAGGGCCTAGGCAAGGAATACAGTACGAATGAAAATCTTTGAAAGGTATTTGCTTTCCACAAGAAATACAATTACTGACTTTTACTGACATCGGTTTAGAGCAAGAAAAAGTTTCCCCAATGGGGTACTTAGCTTTAGTTGAAAACTTTGGTTCTGAAACTCGAAAACGAAAATTTCAGGAGTCTGCTGACCGGCACTTGCAAACTGCTTCTGCTTCAGGCACCACACGGCAAGAAAGACTGAAGTAATGGCGTCGGCTGCACGCTTTATACACCTGGCTACCTGACGTCACGGAAGACGAGACAGCAACCGATGCAGGACCCAAGACTTTGATAATCAGGCCGACTGAGGGCTACTGCAAGCAGATACCCAAATGTGATGACTGCAAGAACATCAGGCAACTGGGAACATATGTTTGTTGAGTGGAATGAGTTGGCAGACTTTAAAAATTCCCTACAGAGTACTCCACTACAGCTACTGGGTGAGCAAATGGGTATACCTACAGAAATGCTACTCTTGAGCTTGGACACAAGATCTGAACTGCCTAGACATAGTAAGACTTTGTTAAGTTTAACTCTGGTGGCTGTCAAAAAAGCAATTAATAGAAAATGGAAATCCAAGTCTAAACCAACTGCATTTAGAGTATTGAATACTGTAACAGAAATAACAGAACTGAAAGTAGAATCTTTAGAAAAGGGTAGGAACAAATTACATAGAAATAAATGTATATTGTGATAACAATACACACAGAATAATGTTCTGGAGGAGAAGTGAGGTTCAAGGGAAGGCAGGAATTCAGCAATTTAAGTAATGTTGGATTGATGAACGTTATTACAAAAGAACAATAAGTGATTTATAATGTATGTAACTAAGAATATGTTAATACGGTTTGTTTTATATAAATATATGTTTGAATAAGTCTTAAGTAATAATCCAATAAAGGTAGTACAGAAAAAAAAGTGATTTCTGCCTTTCTTGGCACAGAGCAGCTCTCTGTGTCTGATGCTAATGGTGGATTTTGGCAAATTACTCTCAACAAGGAAAAGTGAATTAAATGTACAGACCCTGTAACCATGAGGAGATAAAAAGAGTTCTCTTTTACATAGCAGGTAACTGAAGTGTTTCAGAAGGTTGTCACACAGGTAATCATCGGGCTTAATGGTGGCACTAGTATTAATACTATTGTACTAGTCTGGTGTCAAATCAAAGAAGACCACAATGAGAGACTAGGATAGTTACAAATTAAATGGAACAGCTTAAGCTGAATGAAACTGGTTATAAAATTAAAGTAAAAGAACTGAAACATTTGAGTCACCTCTTGATGCATGAAGGCTTGAGCCACATGGAGGGAAAGTCATGAGGGATCTACAAACATATGCTCCACATGATAAGTTCTCTTTGGGATTTCTTTGTATGCTTTAGTATCTGCCAAAACGTAATCACAATGCTAGAAATACGTCTGTCATTAAAATACAATTACTGCAACAGAACAGATGCGAGCCATACTCTGTAGGAACAAGTGCAGGACAAACCTCAGAAAAAACCCATATGTTGGAATATAATATCAACACGTTTTACAATAAAAGGAAAAGAATTCTGACCAAAAGTAAGAAGAGTAATCCCCAGAATGTTAGAGCTCTTGTCACTGAAACAAAACTCAGGGTCCTAATAAAATCCACCAAAGCCAATTTTGAGGTAAAAATAGCTACCCAAGCCAAATATAACCACAAGGCATGTTTTAGTTATATTTGTACTCTCAAAAGCAAAACAAAATTATTCACAATCAGCTCAGTGCAATGCTATCTACATTGAGACTAAAGTATAGTGAACTTATTGGTCGAAAAATTTAGCTCCAACTTTACCCCTCTCTCCCCACCATCTCACCCCTCAAGATGTACCCGAAACTGGGTTGCCGCCAGCTAACACACACCACCAAGTCCTAAAAGTGCTATCAAAAGCTAAAAATACTACATCGATTGGTCCTGACAATGTCCCTATCTGCATTTTAAATAGCATGAAGCACAATTTAGCCACACCCATAGCAATAATTAAATCTAAGCCTCCTTATGGGTTTTGTACCAAGCAAATGGAAAACATCTACAGTCATTGCCCTGCATAAGGGAGGACCTTCCACAGACATAGGCAATTACAGACCCACATGAAAAGCCATGGAAAGACTTATCATGGAACTAATAAATCAGGACATAGGAACCTCCAAACACTGGACCCATCTCAGTTTGGATTCATCAAGGGCAGGTCATGCTTACTCACCTGGGTGGATTTTTTTGAGAAGATCACCAAAGCAATGGATGAAGGCAAAACAGTACACATCACATACTTCAACCTGGCCAAAACCTTTGGCATGATTTCCCACTCAGGCATAGTAAAAAAGGCTAAACAAACATGGAATAAACCCTTATCTCACCCGCTGGATTGTCAGCTGACTCACAAACAGGATGCAGGATGTCAAATAACGGAAGTTACCTCCATAAAGAGGCCAGTCACAGTGGAGTCTCCCAGGGTTCTGTGCTGAGACATCTCCTGTTTGGCATCTACTTTTCTGAAGTAAAAGCCAATACCGAAGGCCTCTGGCAGACTAATTTACAGGATGACTACAAGATATGTGCAGTAATTGTCACAAATAAACTATTGGTGCCAAATGCATGGGCTAAAACTAAACACCAAAAAATGCATTACTGCATTCGTTGGGACAATATGCTCCAAAGAGTTGACCCAGATGTTTGGGATTAGGGAACTTGGACAGTGACCTAACTTTTAAATACCATGCACCCATTACTGTAAGAAAATCTTGCTATATTACACAGCTTATAAACAAATTTTATTTTATTTTATTTTACATTTGTTAAATGGGGAAAGTCCGACTTGGAATGAGCCAATTTTCAGCAGAGGCCCGGGGAGAAACTCTCCAGACGCAGGCTTCTGTGACGTGGGAGGAAACCGGAGCACCAGGAGGAAATCCACACAAACACAGGGGGACATGCAGACTCCGCACAGAAGGCACCCCAGCTGAGAATTGAACTGGAAAACCTCTTGTTGTGAGGTGACAATGTTACTGCTGCACCACTGAGCCTGGATTGTGTCTACATCTAGGGATGTCATTGTCCCCCTTTACTCACGTCATTGTCCCCCTTTACTCACTCTTCATTAAGTCAGTCATTGAATACAGTGCCTCCTTTGATATGCATCTGTCCAGACACGTACAACTGAACACCCACAGAGATACCTTACTAAAAGGATACAAGGCCTAAACAACATCTCCTACATGGACAGCATCAAAGCCCTGCCACTATATCTGTATCCTACACACTAAGAGGTGACCTGTGTCTAGAATACAAAGCATCCTCTGACCCAGTAGTGATGGATTTACTGCATAACAACAAGTGAAATTGCATCGGAAATACTTGGTCTAGGGATCTAAACCTCTTTTGTAATATCAAAAGAAGAGTACAGATGGCCAGGTGTGGCTCTCAAAGAATTCTGCTGCTTAAAATCCCCATCTATATAAAACAAAGTTCATCCCTGTCCATATTCAAACACACCTTGGATCTACACACCTTGGATCTACAGATGGGAAACAAAACATTTACTCCAGGACTGCCCACTTTACCAAATGCTTTATCCCATGCATGGGTCTCTCTAAATTATTTATGCTATGGTCCCAGTTATTCTCATGTATCTGTCTATGACCCTACAAGATGAAGAATGGTACTGCAGTAGAGAGCAAGAGAGCTTAACTCATTAACACCTTGCTTAAATGAAATTTCACATGTCCTAACACCTGCACATTTCCTGCCTGGACAGCTTTCTCCTGAGCTAAAATACTGACAATGCAGTTTTGCAATCTGTAAACAAATGTATATACCTCAAAAAATATTAAATGTTGCAAAAAAAGTTGAAAAACCAAAGTTCATCAGCGCACACGGCTCTTCACGATGGTAATATTGACATGTTAGATATAAAGATAGCTAATCATTTTTTCAATATAAAAGTTAAGCAAATCTAATAATAATAATTATGCAAACAAGAATTAACATCTGTCTAAAAATGTTATGCACTTGCCATAACATTCCATCATCAGTGTTGTTCATTTTCATCCTTCCTCAACTGTTGGGTACAGATCTGATCCTCGGATCGGGCTCCACCACTAATTCCAGCCTGTGAAACACAAACTCTCAAGCTCCTCCCTTATCCATAATGCCCTAGCCACCAAACATACCTCAGACCATGTTTGCTGCCCCTTAAACTTGTAAACATTAGGAAATGCTAAAAGAATCTGGAACTCAAACAAAAGAACAGTAATTTCTTCAGTAACTTCCGCTCCTTCCAAAAGTCAAACATGGAGGGGGTTGGTGGGAGGAGGAATGTTGAGGAAGACTGAAAATGGACAACACACAACACAGATGGAATGTTATGGTGAGTACATAACATTTTTATCTGATGTCATTTTCATTCATCCTCAACTACTGGGGCAGAGTCCCCAGTTACCTATATCCCAGAAGGCTATTCCTTTAAAATGCACAAGAAATTTTTTTTGCACTGTTATAAAGCTTTTTTTTTATTGTTTCACTGCATTTATGTTTTAACATTACTTAACTGTAAACTGCTTTTTCATACTGAGAGTTGTATTTTCTGTTTGTGATTGCTCTATCCGAACCTTTATGTGCATTTTTGTCTGTTAAAAGCATTCTGTAGTCTGCTGCTTGATCTGTTTAAAACTTTCATTTAGTGGCTACAGCTAAGAACTGTAATTTTTTCCCCACCCACCCTCACTAGTGTTGTGTGTTCTTATACTTGGTGGCTTTGCAGTTGCCCGCCCATACTGTATATTTGATCTGTGACACTCATCCCAGTCTAGTGTCATTAGTTCACTCAATCTAATAGAGAACATTTGTGAAGGCCAATCCACTCAGATTCTTAAAGTTGAATTAACTTCTGTTCAAGCTTTCTCCATTTCCACTTTACTGGAAAAAAAAAAATTCTAAGCTTACTTCCCCCGTTTCCTGTGGCAGGTCAGATACGGATTTGCTGTGTTCAGGACTGTTTGTGAGCTCCTAAGCCCCCCACACACACACACACACACACTTATCTGGGGTTAAACTATTCCTGGCGCCATAAAGTCTGTTTTTCAAAATTTCCCTTGCAACTAGCCAGCTTTTTAGTTTTAGCACTCATCTGTTTCTTTGATCTCAGCACTTGTTCAGAACTCATTGTAAGCACTAAATAAGTTACAAATTACTACAGCACTCAACTTTCCTCACTTGTCTAGAGGAAAACAGTTTTTAGTACTTAATAAATAAGCACCTATTCAGGCATGTCTAAAGGTCAGCTCCCGGTGTTTTCTCCTGTCTACCTGATGAATCTGGGCATCTTGAGACAATGCAGAAATTGTCTCATGTACACAGACAACCCTCTCCTCCTACCACCCAATACTACAGACTGTGAGAGATGCACTTATATAGCCAAACTGGAAGCAAAGCTCTCTTTACCAAAGACAAGCCTAGACAGTCAAGAGGAGAAGGTAAACACTTGCACCGCACCACACTCATCACATAGTCCCTCAAAACCTACACCACCAAAACACACAGACAGAACCAGAAAACACACACCTACATTTGCGGAGGCTCTCTGTACTAATCTGCCCAAACAACAGAGACCTCCAAAGCAGAAATGCAAGCAACCTCCACCCCCCAACACAACCCAAATGACACATAGTCCACATACTCAGTGTGCCACTCAACTACAGCCCATAAGGCATAACTTACCCAACACTCTAGTCATAGGTGACTCTATAGTCAGGCACACTGATGTTCCACTCACCAGGCTAAACAAGGAAAAAGTTACTGTCAGCTGCCTGTCAGGTGCCAGGATCCACCACATAACGCACGCACTCAGGTCACTCCACAACAAGTACAAATATGGCTCTGTCATTGTCCATGTTGGGGTGAATGACCTGAGACGTACCTCCCTGGATTACATGAAGAGAGACATGGAGGAGCTCTCCAATCTTGTAGCCCAGGCCGGTATGACCCTAGCCCTGAGTAGCATCCTGCCATCACCCAGAATGACACCACAGTACAAGGACAAAATGATCGACTTTAACAATTGGCTAAGCTTCTGGTGTCATTCTAAGGGAATCCAGTATCTGTCTGCCTGGGATGACATGATCGACAGACCACGTTGCTTTGCCAGAGATGGCCTGCACCTGTCGCCCTTGGGATTCCGGATACTGGCAAAGGTTCTTGCCACCCCTATAGTGCCTTTTTTATGCAAGGTTCAAATGACAAATTCACCACCGTAACAGGTACAAGCAAGCAAAATCTGAGGGTAATGCTACTCAATGCTAGAAGTCTAAACCTCAAAATGCACTCACTCGAGGCACTCCTTAAAATGGAGAACATTGACATCTGTGCAGTGACAGAGACCTGGTTCAAAGCTCCAGAGAGCACCCCTGCAATACCAGGCTATAATTCATACCACACCTTTCGGCCACCAAACCCGGACCGAAACACTAAAGGTGGAGGCGTGTCCATATTCATTAAGGATATCCACATCTTCAAGCTAGTTGCTCAGCAATAGTGCATCCTAGATTATTCTAGTTCAACTAACTCTGGGCAAAACCGCAATCCAGATTGTTGCTCGCTACAGACCCACCACCATGCCCCAGGATTCCCACTCCTCTTTTCTTGATACACTGGAAAATATTAAGGTACAACCCAACACTCTAATAATGGGTGATTTCAACTACCCTACCATTAACTGGGAAAACTACTCCTGTACCAACTCTTTTGCTCAACATTTTCTGGAAATCATCAATTCCAACGCTTTGGCTCAACTTATCCACACCTCCACCAGAGGCAGCAATATCCTAGACCTGGTCATCACCAACATGGGTGACCGGTGTTCCACACCAGAGGTCAATTCCTCGTTGGTCAGATCCGACCACAAGCTAATCACCCTAGACATCCACATCTCGCTCCCACCCCCCCACCCCCCATTAGGAAAAGTACCGTAAAAAATTTCTCCAAAGCCAACTTCACGCTTCTTAAGACAGAAGTGGCAAACTTCATGACACCCATGCAGAGGGACAAGAGAGGTACAACTGCTGAATCCTACACAAATGCACTTTATAAGCACTTATACGAGTGCATGGATCGTGCTATCCCTAACAGAACCAAGATGCTATCCTCCAAAAAAAGGAAGTCAATCTGGTGGTCTTCTGCCATAAACAAACTTTACAACAGAAGAAAGAAACTGTTGCAAAAAAAAAAAAAAAAAAAGAGTAAAATCCCACAATTGGAGGAACTCCCTGGTCAGCCTCAGTAAGAAGCTGAGATCCCTCATAAAATCCTCCAAAGCTAGTTATGAAAACAAAATTGCTACTAATTCTAAAGACAACCACAAAGCATTCTACAGCTATGTTAAAAATCTCAATGGCAACACTCAGATCTGCTCTGAGTTACAGCCCAATGACACTAAATATACAGAACCAACTGATATTGCCAACATCCTGGCAGATAGGTTCAGTGCTAACTTTACCCCCCTCTCACCCCCTAAAGAGCCCATCTTTGTACCGGAAAAATGCAAATTTCCTGTAATCACGGCTGCACAGGTAAAAACTTCACTTTCCAAAGACAAGAACACAGCATCCATGGGACCTGACAACATCCCAGGCTGCCTTCTACATGAACTATAGAATGAACTGGCACTCCACCTAAGTACCATGTTCAATCATAGCCTCACCTCAGGCTTTGTGCCCATTGAATGGCACACCGTGACAGTTATCCTACTCCACAAAGGGGGGGGGGGCCACAACAGACCCCGGGAACTACAGCCCCATTAGCCTGACGAGCCTCGTCTGCAAGGCCATGGAACGTATCATCATGGAACTCGTAAACAAAGACATTGGAGATCTCCAAACCCTGGACCCCACACAGTTTGGGTTTGTAAAAGGCAGATCATGTCTCCTAAACCTGATAGACCTCTTTAAAGTAGTCACCAAGGCCATGGATGAGGGAAAGGTGGTTCACACAGCCTATCTAGTTCTCGCCAAGGCGTTCAACACCATCCCCCACTCTGGAATTCTAGATAAACTCACTAAACTAGGTATAAATCCCTATGTCACAAGATGGGTTGCCAACTGGCTTACTGAAAGAACCCACACTGTGAAAGTAGCAGACTCCAAATCAGACTTCAGACCAGTGACAAGTGGAGTACCAGAGGGTTCAGTCCTGGGTCCTCTCCTGTTTGGTATCTACTTCTCTGAAGTACAGGCTAACACAGAAGGTCTTTGGCTAACTAAATTCGCAGATGACTGCAAACTAGGAGCCATAATTGAAACTCCTAACGATGTGGACATCCTACAAAAGGGCCTCACTGAGACAGATGCCTGGTGTCAAAGACATGGTCTCAAGCTCAATGCCAAAAAGTGCATAGTCATCCCCTTTGGTAAAAATGCTGTACCCCTGAACTACCACATAGGCGGTAGTCTACTTAACACCGAAAGTGCGATAAGAGACCTTGGGACACAGGTGGACAGTAGTCTCTCCTTTGATAATCACATTGCTAAAGTGGTCAGGAAATCCTTCTATGTGGCACACCTCATCACAAAAGGTTTCTCATCCAGAAAAAAAGAGGTCATTGTTCCCTCTACTTATCACTCATTAGACCCATTACAGAGTACAACGCCCCTTTTGGTATGTACCTCACAAGATGTCTACAACAACTGGAAAGGCTGCAAAAATACCTCACAAAGAGGATTACTGGCCTCAAACAGATGCCTTACACAGACCGTCTCAAAAAACTCCAGCTTTACTCAGTCGCATATCGCCTACTCAGAGGCAATCTCTGCCTAACATACAAAGCTATGTCAAATCCATTGCTGTTGGACATGCTCCGCTTAAAGAAATCCCAATCCCTCAGAGCTACACGCTCTAGGGACCTAAACCTTGTCACCACAATAAACAGAACATGCTGGAGGGATAGATTCCTGTCCCAGAGACTTCCCATACTCGGGAACAGACTACCTATCTATGTCAAACAGAGCTCCTCGTTAACACTCTTCATGAAAAATCTTGATGATTGGATGGGTACTAGGAAATTCACCCCGGGGAACACTTCTGTGGTTCTGCTCGACAGGGGCACAGGAAAATAATTTTCTTGGGTGGCGAAAGCCAGGGTACATTTTTGGATAGGCTTGTATAGGCCCTAGGGCCAATAGCCTAGTATCTACCTATGAAGCTGCCATAGACCTGGTGGAATGTACTTTTGATGGTTTCGGTAAAGACGAGGCTAATTTTTCATAAACAAAGGCAATACAATCAGTTAACTATTTGGCTAAAGTCACTTTAGAATCTGGTTTGCCTAATTTTGATTCTGAGAGAGAGAGACCGTGTTCGGATTTCCTTAAATTTTGGGTTCTGTGTAGATAAAACAGTAATTGTCTATGAACATCCAAAAGGTGCAACATATACTCTCCTTTACTTGAGAAATTTGTAAAGAAGACTGGAAGGCTGACAATTTAATTAATATTGGATTCTGACACCACTTTAGGAAGAAAGGAAGGATTGGTCCGTAAGGATACTCTACACTTATGAAAAATCAAATAAGTAGGTTTGGGTGACAAGGGCCTGTAATTCTGATACTCTTCTAGCAGAGATAATGGCCACTAAAAAGATTCATCTCTAGTGCTACTGCTTCCCTCTGATTGAGTGGAACACTGATGATTTCATTTACTACTAGTGGGGTGGATGGGAAAATGTTATTTGGTATTATATAACCTATGGATATTATTCTCCGCACCCATGAATCTTTTGTAATTTCTAGTCAGGCTCTCTAGTGCTGGAATAAATGACCCCTGACTGCCTCCAAAGATGGACAGTTGAGCCTCCTTTCAGGAGCACTGACAGGATCTGTCAAAGAAAGTATCACTAGATCCCTGGTTAAACAGACCACCTCTGCTGTGGGAATGAAGTCTTCCAGTAGAGTTTCCCCTCTGCCCCCGGGGGAACTGTTTCTACGTGGATCTTGGAAGGGACCCTGGGAATTTTTTAAACCAAATTTTCTGTCCACATCAATGGTTCCTAGAAAAGGTTTGTTGAGGGGTCAAAAAATGTACGCCAACAGCAGACAGGGTTTTCCATTCCTGCTCACACCTAGAGTGTGTATCTTTTACTTTGAGGCCAAATAAGGAGCTTCCATCAAAAGAAGCAGTGACGAAGGAAGATTTGAAAGGTTCTACAAAATCACACAAGAGCATCCAATCATGCCTCCTGGCAAGTCTCCCACTGGAAATGCCTGGATCCACCACCCATAAGGTACCTTCAGCTGTGTGGGAGATGAGTTTCAATGAGTAGTTTGAAATGGACTGATGGGGAACCAACTGCAAGGCACTAGTACTCTGCCTTGGAGGATATGGTCCCAGTGAGGTATATGGTAAGTTCTTTAATCAAATTCCTCTAGAGTCTTGTGAAATGTGCCAAATAATTCAGCAACCGAAGGGCAAAGGTCACCAAAGCATCAACATGATTCCCAAATCTGTCAAGCGCCCCAGACTCCCCATTGGGGGCTGGACAGAGGAACTTTGTTTTGCTAGCTCCTTCTTCGTGGTTGCTACTACAACCATGGCATCAGCTGATACTCCCTTATTCCAATATTCTATCCTTCAGTGGTGGCAGGATCCTATCTGGTCACTTCAGGATAGGGTCGATGGCATCGGGCTCCTTCCACGTCCATTGAGAGACCAAATCAATGAGCTCATTGGTGGGCGGAGTCACCCAGGAGGTAGACAAGCAATCTCCAAAAGCCTCCAGGAATACAAACTCCTCTTGGGAGGGGTTGTTGGGAGACCAAGCAGCCCCTTGCGTTAGGAGTTCTAGGACGTCTCCAAATGGGGCGTTGTTAGGTGGTGATCTTGGGGACCCTTCTCCCTTATCAAAGTCAGTATCTTCTGTAACAGACTCCTGTGGAGAGTCCAAGTGCTTCCTTTTCCACTTTCTATTACCAGGAACTTATTTGGCGGGATGCTCCGGAGAAGTGTCAAAAGAGATTAATATACCCTGTTGGGTGTTCTGGAGACTAGTTTGCACTGGCTACCCCAGTGGCACAGTTGGTTAAGGCTCGAGATGCAGAGTCAAATGAAGTTCAGTAGTCAGCGTTGAAGAGGGGAGAAAAGTCTGAACTCTTGGAAAGAGAGAAAACTCTCTTCGCTACTTCAAAAGCAGAATGCCTTGGAGAGGAGACCGATGGTTCTGATAAGACATACTTAAGGACTGTCAGCTCCCTCCACCCCGAAGACAGACTACTCAAGGAGGGAGTCGGAGCAGTGCTCTCCAAAGCTGAAGCTCAGAGGGGCAGAGATGGCTCTGATAGCTTTGGAGTTGACTCCAACATCCCAGATCCAATGCCAAACCTACTGCTCCAACAATCATCCAGCTCTGAAGTGCTTCAGTCCACTCAGAGATGCCACCAGAGTCAAAGATACCAGTATCTTCAGATCCAATGTACATGACTTTGGAATCTTTGGATCCGACGACTATGAAACCAACAGTCGGATTGGAGAAGGAGCCAATAACAGGCAAGCAGTACTGATAAAAAAAGTCTCCAACGGGGTTGGAGCCGGAAGAATTCCCACCTGAATCTGAGTCTAGAGGAATTTCCTCATCATCCTGTCCATATCTGTTTGAAAGATTGTATAGAAGGTGTGTTGAGGATAATAGCCAATGTCAATGCAGATTTAGATGGCAGCAAACCTCTTCAAATTAATCTGTTTTTCCTATCGATTAAGGCTCTTGGATTGAAAGCCTTACAAATGTCACATTTAGAATCAAGGTGCGCTGAGCCTAAATTGTATACTCATATAGAATGTGCATTGGATAATGCAATTTTATGGCAGCAGGCTATACACTTTTTAAAACCAGAACGTTTCTCAGACATTGCTTAGCAGAGAAAAGATGATTAATAAGGATTTTTTTTTTGTTATATGCAATAGAAGAGGGAGAAAATAGCAACTATGGTAAATAAAGATATACTTTAAAAGTACAATAAAGAGAGGATGCCAGCAATGGTAATCAAGAAATACTCAAGTAAGGAGTGCAGTTTTAAGTGGTTAAAGAGAAAGGAAAAATATACAGGAGGGAGGATAGCACTAAAGACTGAAATATTTTAATAGCTATAAAATTATACAAGTCAAAAGTTTTAACTCACAAAGACGCTACTACAGTCAAAGTGTATACAGTGACCATGTCAATACACTAAGGAGGCAAACGAGATCTGAGGTATGTTAGATGACTTATGGCATTATATGTAAGACAGGAGCTGGACAGTTAGTGTTCCACGAGCTGGAGGAAGAGGTTGAGTCAGGTCATAGTGTCAGATCCCAACAGCTGAGGAATGGATGAAAATGACAACATCAAATCAAACGTTATGTACTCACCATAGCAATAGATCTGTGCTGTCTCTTTCCATACTTCCTTGACATCTGGGTCTCAGATCCATACTGGATCTGACTTGAGCAATAGATCCAAAAGCTTGAAAGTGACCAAAGTTCAACCCTTACTCATAAACTTTGGTGTTATATGAAATACCTCAGATCAACTTTACCCCTAACAAAAAGGGAATGATGCAGAGTCTAAGATTGAGGTAGAGAAGAGAAAAAAAAAAGGTCTTGATAATTAACCTCTAGGAGCCAAGGCTAGGATCAGTCAGAGAAAACCAGGTACCAGAAGTCCAAATGCTATCAAGCACATGGATGGTGGATGGGGAGTTGAGGAAGGACAGAAAAAGACCACTCAGATCTGTTGTTATGGTGACTACATAACTTTCATTGGATGGAAAAAAAAGTCACCATCAGCATTCCTCAACATATGGCACACAGTTCCCCCAGCTACAGTAACACCTGGGTAGTCTTACGGAAGGCACAGCCAAAGAAAAATAGGCTCTGGACTGCATTTCCAATTTATAATGTGAAATATGAATGCATGAACCTTGACAGGGTGGCAGCTGTTCAAATATCATCAAGAGGTACTCTGTAAAAGAATGCTGCTGTTGAAATGACTGATCTAGTAGAATGGGCTTTTGGGTGGAAAGGTAGGGGACAGCCCCATCTGCTTGTAAACATAGGAAATGCACTCAGGGCAACCAATGGAGTGTAACCTTGGATACTCCTTTTCCTATTTTGGCAGGGGAGTGAGAGAAAGACAACTGATCAGTTTTTCTGAAAACTCTGGTCCAGTGTAAATAGTATCTTAATTGATGGTGAGCATCTAGTAAGCATAATGAGTCTTCAACTTTGTTTGAAAAATTTGGGGAAAAAAAGATTTATGGACTGGTTAATAGAGGATTCAGAAGCCACCTCTGGAAAACCGATTCTCAGACTCGCTCTCTCTGTGAAAAAACAGGTATGGGAGTTTAGCAGATAAGGCATGGAGCTCAGAAATCCTCCAACAGAACTAACAGAGTTTCCATAACAAAAAAATTAAAATCAGCCTTGGCAACTGGTTTAAAGTGAGGACTAGTAGTAAAATAGTAATATCCCATGGAGGAGTTGGGCCTCGAAGTGGAAGTAGTAACTGAAAAGTTCCTCCGAGAAAGGGTTCAGATAGTCTTAAGGATGCAATGGGTGTGCGATTCTCACAAATGTAAAAAAGATGACTTGGCTGCTAATTGCACTTTGATATTGGAATAGCTAAGCCTTATTGTGAAAAAGGTCTGCCAAAAATTCAAGGATCACGGGGTGGGAGGGGGGGTAGCTGAAAACGGATTAAGACTGTTCTTGACTGCCCACATAAGATTTATAAAAGTAAATGGAAAAAAATTCTGTATGTGTAGAAGGTTCTAGGGAAAAGTTATTTATTTATTTTATTTAACATTTGTTTACCGGGAAAGTCGGACTTGGAATAAAGCCAATTTTTAGTGGATGCCCTGGGAGAAATGCTCCAGATGTATGTCTTTGTAATGTGAGAGCAAACCGGAGCACCCAGAGGAAACACACACAAATGCAGGGAGAACATGCAGACTCCGCACAGAAGGCACTCCAGCCGAGAATCGAACCAGAGAACCTCTTGCTGTTTGGCAATAACACTACCTCTGCACCACTGCGCCATCAAATTTATAATATGAATAACAGAGAATGAAAACCTACACTGTCTAGCCATCACTAGAATTGGAGAAACCATGCGGTCAATTTGAGGAAATGAATATCCTGGTGAGGTAACTCTGATGGGTCAGATACTAGATCTGAAACAGAGCCCAGCAAATAGGGAGGGTGTACTACATGAGGCTAGAGGAAGGGAAACCATACTTGTCAGTGCCAGTAAGGAGCTAGGAGGATGACACTGATCTTTCTCACCAGTGCCTACTGTAAAAATCTGGTAATCACAGGAATGGGAAGAAATGCATAAAGGAGTCCTGAGGGGTCAGCTGTGGGACACTATCTCTCACTGACTGTTTCTCCAGAGAGATAGTACAGTTGGGTACACTTACCATAAATGTAGATGTTAGAGTGTATTCACTGTTGCAGTCATTACATTTGGGTTATCTGCTTGCAGGTAGCCCTCAGTCGGCCTGATTATCAAAGTCTTGGGTCCTGCGTCAGTTGCGGTCATCTTCCATGACGTCAGGTAGTCAGGGGTATAAAGCATGCAGCCGACACCATTACATTAGTTTGTCTTGCCCCAGATGTCAGGTGCCCCCATAATGGGAAGCAATTATATACAAGGTTACACCTCCAACAAAAAGCAAATACACCAGAAAGCTTTAAGCATTGCAAACAAGAATAGAGGCATAGTCAATAGAAGTCAGGGGGCTGGAGGGAGGGTAACCAGGACTGCAACAGTGAATATACTCTGACATCTACATTTATGGTAAGTATACACAACTGTACTATGTTCTTCGAGTTTCACTGTTGCAGTCATTACATTTGGGTGGATTCCCAAAGCTAAGGAAGGGAGGAGGCAATTAGATAGCATTAGGACCAGCTACAAGGCCCTGCAAGACTGCAGTGGCAAAACTAGCTCTGGATTTTGAAAAAAAATGGCAAGTGGTAATGCTTGATGAAGGTATGTACAGAACTCCAGGTAGCAGCTTCTAGGATGTCCCTGGTAGGGACACCTCTGAGAAAGGCTGTAGAGGTAGATGCAGCCCTGGTGGAATGTGGTCTTATCCCCTGTGGGGTAGGTTTTCCATGGTGCTTATAGCAGAAATGAATGCAGTGGCCTATCCACTTAGAAATGGTTTGCTTTGAAATGGCCTTCCCCTCTGCCCCTACAGCAAATGCAACCAGCAGCTGTTCAGATTTCCTGAGAGACTTAGTCCTGTCCAAGTAAAATCTAAGTTGTCTGGGCACGTCCAAGGAGTGCGGTATTCGTTCCCCTTTGTTCTGTGGATTAGAAAAGAAGGTTGGCAAATGAATGGACTGATTAAGGGCCACACTAGATATCACCTTGGGCATAAAGGAAGGATTGGTCCTGAGGGACACACTGTCCTCATGAAAGAGGATGAAAGGCTCCACTGCCACGAGGGCCTGTAATTCAGACACCCTTCTTGCTTAAGTGACGGCTAGAAGGAAGGCTGTTTTCCAAGAAAGGAATTTCAACTCTGCATTTGCAGCTGGCTCAAAGGTATGTAGAGTGAGCTTTTCCAATACAAAGTTAAGGTCTCAGGCTGGAGTAGGGGTTCTCCAGGGTGGTCTTATGTTTTTGGCCCCTCTGAAGAATTGCTTCAGCAGGGGATGAGAGAAGAGGGGTTGTTCTGTATTATACTGAGCTGAAATGGCCGAGGCATGAATTTTGATGGAAGAAAAGGAAAGGTCCTTGTAAAGCATCTCAGTTAAGTATTGAAGAATGTGCGGCAAATTGGGCACCGTTGTGTCCATCCCCTAAGTTTGGCTCCAGGAACAGAATCTTTTCCATTTTTTAGCACAGGATTTTCTAGTACTAGGCCTCCTTGCCTCTAGAATGACATCCATCACTTGCTTACTGAGGGATGGTACCGGAGAGATCATGTAATTAGCCAGGCTGCAAGGTTCAGGGTTTGAAGCTGTGGGTGCAGAATCAGGCCCTCCTGCTGGGACAGCAGGGCAGGGGTCTGAGGCAGGTGCCATGGATCCAGAAGAAAGTGACACACTGTATAGGAGGGGGCACCAGTGGTGGCCTGGCCAGTCTGGTGCAATAAGTATTGTCCTTGGTTTGTCCTATTTGATCTTTAGTAGCACTTTGGAGAGGAGAGGCAGAGGGGAAAGGCATAAACTGATAGGACATCCACTTTCCAAGCTTGTCTGTGGGGGAGTCCTTGTGCAGAATTTGTCCAATTGGTAGTTCTGAGGGGAGGCAAACAGGTCTATCTCTGGGGTCCCCCATTTGTTTCTCAAAATGTTGAATATGCTTGGTTCCAGTTTCCACTCGTGTGGGCCCATGAGATTTCGGCTTAGGTCATCTGCCAGAGTATTTAGCTTGCCTGACAGGAAATGAGCTTGTAGGTGCACTTGGTAGCTCAAGGCTGTGTTCCACAGAACCATGGCTAGTCTGCAGAGTGGGTTCACCCCTGCTTGTTTATGTATCACATAACAGTGGTGTTGTCCGTCTTTACCAATAATTGTCCTGGAAGAATGTGGTCCTTGAAGGCTGTCGGAGCATTCTGTACAGCTAACATTTCTTTTTGATTGATATGCAGGTGCATTTGACTCTGGTTCCATTTGCCCTGAATGCACTGCCCTGCCAAGTGAGCCTCCATGCACAGTCTGATGCATCTGTTGTTAGGGTTTGGGCAGCAGGGGGTAAAGTGAATGGCAGTCCCTTGTTGTGGTGGCAGGCCTCTGCCCATCAAAGGAACTCGGGATGATAGGAATCATTGATTCTAAGTCCTGAGAATGTTGATACCATAGGCTTGATACCATTGTAGTTTCCTCATATGCAGTCTTGCATATGGAATCACTAGAATGCAAGAGGCCATGAACCCCAGGGCTTGCAGTATTTTCCTTGCAGATAGCTGGGTCTTTGCGGCCAGTAGTTTGAAGTAGGCTGTCAAATGAACTTGTTTCTCTGGCATGAGGTAGACCATCTGGGAAGGCATTTATATTACCCTATCGAACGATATAAATAGCGAACGCTATTTCATCGTACCTAGAATATCTAAACCACAAAATATCGAACACACGGAACAGCAAATTTTTTTCCCCAAGGAAAAAAAATTGCTGTTCTGAAACACACACACAACATAACCACACCAAAATAAATAAACCACACACATACCCTTAACAAACCCACAATTCTAACCCTACACTACTACTTATCCACTCACCTTAACCCAACCCTAAAGCCCCTAACTACCGCACATTCACCTTACCCGCGCCCTAACCCTAAAGCCCCAAACTACCGCACACTCACAATACCCGGTCCCTAACCCTAAAGCCCTAAATACCGCACACTCACCTTAACCGCTTCCCTAACCCTAAAGCCCCTGTCACACACTCACCTTACTCGCTCCCTAACCCTAATGTCTCTATCGCACACTCACCTTACCCAGATCCGTTCCCACACTTACCTTAAGCCGGTCCGTAACCTCCGTTCGCATACTTAACTTAACCCGGTTTGTAATCTTCCCACCACAGTAAAGTAAATAGCTAAGCCATGGAACGGACAACTGAAATATTACCCTAGGTAAGATTTCGAAGTTCACTGGCTTCGCTATTTTCAGTTTTCGACAAAAACAGATCGATATTAGAGCATTCGAAGTTTTGAAACTTTGATGCTATAATATAGATCCCTGGGGAAGTTGTATTCAAGCTTGCTCCCAGGAATACAATTTGTTGACAGGGTACTAGATGCGATTTTTTAATTTATGGTGTACCCCAGAGAAGTTACTAATTTCTTTACAAATGCCAGATGATTTAAAAGTATGTCCTGGCTTTCTGCCTGAATTAGACAATCGTCCAGGTATGGGCCTGCAAAATGCAATGACTGTAGCTAGGCACTTTGTGAATACCCTGGGCACAGGGTATTCACAAAGGGCAGTGCAGAGAACGGATAGGTATCTTCTGCAAGATTCCCTTATTGGGATGTGCAGGTAGGCTTCCTTTAAATCCAGTGTTGCCAACCAGGCATTTTTGCCTAGCATGGGAAGCAGCTGATTAAGAGTTAGCATTTTGAATTTTGGGATTACCAAAAAAGTGTTTAGGATAGACAGGTCCAGGATAGGACGCCAGGAATGGTCTTTTCTGGGTACCAGGAAGTCTTCAGTAAAAACCTTGCCCCCATTCCTCTTCTCGGACAGGTTGAATAGCCCTGATGCTTAGAAGTGAGAGAAACTGCTTTTGAGCCTCTGCCCACTGATTTGGGGTTGGTAAGAAGTGGAAGTGGAATCTGTATCCTTGGGAAACTATATTTAAAACCCATTTGTCTTGCGTAATGAATTCTCATTTTTTTGCATGCAGGACTATCTTTCCCCTAAAGGAACAGTCAGTTGAGCAGGGCTTGGAAGGTTTAAAGTTAAGTCATTGTGACAGGTTACCATACGGGGGTGTCTTACTACTCCCAGCTTTGGAAGTGGGAGCCCCCCCACTACTTAGGCCTGTGAGTACCTTGAGACTGAAGCCTGGGTGGTCTGCTGGTTCTGGGTTTGTACTGAGAAGGCCTGGAAGAGACAGGAAAGGATCAATTCTTAGAAGGCCAGTGCCTACTAAATCTGGGAGGCTGTACTTGCAAGAAATCTTTAACAGTTTGCATAGATTTAGCTTTTTCCTCCATCTTTTTAAGTACTTCTTACAGGTTCATAGGTAGGTACTAGGCTATTGGCCCAAGGGCCTACGTAAGCCTACCCAGCAAGGTTCCATAGCATTGCTTTGTTGCCAAACAGGCAGTCTTGGTTTAAGGGAGCATCTAGTAATTTAGCTTTAACATGATCTGGCAAAGATTGCTCCTTAAGCCAAGCATGCCTTCTAAGTACAGACCCAGTGACAGCAGCCCTGCAAGATGCCTCTAATGAATCAAAACCACATTGCAAAGTATGTTTTCCAACTTGTTCAGCACAATGCATTAAATCCTGTAATTCTTTATTTTCAGCACAGTCAGAAATAAACATTATTTTCTGTTTAAGCAATCCAGTAATATGCTACTGATACTTAAACATGTGAAACTGGCAGTTTAAGGCCCTAACGGCCAAAATTGCACATACCACATCTGTCCAGGGCCCTGGAATCTCTATCAGAGGGGGTAGGGTTTTTAGCAGTAGTAGCCTTAATGCCTTTGGGTCCCTGTGAAATGGTCTCAGGATCTGCAGTAGGATTCTTAAAGAGGAACTTGTGAGAGTCTGGTACCTGTCAGGTTTTCTGGGAGCCGGAGGTAAAGTGTTAGGGGCCAGGCTAGATTCCAAGAAGGCATCATCTACAATGTCCAGTATAGGAGGGATAGCTAAAGGCCTGTGTTGAGGTAGGAGTAAGAATTCCCTAAGCCTCTTTTTGGAGTCAGAGCAATCCTGGTTTTCCCAGCAGAAATGCTCCATAAGAGCATGCAAAGCTTCACCAAAAGAGAAATCCTCTGGCGGGGAAGCACAGGGAAGAGTCCTCTGCATCAGAATCCTCATAGATAGACAAGGGCAACTCCTGGTCATCAGAGAAAACAGAAATTTCAGAATCCTGATCAGAAGAATCAGAAGGAAAATCAGTTCTAGGTCTTTTAGAGGGAGAAGGGTGGCTTCCCCTGATTAGAGTAATATGTTTCTTCAGCCATTCTTATAATTTGTTTTTTAGGCATAGGGGCCTGACCATGCGGTCAGGGTGTCAGTTTTCTAGGCGTGGATCGAGTTTTAGGCCTTGAAGAAGAAGATGGCATCGGTTTAATATGCATGTCAGTAGGCCTGAATACACCCTAAGAAGCCGGTGCCCGCACAGCGGCTTCGGACCCATCCAAGGTAGAGAAATTCACAGGATCCACAGCAGAAGCAGCATTTCGCGACATACCGGACTCCGAATGGTTCTCAGTAGAGGCCTGCGAATCTGAAGTAGCGGGTATCAGGGGCTGCAAAAGCGCCTCACTGAGTACCGGCGAACTAGCTTAGGAGAAGCATCGCTGGCAGCTTTGGACCTATGCGGTCTGTCTCCGTCTTTACCTTTGCGTTTTTTCAGAATGTCTGTAGTCGGGTGGTTTAACAACGCCATTTCTGGATAATTGAACAGAGTACCAAAATATTTAGATGTGAAAATGAACAGACGACAAATGGTTCGAGGTTTGAATAAGGCACAAAACCAGCAGCGAGGTACGTCGTGGTTTGGGCCTAAGCAAGGAATGCAGTACGAATGAAAATCTTTATGAAGTATTTGCTTTCCACAAGAAATACAATGGTTAACTTTTACTGATATCGGTTTAGAGCACAAAAAAGGATCCCCAACGGGGTACTTAGCTTAGTTGAAGACTTCGGATCTGAAACTCGAAAATGAAAATTTCAAGAGTTGGCCAACCGGCACTTGTGAACTGCTTCTGCTTCGGACACCGCACGGCAAGAAAGACTGATGTAATGGCGTCGGCTGCATGCTTTATACCCCTGACTACCTGATGTCATGGAAGATGAGACAGCAACCAACGCAGGACCCAAGACTTTGATAATCAGGCCGACTGAGGGCTACCTGCAAGCAGATAAGCCAAATGTAAATGACTGCAACAGTGAAACGAAGAACATCAGAAAGAAGAACTTGTTGCACTGGTGTTGAGGGGAGATGCGAAAAGGTTGCAAAAAGGTAGGCATCAAAAGCTGAATATCTGCTCTACGAAAAGATGAAGTAGCCTCTGGTTAATATCCTCTCCACACATTTGTCTTTAGTTATGAATGATCAGGTTGTTGGATACAAGGACAGATGCCCCCTTCCAACTGCCACCCGAGTACACAGGCAGGCAAGTGCTCAGTATCACTAAAAAGTCTTCTTACAGAAGGGACCTCTGAAGTCTTGATTCTGCAGACCAATTCGGCCCTAGGGTGACACCCATTCTGAAAAGAGTTCTCCCTCTGCCACAGGGGATTGTACAGACGTATCAGGTGAAAACCGTATGATATGATATGAAGAACCAAATTTTCTTGCCTCTTTTTTGATTTCTGGTGATGGTCCTTTGAACAGTGGAAAATTTGATACCCAAGGCAGAAAGGGATTTGCCCTCCTTTTCACTTCGAGACTGTATCCTTCATTATGGGACCAAACATGTTGATCCATCATAGGGGGCATTCACACAGGATGTCTTGAAGTGGTTTTGCAAAGTCACAGAACCTCATCCAAGCATGTCTCTTAATAGATAAGCAAGTGCCAGCTGCTCTAGATGCACACACTGTGGTGTTGGAAATAAAGTACATGAAGATTCTGGACAAAGACTGAAGGGTGGCCAGCTGCACATCAATGGACTTCCTTCAATATGCAGCATTGGTTCCTTGGAGAAAGTTGTTGATTTTTTTGGCCAAATCTCTCTGAAACAGTGTAACACATGCCTAGTAGTTTAAAGCTTTCACCAAGAAAGTAGAGGAGGTGTAAACTCGCTTCCCAAGTCTGTCCAACACATGAGACTCCCTGTTTGGTGGGTGGACAGAGGAACTTTATTCTGCTAGATCATTCTTAGTGCCTGCTACCATCACCATAGTATCTATGGCTGGGTCCTTACTCCAATGGAGACAATATTTAGAGGAAAAGAAAAAAAATGTCTGGTTTCTTGGGAATCTGTTCTGTCATGTCCAGCTCTTTCCAAGCCCATGGGGAGATCAGGTCTATCATCTCCACCATGGGTGGGATCACCCAAATGTAGAGGGGCCAAAGTCAAAAGGCTCACTGAATACTGACAATTCTGGAGAAAGCAGCTTGAAAGACCATTCCACTGTCTGTTTTAGCAGTTTAAGGGTTTCTCAAAATGACATGTCCTTAAGGGGAGGGGGATCTGGGGGAACCATCTGCTTCAAAGTCAGTGTCCACAGTGACAGACTGAGGAGTATCTAGATGCCTCCTTCTGCAGGTGTACTTCTTGTGTACTTCCTCAGTGGGATACTCTGGTGAAGATTCAGAAGCTGATGTGTTCTGTTCCATAAGAGCTGGTGCAAGATTTTTGGACATTGGCTGTCCTGATGGGGCAAGAAGAGTAAGATCTGGACCCTGGAAGATCCTTTGAGAGAGGAATGGATGGACTGAGCTTGAAGGAAACTAGAGTTGCATATGCTAAACTTAGATGTTCAAATGATCACTGCTGTAACAGCCTTAGCTACATGGGTCATATATTGCCAAGACTAACAGCTGACCAGCTTCCAAAGCTTCAGGGCACTTTCCACATGCCCAAATTGTCAGGCAACTCAAGCTGAGCTGACTAAAAGACAAGTTTGGGTGCAAAGTCCTTCATAACTTTCCTGTCAGCAGAAAGAGGGAGGATGAGCCCAGAAAGGACAATGCTAGGAAAAACAAAAAGTAAAGTAAATGTATACACCTAGGAATAAAAAACAAGAGGGTGGAGGAAGGAAATGGCTACTGCAGCAGTGATCATCTGAACATCTACTGTTATAAGTTCAACTTACACAACTGTACTGCGTTTGTCATCTTGATTACTATTGGCGCAGCCTTATCTATACGAGTAGATTACTTCAGCTAACTACATTTGGAATAAGAATCCAGAAACCCCTTGAGAATGGCCCTATCAAAGCTTGATCTAGACGTAGAGAAGGAATCAAGGTTATAGTGTTTTGTAAAAGCACTGACATAGTACCAAGTAGCAGCTTTTAGAATATTTCTAGAATCCAACCCTTTCCAAAAAGCCATAGATGAAGCCAAGGCCCTGGTAAAGTACCTACTGCCTGGAGTAGTTTTGTTATGGTGACTAAAACAAAAAGTACTAGCCTTAGACAACCATTTGGAAACTGTCTGTTTTGGCACAGGTTATCCCTTCTGAAATATTTAGTTCTGTCAAGAGTTTCAGAGTTGTCTGTGGGCATCCAAAGTATGGATCCTCCCTCATTTTTAAGTTCAGGAAAGAAAACAAGAAGATGAATACTTTAGCTCAAAATAAACCCGGATACCACTTTAGGTATAAAAGAAAGATTAGTTCTCAAAGAAACCCTGCCCTTAAAGAAAATGAGATTGGGTTGACTCACTAAGACCTTGCAACTCCGATACCATTCTTGCAGAGGTCAGAGCAATCAGTAAAAACTGTCTTCCATGTTAAAAGAACTTCCAAGTCAATCAGATCAGCAGCTTCAAATGGAGCAACAGTTAACTTCTTCATCACAAAATTAAGTTCCCAAGGAGAGGCAACCAGTTTTATTGGAGGCCTCTTATCCAAAACAACTTTCAAAAACATTTTGACATGAAACTACACTGAAAGAGGAGAATTCATGGGCAGACATGCAGAAATGGCCAATAAATTAACCTTGGTAGAGGAATAAGAAGGCCACAGGACAGTAACTCACACAAATACTACAAAACCACAGAGCAACTAGCCCTGAATTGGTGATTTTTATGTTACTGACACCAACAACAAAACTTTTTATATTTGCTAATGTAAGATTTTCTTGCAGCAGGCTTTCTTGTCTCCATCAGTACTGGTGCCAAAAAGGAATTAAATCCCTATCATCCAGACAGTCAATTGAAGGCAACTGACATCAGGTGCATCAAACAACCCTGTTCTTGTATGCGAAGATCCAGGCTGTAAGGAAGCTTGTGGTGATTGTCCCTGGCCATTTCCAAAAAAAGGGAGAAGTGCTATTGCTTGGGACAGAAAAGAGTCATCCCATGATCTTGAAGGATTCCTTCTGAATCTTCAGAAGTATCCTGGACATTTGTGGAAAGGGTGGAAAAGCATACAGGAACATTCCTGCCCAAGAAAATAAAATAAAAGACAACTGTCTTCCAGGCCTTCTTGCATGGAGTCTTGGAACAGAGACTTCCAAAAATTGTTTTTATTTTTCAAATACAGTTGAATAAATTCCATAGTATTTGTATATAACATCTTAAATAACTATGTACACTATTTACATCAGCCTGACACTATAACAGAGCTCAATATATACAATTACTTTATAGGTATAACAATCCAGTTATCAAAAGTACATCTGTTCAGTTATTGTAAAGTGTCAATCAATGAGAAGACTTTTTTCCATACTAGATACATATTTGACTCCTTCAAATGAGGACCTTCGTACACATTTAATAATACTATAGCTTTAGATAAGTTAAACGATCCATTAAATAAAGCTTGTAAAAAGTTTTTAATATCATTCCAAAATGGCTTAATTTTAACACAGTTGGAAAAAAATGTGATTCCAATCTGCATTGTGTATTTGCTCACACCTCCAACATATTCCCTTTGTGGAAGAATTAATTTTAGTAATTCTATCTGGAGTTAAGAATGCTCTGTGCACGCATTTCCAATTAAAAACTTTCCAGTATTGTGTAAAGGATGCATGTTTTACTGATAAAATATTTGATTTAATTTCTTCAGTTAGCTGCAATGAGTGTCCCTTTGTTATACAATTCCAATAGGAGGGTTTGGGTGTTTTATAATTTATCAATATCTTGTACAATTTCGAAATACTACTTCCCATGTCATAATCATTATATATGATTTCATATAGGTATTTCATAAGTTTTTTTATGTATTTCTTTAAATGAAGAATTACTAATTATTCTGCATAAATCTTGTGAATACTTCAGAATGCTTTGCATAGTTAGCCAATCTCGTTGTGGAATTTATGTAGTTTCTATTGTTTGCATATCCAGAACTTTTAGTTCTTTGATACATTGACACCAACAAATAAATCCTTTCTATTCCCAGGAATTATTTCTCTGTATATTTTATGTGGATAGCTCTTTGTAACTATGAATGGTGTTAAAAGATCAAACCACATTTTTAAATCTATATTTGCATTAATAATTTTCCTAAATGGAGTCAATGTAATAATTAATCATACGAGTTTTAGTGGGCTTAATTATGTTATATTGCATACTAATTCATAATATGTGCCATGACAAATTGTTTTTATCTGTTATTTGAAATTTTTTTGTAAATCAAATTAATTTATTGATATTACAGTTAGCAATTCTTTCCAATTTGCAGAATGATTTGGACTTATCCAATCTGAGATTGTTTTAGATATTGATGCTTGTATATACGGTTCTGTATCAGGAAAGTTTAATCCTCCCCGTTTCCATGGTATGATATGATGTATTAAAGGTATTCATTTTTTTTTTTTTTTGGGGAACCATAAAAAATTTATTAGGCATGAGTTTATTTCTTTGAGTATATTAATTTCTGGTAGTTGTATTGCCAAAGCTATATATAGAATCTTGGATAGTAAAACCATTTTTATTAACTGTATCCATCTCCCACTTTTCCACAGAGAATTTAATTGTATTGATGATATTGTAGTTTTTTGAGACCAATTCATTATCCTTGCATAACTCAATTCCTAGATATTTTAAGGTAGATAGTTTCCCTATAAATGTGATTCCCCTTTGGCTGCAATTCTTTTTTTTATTTAAAAATAAAAATTTTGATTTATTGAAATAGAGTCCTGAAATCCTGTAAAATGTGTCAATTAAAATACCTAATTCTTCTAATGTCTCTTTTGTATTGGATAATGTTAACAATATGTCATCAGCAAAGAGCATTACTTTAGACTTGTAATGTTCATAAACATCTACTCCTTGATTTTTGTATTGTTACATATTGAATATGCGAAAACAGGAACACATCCACAACGAGTTTGAAAGTTCTTTAATTTTCTCCTGGAATACATTTTGCTACATCAAACACCACCCTTTTTATATCATGCTTAATTGAATTATTGAACACATTAACCCACTAAAGCTAATTATTGCTGCACCATTATGTACTGCATCTAGGAACATTTCTTTTTAAACATTTCTTTTTAAATGAAGCTATAACATCTCCAAAAAATTCTTAAATTACATCTTGAAACTATTTACAAAAATGACCAAATCGTTCAAATTTTTATATAAATACATTCATACAATATCCTTCATGTTTAATTAAACATACTTGTAAGACACTTTGATAAATTATCTTATTTTTGCAAATATTTTAAACTTCATATTAAATGCCTTTTTAAACATTTTAAATGTGTATAAACATTACTAAACCACAGAAATACTCTGAGAGGTATGTGGAAACATAGTGTTAAATTTCCAAGTTTAAACCATGAGGAAACAAGGTTTTATAATTAAAAATAAACCTCGCTTCCATTTGTAATAATTTTTCACGAAACACATCTTTATTCCCCAGCATGGTAGGTTTGCCTAGTGCACAAAATATAAACCCCTCTGGAACCCCCCCGTGTGCCTCACTGAAATGTTTCCCTACTGGACTCTCCAATCTTTTATGTTTTATATCACCTAAATGTTCTAGAATCCTGAGCTTCAGCTTTCTAGTTGTTTGTCCTATATACCACTTCTTTTGTGCACATCCACATCCAATAATGTACACCACCCCTGTGGAATTGCAGTCATAGTAATCAAGCGCCCTATATATTACACCATTGATTTTGATACCATCCAAGTTTCTTACCCTACAACAAACCTTACATCTTCCACATTTATATGTGCCCTTTTTGATATTTCCTCTGGATGTCCTTTTCTTTCTGAAGCTCAAAATTTCCTTCAAGTTAGAATATCTGCTATATGAGAAGGTAACTTTCGAAGGAAAAAGACTGCCTAATCTGTCGTCATGACTGATGATGGGCCAGAATCTCGACACTGCATCCCTTAATGTCTCAGAAAATTGGGAATATCTAGTTACAAAAAATAATTTACCCTCGGGGTTACCATCCCCAGGACTAAAAACACCAGAACCAACATCTCTGTTTGTATCAGACCTAGACCAACTTCTTTCGTTCACCCGTTGACCTAATCCTAACTCACCTTCTACTTTTTTCCTTGCCATTCTAACACTTTTCTGGGGATATCCTCTCCCTATCATTTTCTCTTCAACTCTATCAAATTCTCTGGAGATTAAGGACCTCTCTGAAGTATGCATACCTATGCGTTTGAATTCATTTAAGCAGAGAATCACTATGCATACTGGATGCATGCAAAAAGTTCTCTGCTGCTGTCTTTTTATGAAATGGTTTATATTGTATCTTGTCATCCTTACCTAAATATAATTCTATATCTAAATATTGGATGCTTTTCCCTCCAATTATGTAAGTGAAGTCTAGACCCCAAGTATTATCCTTAATTTCTAAGATGAACCTATCAAAATCCTCAGAATTACCTTTACACAAAAAAAGCAAATCATCTATAAATCTGACATATTTTACTACATTATTTTTAAAGAATAATGAAGGGTAAATAAAGCAATTTTCAAAATGGGCCATGAACAAAATAGCATATGAGGGCGCAAAAGCAGCCCCCATTGCTGTGCCCTCCTTTTGCAAAAAATATCTCCCCTCAAATTCAAAAAAATTATGTGACAGACAAAATTCCAATAGATTCAAAATGAAATAAGTTCTGGGTCCATCCCCCAACATTTTTTCTACTGCCTTTAAACCATGTTTTTTGTTAATACTCGTGTACAAAGATTTGGCATCCACGCTGGCCCAATAATATTCATCCTCCCATCTGATATCCCTAACCAAACCGCATACCTCATTTGTGTTTGTGACATGCGATTGTACCCTAACCAAATAGTTTTTTAACAAGGAATCCAAAAATATCCCTACATTCTGTAGATACCCTCCTTTTCCTGAAACTATGGGGGCCCCTGGTGGATTATTAGTGTCTTTATGTATTTTAGGAATAATGAAAAATCTGGCCCCCTTGGGATTCTTCACATACAATTTCCTAACATCAGCCATGGTCAGAAAACCCAATCTCTCACCCCTTTCTAGTAATTCAAGCAGTTGAGCATTGTGTTCTTTTAGGGGATCATTAGGCAACTCAAAGTATGTATCCTTATCCATTAACAAGTTCAAGGCCATGGACTTGTACTTGTCTCTAGATAAAACAACCCAGTTCCCTCCCTTATCTGCCTGGGTGAATACATATTGTTCATTTACATCCTTTAAACCAGATAATGCCTTCCATTCATTTTTGCTTAAATTATATTTTTTCTTACTTTCCTGGAACCTTTTATGTTCATGTTCAATAAATTTTAACAAGGTGTTTTCAAATGAATTTATTGCAACGTTTTTTCTGGGTGGCATGAACTCACTTCAGGTGTTGTATTTACATATTGAATCTGCCAATATTTCAATAGCCAAAGCAAATATAATCATTGACATGGGACAGCCTTGTTTAGTGCCATTTGTTATATGCATAGATTCAGAGATGAAAAGACCTAGCTTAACATACGCTAAATTATTTTTGTATATATATATATATATATATATATATATATACACATACTTTAGTAGATGAACAAAGGAAGGATGAAATTCAAATAACACCTGGATTTTGAATAAATAGTCCCAATTTAGGGAATCAAAGGCTTTCTCTATATCTAAGCCAATTATGAATGTTTATTTTCTTTAAGAGAAATTATCCTTTTAATATTGTCATGTGTCTGTCTATTATATATAAAACCAGTTTGATCATTATTTATTTTTGGATAGTGGCATTTTCATTCTGTTAGTTAATATTGTCATAAATATCTTATAGTCATTATTTAATAATGATATAGGTCTATATGAGGTACACAGGCTAGGGGATTTGTTTTTCTTTAGAAGTGATGTGATTAAGGAATATCTCCAATAGGGTGGTATTAAAGCTTGTGACTGAATTTCTAATAGAGCTTTATGTAAGAGGGATAGTATCTTTGAAGGAAAAAGTTTATATATTTCCATAATTTTGCCATCTATACCTGGAGCTTTATTATTTTTACCCTCTTTTATTGAATCTGTAATTTCTTTGTAAGATATGGGTGTTTGCAGATCTAATTTTAATTTTTCTGGTATTTTTTTTTTATTAGAACATTTTTCATCTAGAATTAATTGATCGATATGTATATTTTCTTTTTGGAAATGTTCAATAAAGTGATTTCTATAGGCATCAAGAATGTCACCTATATCGGAGACATTTTTCCCTTTCTTTTCATGGAAGACACTTTTAATGTTATTAGCTTTTGACTGTACTTTGATTCTTGCAGATAAATTATGTTGGGAGAAGTGGCCAAGGTATTATTTTTAAGTTTTTCTAAAGCTAAACTAGTTTTGTGTGTTAGAATTTCATTGTATTTACTGTTTAATACTTCTTTTTCATCTCTAAATGATTTTGATTTTTTTCAGCTTTTACTGACAAAAGTTTGGACTGTAGACGTAATAATTCAGAATCCCATTCACTGATTTTTAATACCAAGTTAGGGTTTTACCATATATGTAAGCTTTTAATGAGTCCCATATCATTATTTTATTGATCTCTGTGGTGCAATTAAAATCTAAGAAGATAATTCAGATAATAACCTGGGTTTGAACTCTTTAATTTTAGTTATATATACTGGAATTCTGGAGTTAAAGATTAATGGTTTGTACCCATTTTGAAGTTTTAGTATCAATGAATTGAGGTCTGAAAAGGGGCAGGGAGTGATTGAGAAATTAATGATTTTAGAGTGTAAGTCATTGGCAACAAATATTTTATCTATTCTAGCTGGGGGACCAAATCTGTGATCTTGATGGGAAAACAACAAAGCTTTATCTTCTTTAAATTTGAAAGTATCTACAAGATGAAATGATTCTACCCACTTGTTTAAAGGTTTTGATACAGCAGATGCACGCAGCAGTCAGCTGATATTTTGAGAGATGTAGTTGTAAGAGTTATTTTTTGGGACAGCTTGGAATCAAGTTTTTGTTTCTTCTTTCTAGCATCAGTCCAAAGATTTGTTTCTTTTATTCTTTTAAGAGTAGGGGCCATCCATTCTATTTCCTCTGGGATAGACACTATGTTGTTGTTTTGCTGAATATAGTAGCTTCTTCTAAGTCATTAGAGGTTCTCATCTCAATGGCAAAAAGTATTTTTTTATCTTGGCTGGAAAGGCCAGCTGTGCTTTAAATGTTATTTTGTTTCAATATTATTGGCCAGACTTTTCTACTTTGCTCTAGTATTCTGGAAGAATAATCATAATCAAACCTTATCAGGCTTTGATTGTATTTTAAGGGCGATTTTTTCCAAGCAGATTTTAATATTAGTTCCTTGTCCAGAAATGAAAGAAATGTTATAACTATGGATCTAGGTGGAGTATTTGTTGAGTTAGAAGCAGGTTTTCTCAGTGCTCTATGCACCTTAATTCCAAAAGAAAGCCCCTCTTTCAAGTCTAACAATTTAAACTAAAACAGTGAGTGAGAAGGTCACTGAAAAGCCAATCAGTAAAAACAAAATGAAAACTCCAGCAGCGCTAGACCTTCCACCGAGTAACCTCCCAAACATCTTTTATCAGAGGCACATGGGATAGCAAATGATCCTTATGAACATCAGATGTTTCAGCTAATTGGCAATTCTGAATGCCCAAGACTTGTTTCGTTGTTTTACTAGACAAATTTAAGCCAATAAAGCCAAACCCCACTAGCTGTGGATATGCATATTTCGGCCTTATGACCTTGTCAGCACAGCACAAGCAGAGTGTTTGACTAAGGCATTCAGAATCGCCAATTAGCTGAAACACCTGATGTTCATAAGGATCATTTGTATATATCACATGTGCAACTGATACAATAGGTTTGGGAGGTCACTTGGTGGAAGTCTAAAAATTCAGGAATCCACCCTCAGTGTTACAAATAACACAAAACCACTGTGGTTTAATTCACTAAACGTTCACCTTCACTGTTTTCAGGCAGACCAAAGATCCTTATGTTGTTTCTCCTTACCCTGTTTTCTAAGTCATCTATTTTGGTACGCAGCCATGTATTCTGTTTAAGCAGAAATTCTTTTTGGAATTCTTCCTCTTTGAGTCTCCCATGTCATTTAGAGAAGTCTCTCTATATTTGTTATTTTTGTATGTTGTTGCTGTAATGGCTCCTTAAGAGCATAAGAAAACTTCAAATTAAATTCTCAAAAACAGACCAAGTCATTTTTAAAGCCATCCATCTTCAAAGATGGATCCTGTAAAATAGATGACATCAAATGCAGTTTTTTTTTCAAAGCAGCATCTGGGTGAGAATTCCTTGAGTTGTTCATACTTAGTAACTCAATATATCTCCAAGTTACTTGACAGGAAAATCTTTATACATCTCCATCAAAATTGATATTTATGTAGTTTAGTAGTTTATAGATTTCTGAGGTTTTAAACTTGAAAATAATAAAAGTTTTCTATATTATTATACTAATTTATGGAGCTCTCAAAATTCACTGCTCTCAGTTGACCATCTAGGCTCCGCCCCACTGGAACAGAATCTTGCTAGTGGATTGTTCAGAGAAGAGGCAAAGAGGTCTACTTGTACTCCTCACAGATGAATTAAATCTTGGGACGACCCCAATCTAGTTTCTATTCATGAGGGTCTACCACGGTCCTGCTCAGCTTGTCTTCCACACAATTTTGCTCTGATGGAATGTAGGATGCCTGTAGAGTGAGACTGTGCTGTGAAACTACATAAACAAGCCAAAAATCGCTAGTCTGCAAAGAGGGTACAGTCTGGTTTCCCCTTACCTGTTGATATACCACATGACTGTGGTATTATCTATAACCACTTGAAGAGGTCACGGGGACCAAAGCTGGTTTAGAGAGAGTTGAGTGCCTTGGTCAGGGCAAGCATCTCCTTGATATTTATGTGCTTGCATCTGTCCTTGATGTCCCACACTTCCTGCACTTTTAACCCTCCTGAAACTGCTCCCCAAGCAAACCAGCTGTAGTGACGGACTGCTTTCAAGATGGAGGGAGAAGGGTACACATGGATTTAAGGATATCTGTCGTCTTCACAAAACTACTCTTCCTTTCACAAACGCCAGCACTAAGATTTGAAGAGATAATCTGTGCTAATGCTGGGATCAGAGATTTCAGATGCAACTGTATCTTTCTCATGTGGAGTCTTGCCACGGGTATCATGAGAATCAATCATAGATGCTACGACACCAAAAACCATGAGATACTCCCTCTCAGACAAGGGCGTCTGCAGGCAGGTGCAAGTTGGTGCACTTGTACCTTCCTGGATTGGGCTGGCTTAGAGATTAATTTTCTTTCAATTAAAAAAAAATATATATATGTTTTTGTTTTTTTTTAAAGGGTGTTCTTTAAGAATGTCCTTTGCGTCCAGTCGCACAAAGCTACTGCGTTTGTGTGCCCGATGGTTTACATCTTTATCTTCTGCGCCTACATGGAATTTGAATTGCAGAAGAAGTTTGAACTGTGGTCGAAGGTACAAGAGATAGGTGTGTGTGGTTGTGTAAGAAGTAGGTAGGTGTGTGTGTGTGTGTGTGTGTGTGTGTGTGCGCAACAGGGAAGTAGGGGTGCGTGTTTGTGGGCAAGAAAGAGGGGGTAGGAGTGTATGTGTAAGGGGGGGGTCATACCTCACAATTATGCAGATTTTTGCCTCATATTTTTGGTTTGTTTCTCATAAAATTGTGTTTTTTTCTGGCAAATCATTGAGGACTGAAGTCAGAAAATAATGGCAGACATTTGAGTTTTAGACTTCATATCTTCAGAACATGCATACTAATGCAAACATTGTTTTCTATCCACATTTACACTTTCTAAGGAGGTAGGGGGATGTATAGGTGTGTGTCATACCTTTCAACTGTACCAATTTTAACAAAATGTTCAAATTTTTGCCTTATATTTTTGGTCTGTTCCTCATAAAATGTCTGTGTTTTTTAGACAAATCACTGGGATGAGCTAAGGATTAAAGTTACTAATGACATGTATTTGAGTTTCAGACTTCATACCCTTTAGAAAATGCATTCCAACACACATCCTGTTATTCTAGCAACTTTCTAAATTTGTCCCTAGTTCCAAGTCTCCAACAGTATAAAAGGCTTTGTCTAGATTTCTTGTGCTAAGACACTGAGAGGCATGGTGTGTGTGTGTGTGTGTGTGTGTGTGTGTGTATATATATATATATATATATATATATATATATATATATATGAGAGAGAGAGAGAGCATATGCCTCAGCTGTCCAGGTTTTAGCAGAATGTCCATATTTTTGCCCCATATTCCCCCTAAAAAGGATTGAAGTTGCTAAATAATAGACATTTGAGTTTTAGATGTCACATCCTTTAAAAAATGCATACCAACACAAATCCTGTTATTCTAGCAATTTTCTAAGTTCATGAGAGCAATACATCCAATCTGTCCCTATTTATTTTAGGCTTTGTCCAGATTTCTTACACCAAGAGGTTGAGAGGTGTGTGTGTGTGTGTGTGTGTGTGTGTGTGTGTGTGTGTGAGAGAGAGAGAGAGAAATACCCTACTTAGAGTTAGCAGGTGGAATTTATTTTCAAGTGCATTTTCAAGAAAGCGTGAGCTTCAATGGAAGAGAAGTTTACTGCTGCTCATGCTAAGTCTGCTTAAAAATGTGCCACTGTTTTATTTAGAAAATTGTATCAATATCATGGTATAGAATTGTAATACAGTGGTAGTAGCACAGCAGGTAGCAAACTTGCATCTTGATGTACAGGGCTGTAGGTTCTACTCCCACAGCATGTAGATTTGTACTTTAAGGGGGGTGGGGTGCTGCAGTCCTGAGTTATGTCCTCCTTTGGATGAGAGCCTAGTAACTATGAGCCTGTTTTTCAGCTTGCCACCCATTCCCTATTGCAATATACCAGCTTACCATTTTTTAATGCAACATGAGCAATTTACTCTTGGGGCAGCAGACACTGAAATTGTAGATGAAACACTGAAATATAAAGTTTTTTAGCAAAAACCTCTTCATTAGTTTCAGATCTCTTTAATGTGGAATTATTCAGATGACTTTTACTTCTGCAGAGACTGTGTAAATTGACCGATTATGGTGGATTGCAATGACAGAAGTATGAGTGGCCTTTTATGGTTGAAATGTTCTGAATTTGGCAGTTTGTCATTATTGGTTCATGTGTTTTGTTTCATTGCTTACTGGAAAAATGTTCGAAACTATAAATTTAAAACACACTAACAAGTGGTGTTGTATTATACAAGGGATATAATTCAATTATATGCTATTCAATTATATATTAATCAATACAATCAAGAAGGTGAATCAAAAAGAACTTTTGCATGGCCCTAAAAATGTGTACAAGGGGCCTATGGTTTGAAAAGTGGCCAAAAGTAAAATTAACCAGCCACTGGACAGATGCATTTTCTTTGAATGTGGGTTTCAATGAATGCTGGTTTCAAAGGTAGAGAAGCTTTAATGCTAAGTCTGTTTTCATCGTAAGACTATTGCTTTGTTTAGCAAATGTCTATTAGTGTTTGTGCTATAAAATGTGAAATAAAACTTGTAAATTAAATCCAAATATCTTTAATCATTGTAGAAGTAAAGCATAAAATAGTATGCACACAGAGTTTTGAGCAGTGTTTATGGCAACTGAGGAGATACAGTGAAGTAATAGGACACTGGAATGGGGGGGGGCTCTGGGTTTGCACACCCCTGCAAAATATCCTGCAGGCTCCTTTGCTCGCAGACACTGAAGTCCATGTGGAAAACTCAAACAGATTTTCCTGTGGAAGAAAAGATCTTTGAACTGAGCTATTTAGATGGCACCCCAGGAACACAATCCTGTTTGTAGTAGTCAAGAAAGACTTTTTAAATGTTGTTTTTGAATCCAAACATGTGTAAAAGATCTCTCACCCAAGACAGAGATTCCTGACACTTTTGGATGAGACTCTGTAAAAATAAACACATCATGTAAATATGAAAAAGGGTAATCTGCAGAGAGCTCTAACTGGAGACAGACACTCAAAACACTCTTGGTGAAGTGGATAGTCCAAAATGTAAGGCAGAGAAATGATAATGTGATCCAGGCATCTTTTAAGTCTAGTGTTACCATGAAACTTGAAAGTAAGAAGCAGCATCAGCTTGTGAAGTGACATCATTCTCAATTTGGGCACTATCACAAACATATTTAGGAAAAAAAGATCCAAATCTGGTCTCCAAGCATTTTCTTTCTTTGGCACCAAGATTAATCTTGAATAAAAACCCTTTCCCGCCTGAGGAAGAGAAACTGGTTTTATCACTCCTTGGGACAGCATGTGATGAAGAACATGTGGAAACAGACTATGGTCTGGAGGCTGAGGAAAGACCCCCTGGAAAGGAGGAATTTCCTCGCACTGCCATCTGTAACCTTGATGAATGATTTTCAGAACCCATTTGTCTGAAGCAATCTGTTGCCAAAGGGGAAAAAATGGGCTTCAAACTTTCTGGAACTAAAAAAAGACCACAGTGGGGGGGGGGGGGGGGGTCACAAGATCTCTTGAATAGTCAATTCAGATTTGTTGGACTGTCCTTCATTTTGAGAACTTTGAGACTAATTTTTGAAATCTCCTTGTCATTTCTTCTTAAACATCTGTTTAACCCACATTTTGTTAAGACTATTATGTTTTTTTGCCAAAACTGGATGTGGAGATAGAAATTCCCTTGAGATCCCCTGGATCAGCTTGCCCCCATTCATCCCACTTTTTGATCTCTCTTGTGAGGGGGCCAAACACAATCTCTATCCAAGGAAGAATTTAAAATCTCACTTTTAAGATAATCTGGGAAGTTCTGTGAATGCAGCATTGCAAACCTCCTCAAAAACATTACTAGTGGCCACAGCCCTAGAAGTGTCAAAAGATTTGTACACATACACTACAAGCTATGAGTAGTCACCCGTGCAATAGAACTGTTATTTAAAGCAGATTCTTCCTCACAAGAAACAACTGCAGATACAAATTCCTCATACTTTTCACAATCTGTCAGAACAAACTAACATATGAGCATGACAATTCAAAATTCTGCAAATCCAAGGTGCAAACGTATGCACTTTTTCCTGTGCCTATCAATTTTCCCATCCTCATCAGCATGAGGAGAACTGGAATTAACTAAGTAACCAAGTTTGGGAATAGTGAGTAAAAATGTGAAAGACTGAGGAACTTTATACATCCTATCTGCCTTTTTAGGGACAGCTAAGTATCAGAGAAAATTGCTGGCAATAACACGCACATCTTCTAAAGCAAACAGAACAGTAGGAATGGGTGCAGGTTCTCAGAAATCCTTCTGTAACCACTCACAGTATTTTCCGAGGGAATGAGAAACCTCAGTGTTCTCCAGTGAAAGCACTGACGCATCATTCTAGCAATTGTTTCAAAGAGAAACCTCCACATGGAAGATCAGAAACAGTGCTCTCCTGAAGAGTCTGAATCAGAGATCTGAGGAAAAACTCCTTATCTGTTCCTACATCTTACTGTTCAGATTCATAATCTTGAATCTCTTCAGAAAAAGAAGAATCCGTCTTTATTTTACCAAAACCTACTTTACAAGAAGGATCAATAGACTGAATTAAGCCAAACCAAAGTAAACTACTCTTATCCAAAGGGACATGAGGAGTAGAAGATACATGCTTGGTTTTCTATTTCTTTTTGACAGGAAAAAAGGGGCCAACCATGTTAATAATGGCAGCAGCTGCTTCCTCAGAAACAGACAACATTCTGAAAGAACACTGAAACCTTCCCTCTCCCAAGACTGACAAGAGCAGCGCTCTCATGCCACTAAGGACCCCAACAGCCACAGAGTACATGGCTAACCCCAATCCACTGTGGCTATAGGTGCAACACCAGAGGGATTAGGGGTAAAAGAGTGGTCTGAGGTACAAAAAATGGTCACAGAGTCACCCACAATAGGCTGAAAAAAAAATGCTAGCCTGCTGGGGGTGGCAAAAGCTGCTTGGTTAACTTTTTCTTTTTTTGGCTGGAAGAACTGACAATGGGAACAGTAGTCTGTTCCATGGTCAAGCCAAAAATTGTGCCTCTTTCCTGGGGAAGACAAGTAGCAGTTGCCAGTAAACACTGCCAGTCCACAAAATTTGCTTTTTTGACATAAAAAAAAGGAGTAAAAAGCACTTATACTATGCCATCCCCAGAAAAGAAAAATAAGCATATTTTCTCCACAAAAAATGTTTTCAGTTACTTTACACAACTTTTAAACAGAAAGAAAAAAGTGCTCCATTTTAAAAGTATATTACAGTCTCAAGACAATTCGTTAAAACCCTGCACTCCTAGCTTTAAAATAAGTTACTTGAAGAGGGAAAAAATCAACAAAATTAAGAAAACAGAAGTCCCCCCCCCCCAAAGGGAACTTATTTCCCCAACAAAGAAAAGCACAAGCCAACAACTGATCATTGAAAGCCTCAGAGTGGTGTACTCTTCAAGGGCAGTAAAATTCTGAAGGGCTTCATGCTCAAACTTGTCTTTTACTCATTTCAGCTAAACTGGAAAGAATACAGCAGAAATATATCAAGGGAATCCATGGGTGCGAAACTTTAAGTTATTATGAAAGACTAAAATATCTGAATTTGTACAGTGTCTCATACAGATATTTAAGAGGAGACCTTATTCAGGTATAATGAGCATTTAGAGGCAACTACCTCTTGGAATGTTTGGGGTTATCAAAAAGTAGTAGAGAATCATCAGACAACTGATGTAGAAGATTCTATAGGAATGAGAAGTATACCAATTGTTTTTTTTCTGAAAGACTAGCTCATGCATGGAATAGACTACCAAATTACATTAAGCCAAGCTAGCTTACATATTTTTAAGAACAGCCTTAATACATATTATGAGAACAACTGTTTTGGTATATTGGCAAACTAGAAGGGCATTACTGACTGTTCTTTAAATATTTGTATGTTTATATGTAGGTGATACAGGTTCTAGAGAAAACCTTGACAGGTTATTGGATCAGGTAAGAATCAGGTCCAAAAAGAGCAATGCCTTCAAGGTTTTTAGAACTGTTGATGCCAGATCCAAAGAGTAAGAATGACACAGACTTTTCTTCAAAGATTTGGACTTTCTTTTCTTTGTCTTTTTCCTTCTCTTTTTTTTTAAACTTTGGTTTCTCAGCAGATCTTTTGGGAGTAGAAGAGACACAGGCAGAAGGAGCGCTTTTTCCCACAGGAACTGAGAGAAGTCATTTCAATACAAGTTTGCTCCCTTTGTCTACTATGGTTTACTGGCCAAAAGCTTCACAGATGGAGCAGGATGTGCCCTGGTGTGAAGGGCCCAAACAATAAATGCATTTGTCATGGGTGCCTAGGTTAGATAACTTGTGAGAACAAGCCACACACTTTTTAAACCCAGATGGTTTATCAGACATGCTGAAAAATAAAGTAACCACAAAACGAGGTAATAATAATCTAACAGCAAAGGAAAGGTATGAAAACAGAAAGCCTTTTTTATGGTTAAATTGGGACCGTAGATAAATAAGTTCAATGTCAAATGCAAAGAACAAGAAAAAAAAAGTGTTAGGGGAGTAAGATACAGAAATATTATTAAAAATGTATAGTAGCCAAAATTTTAACTAGAAAATACAAAGATTTACCAAATATCAATCAACTTATCTCCTAAGCCCACAGACCTGTCCTATGCTTGTGACAGCAAACATGAAAGGAGGTATTTCACATAACACCAGGGATTACGGTAAGGGGAGGAGCCTTGAGAATCGGATCCAAAAGCTTGAAAGTGGCTGAAGGATCCGAGATCCGTACATTGAGGAACAGAAGGAAAAGACATTATCAGATCCATACACTGATAGTTGGAGTCCTTAAATTGTAACTTGTGCAGATTTGACTGATATGATTTACAATTTGATGAAACACAGTTTTATACATAATACTCATTTTGACATATTTGTATAATTATGACTTTTAAGCATCTATGCATGTTTAACTGATAAATGAATGCAAATATCTACTAAGCTGTGCTAACTCAGACACCAACTATTAGTGCAAAGTTGTATCAGTATTGTGTATGTTTTCGTGTGCCATATAAACACCTTCAAATTCAAGTTATTAATATAGTAACACATGGCATACATTCCTAACATTTCTGGAAAATAACTTGCATTTTTCTAGTACACAAAATCTCATCTGTCTAAGGAGTCATCCTTGACATCTATAGTGCCTGGCCATTTAAAATTCTGGTCTATAATGTGGTCATGTGGACACTTCAGGAGATATTTAAAGAAATATGATTTTATGCATATAGTATTAATAAGTACATATAAATATCTGTGAATTGATAGTAGGCAGACTTTAGGTATTAGAGGCAACATCTGCAGCATTATGTAAACGTTCATCTATTGCCATAAAAGAGCATATATACTCTATCTGGTAGAAATTATTAGCAGAAATATTAACATTGTACATATTCATAATTTAGCATAAAAGAAAATTTCACTTTCTTTTTTAATGGTCCGTGTATTTGTATCAGAAGGAAATCCTGACCTGTCCTGTGAAATGCTGTTCCACGCATGCTGCTATGTGAACACTGGCTCATGTATTTACGCAAAATATGAAATATGCATAAATTACATATTCATGGCTAAACAAGCATAAATCTCTGCAAAGCAGTGGTAATTCAACATCAGGTAGTACTGACATGTTTCCTAATATGGTGTCTGCTTTCATTTGATACCACAATTCCCCAGGCACCGAGTACCGCTACTGCTTTTTCTTCACTAAAGCACAGCAATCAAAAAAGTATATTTGTGAAGCAAAGAGGCAGAAGTTCCAATGCAACAGAATTGCCCACATAACATTTAACCATTTTTGGTAACTAATATTAAATATGGCACTGTACTGTCAGTTAAGAAAATGCATGCAAATGCCAAAACTGGTGATTTATTTAATGGATAACTAAACTAATGGAATATTTAAATAGCTTCCCTGATTTTTGCCCTTTGTCCAGCCATTACTATTAGGTTTGTCAAGAATTCAAGAGCAAACTTTTTCTGAGATGTATGCTTCTCTCAACTTGCAATGTTTCAGTAAAGGAAAAATGTTGTTTTACCATGTTACAATTACAGCTTTAGATCATTAATGAAATACTTAAAATCTCATTGTTACTGTTTGAAATATACTTCTACACCTCTTTTCTCTGATGCTACTACATAAAATGGGAAGAAGTGTAGGAGTGAGCCTAAGCATATGATGGGTTAAAAGTAGCTATTTCAGAAGTCAGGTGTCTCTATCTTCCTGTTCGGCCAGGTAGCTCAAGGGGAAATGCACATGCCTTTTATTTTTAAAATAACTTTACGGCGAAGAATTTAAAATTAAAATTGGAAAGTCATCTGGTTTAATCTGTGAGATGCTCTATGTACTGCAAACTACAGTGGAACACACTGACAAAAATGGTATTCCTATTGCTTTTGTAGGTCCACTCATGAGCAGAAAAAGTGCATTTTTCACTGACATTTAAAATAGGGACATAATTTTTTGAACTGGTGCATTTACAGATGCACATTTCTAGGCACTGCACAGCATTTGTGCATCAGTAAATGCTTCAGAAATACTTTTAACCATTACTTTAAGTCTGCAGCACACAGTATGCGCCAATCCAGGGTTTACACAGGTCGCACTATAGAGGCAAATGAGACAGACAAGCAGTTAGTAGATGGAAGTGCAGACAATGAAACACTTTGATATTAGTAAGGTCAGCCACATTACAAATGGATGCTAGTCCAGAAGGATACTGATGTACTGATTCTGCAAGAAGACAGAAGAGTGACTTCTGAGTCCCATGCATTTAAAGAATATCAGAAAGATTAGGCTACAACAGAAAAACAGCTGCTTACCACATAATACAACTACATAAAGCTCCATGAATATACGAACACACACAGTAAAAAAAGTGTTGGCAGAAAAAGACTAAGCCATTACAGATTATTTTAAAAATGTTGCACAAGATATTGTCACATCTGCAGGTATTGTGTTTACAGTAGTGTTACTGTTCATTACCAAGATTATGTGTATTGATCTCGGTTAACCTTACTCAAAAGTTTTCTGGTGTCTTGAATTTAACAAATACTACAAGTACAACTGTGATTAAGATGTTTAAACTACATTTTCAAGTCATGAAACAAGCTGTGATAACATCAGACAACGGTCCACAGAATGCAAGTACAGAATTCAAGAAATTTAAGCAGTAATGGAAGTTAACATGCAACCTTTCTTAACAAGTCACAGTCTAATGGTCAGGTTGAGTGGACTGCACAACCTGATAAAATAGCATGTGCGAATCACAAGTTAAGGCAACTCTTACAATGATGTACACTTAGTTTTAATTGGTGAAAAACTATAGCTATTTCAATTAGTGAAGGACTGTAGATCAAGCAGCAGAATTAATGCACTTATTTTGTTTCACCTTAGTATAAAAGTTGTGCACAAGAAATACAGAAACAAAATAAGTCTAAACAAACATATTACAATTGTCAGAGATCTAAAAGCCAGCCTTCATTGAAAGGGGAAGAGTGAAATTTTAAGTTATACCATAACTTGGCATCCGTGTTGTCCTTTTTCATTCTTCCTCACAGATGGGTTACAGATCCGATCCTCAGATCAGACTTGGCCACATTTTCACAGACTTGGATCAGAGTCCCGAGCTCCTCCCTCTACCCAAACCTCATCAGATCAAATTTTGCTACCTACCATCTAAAAGGACAGATGTAGCGACAGCAGAAAAGAAAGAGAGGCTCAAACAGGAACCCAAGGTTTTCATGACTTCTATAGGTCTTCTAGGAATCATCAGGTAGGGGGGTGGCTGGGAGGGAAGGTGAAGAAGAATAAAGGACAACTCAGATGCCAAGTTATGGTAAGTACATAACTTAAAAAATCCGATGTTGTCCTCTTCATTCTTCCTCACAGATGGGTCAGAGTCCCCAGTGACTACACTCCTGGGTGGCCTCAAGGAAGAATATGCCGGAGCACTGCCGAACCAAAGGCAGCTCTGCTTCTATAAATAATGTCCAACAATACCAGAGTACTAGACGGAACCAACTGTCTAAGTAATGTAAAACAGTATAGCGAGTGAACACGACTCTAACAGGGTGTACAAAATTTTTATTGTTTAAAGCTGCACAAAAAACTAAAGCAAACAAAAGTACAGTTGTGTACACCTACCATAAATGTAGATGTTAGAGTGTCTTCACTGTTGCAGTCATAACTGTAGGGTATTCCTGCCGGCAGGCAGCCCGAGGTCGGCCAGAATTCCAAAGTCTGGGTCCGGCGTCGGCTGTACCAGCAAGTACCCCGACGTCAGAACGCAGAGGTATAAAGCTGACAGCCGACGCCATCTTCTCCAGCCTTTCTTGCCCCAGATGTCAGAAGCCCCCCAAAAAACGAAAAGGTGTCCAAAAAGGAACACAAATACACCACAAAAGAAGTGGAAGAGAAAACAAGCAAAAATAAGAGGGGACTGGTGGGAGGGAAACACCGACTGCAACAGTGAAGACACTCTAACATCTACATTTATGGTAGGTGTACACAACTGTACTATGTTCTTCGTGTTTCACTGTTGCAGTCATAACTGTAGGGTAGAATCCCAAAGCTGTGAAAGAGGGAGGAGGTTATGCAGAAGAAGGGGCAGCTAGAAGACCCTGCAAAACAGCAGAGGCAAAGCCTGCCCTAGACTTAGAATACAAAGGGAGATTATAGTGCTTAGAAAGAGTATGCACTGAACTCCAAGTGGCAGCTTCCAAAATGTCCTTGGTAGGAACTCCTCTGAGAAAAGCTGAAGTGGCAGCTGCTCTAGTAGAATGACTTCTAACAGTACCTGGAATCTGTTTCCCATAGTGAGAGTAACAAAACTTTATTCCATGAGCAATCCATTTGGAAATAGTTTGTTTAGAAATAGCCTTACCTAGAGAACTGGAGGCATAAGAGATAAGCAATTGATCAGATTTTCTGAAATCTTTAGTTTTGTCCAGGTAAAATTGTGGTAAAATCGTAGTTGCCTGTGTACATCCAATGAATGTAAGATCCTTTCCCCTTTATTTTGAGGATTTGGAAAGAAGGTAGGAAGGTGAATAGTCTGATTCAGAGCCACTTTAGAAGTCACCTTAGGCATAAATGCAGGATTGGTCCTCAAGGAAACTCTGTCTTGGTGGAAGATAATATATGGATCCACAGCCATGAGAGCTTGCAACTCTGAAACCCTTCTGGCAGAAGTCTATGCCAATAAAATAGCTGTCTTCCAGGATAAGAACTTGATATCCGAAGCCGCAGCAGGCTCAAAAGGAGGCAAAGTAAGTTTCTCCAAGACATAATTAAGATCCCAAGCAGGAACAGGAGGAGTTCTGGGAGGTCTTAAATTCTTAGCGCCTCTCAAAAATTGTCTCACCAGCTGGTGAGAAAAGATGGGAGGATCAGTGTTGTAATGAGCCGAAATAGCAGAAGCATGAATTTTGATGGAGGAAAAGGAAAGGCCTTTAAGCAAAAGGTCTGAGAGGTAAAGTAAAATGGAGGAAATATTAGGCAAAGAGGATCAGAACCTCGATCCTGCATCCAAATAAAAAATCTTTTCCATTTTGAAGCATAAGATTTTCTAGTGCTAGGCCGCCTAGCTTCTAAAAGAACATTCAAAACTTGTTTGGGAAGAGAAGAAGGAATCAAAGGCCCTTGTAGAGCCAAGCTGCCAGGCATAGTCTTGATTTGAGAGTTTAGCATCTGACCCTGACGCTGGGACAGAAGAGAAGGGATCAGAGGAAGAATCCAAGGAGGTTCCAAGAATAGGTGTTTTAAAGTTGGATACCAAAACTGCCGAGGCCAATTTGGAGCCATCAAAATGATAACCTTGGGTTTGTCCTGTTTTATTTTCAGTAACACCCGAGGCAGAAGAGGAAGAGGAGGGAAGGCATATCCTGAAAGATTCCTCCAGCTGAATGACAGGGCATCCACTTTCCAAGCTGTTTTGTGGAAGGACCTGGTGCAAAAGAGAGGTAACTGATGATTGAGATGGGATGCAAACAGATCTGAGGACAACCCCAAACTGCAGTTATCCTGCTGAATAAGTTGGGGTCCAGCATCCATTCGTGAGGATCCAAAAGATTTCTGCTTAGGCTGTCTGCTAAGAGGTTCTGATTTCCTGGAATGAATTGAGCTTGAAGATGCAGATTCAGATTTAGAGCTGTGTCCCATAAATTCATGGCTAGTCTGCAAAGGGGTAAGTGAGAGCCCCTTGCTTGTTTATGTACCACATGACTGTGGTATTGTCTGTACGAATCAGAAGAGGCCCTGGTTTCAAAAGATTCTGGAAGGCTAGAAGAGCATTTTGGACTGCCAACATTTCCTTCAAGTTGATGTGCCAGAGAAGATGCTTCTTTGTCCAAGCGCCCTGCTGGCAAATGTCTAGAAAATGAGCTCCCCAAGCATAATCCGAAGCGTCCGTGGTTATGATCGGAGAAGGTTGAGGCAGACTAAAGGGATTCCCTTCGTTCGAAGCACAAGCCCTGGACCACCAAAGGAGCTCCTTTTGAAGGCAGGGAATCAGTGGAATCATTGTGTCCAGACTGTGGGAATGCTGAGACCATACACTCTTTAGGTACCATTGAAGTTTTCTCATATGAAGCCTTGCATTTGGAATCAACAGCATGCAAGAAGCCATGTAGCCCAAAGCCTGCAGGAATTTCCTTGCAGTGAGCGGAGGTAAAGTTGCCAAGGTTTTGAAAATTGAAGCCAGCTGTAATTGTTTTTCTGGAGTGAGGAAGGCCATCTGTAAACTTGTGTTTAGAAGAGCTCCCAAAAAGATCATCTGTTGAGAAGGAATCAAATGTGACTTTTTTTGTGTTCACTGAGAATCCCAGTATTAGGAGAATACGTTGAACAAAATGCAGATGTTGAAGTAAAAGGTCTTTGCTGTCTGCCTGAATAAGGCAGTCGTCCAGATAGGGGTAAATTTGAATCCCCTGGAGTCTGCAATAAGCTACTACTGGAGCCAGGCACTTGGTAAAAACTCTGGGCGCAGTAGATAAGACAAAGGGCAGTACAGAGAATTGAAAGTGCCTCGAGCCTGCCTTGAATCGGAGGTATTTTCTGCGTTCTTGCCTGATGGGGGTGTGTAATGTCACCATCCAAGCATCTTGGGAGAGCATTGGAAGAAGTTGTTGTAGAGTAAGCATCTTGAATTTTGGTATTTCCAGAAAGGTGTTTAATACTGAGAAGTCCAGAATAGGTCTCCACGAGCTTTGTTTTCTTGGGACCAGAAATAGTCTCGAGTAAAACCCTTTTCCCCTCTCTGAAAGTGGAACAGGTTCTATGGCTCTCATGGCCAACAGAGCGTCCACTTGATTTAAGGCCTCTGACCATTGATGTTTTGGCAGATCGGGCCATCCGATAGACCTTGGCAGAGAATGAAAGTGGAATTTGTAACCTCTTAAAATCACATCTAACACCCATTTGTCTTGGGTTATACGAGTCCAATTTTGGTAGAAAAGAGACAGTTTTCCTCCGAGAGGGGCTTCCAGGCAAGAAGGTCCTGTAGCCCAACTGAGAGAGTCATTGAGCTTGCTTCCTTTGTGATTGAGATCTGTCTTCTCCCCTTCTAGGTGATGAAGCAGTCCATTGTCTGGACCTATAAGAGGCCTGAGCCCGACCTCTGGAGCGTCTATATCTTCCCCTTTGAGGCCTGTCAGACGTGGGAAAGGACCAATTCTTGGAGGGCCAATTTCTAGTAAATCTAGGAGGCTGCACTTGTAAGAAATCTTTAACAGTCTGCATAGATTTCGCTTTATCCTCCATCTTCTTAATAACCTCTTCAGCTTTAGATCCAAAGAAACATCATGCTGAACCGGAGCATCTAATAATTTAGCCTTAACTTGTTCAGGTAAATTCTGCTCACGAAGCCAAGCATGTCTCCTGATAACAGTACCAGAGGCTGCGGCCCTACAAGAAGCCTCCAAGGCATCAAAACCACAATGTAAACCATGTTTGCTAACTTGTTCAGTTGCATGTAATGCATCCTGTAATTCCTTGTCCTCTGCACATGCAGAAAAGGTAGAAAGTTTTTGTTTTAATACAGACAAAAGAAATTGCTGGTACTTAAACATATGGAATTGACAATTTAAAGCTCTAAATGGAAAGAGTAGCAGAAGTATACACCTTTTTGCCCCATCTGTCCAAAGCACGAGAATCCTTTTCAGAAGGAATAGGATTTTTAGCAGAAGCGGCCTTAGCACCCTTGGGACCCTGAGAAATAGTTTCAGGATCTGCAGAGGGGTTCTTGAACAAAAATTGATGGGAATCAGGAACTCTGTAAAATCTATCAGGCTTAGAAGGAGCAGGAGGAGAGAATCTGGAGTCAGGCTAGCTTCAGAAAAAGCATCATCCACAATATCAAGAACAGGAGGAATAGCCAAAGGTCTGTGTTGTGGGAGAAGAAGGAAATCCCTAAGCCTCTTCTTGGAAGCAGAGTATTCCTGACCTTCCCAATGGAAATGCTCTCTCATTTCATGCAAAGTTTCCCCAAAGGAAAAATCCTCAGGGGGAGAAGCAGAGGGAATGGAATCCTCTGCATCAGAATCCTCATAAGGAGGGAAGGAATAATCCTGTCCAGAGGAAGAGACTGAAGAAATAGAAGCCTGATCAGAGGAATCATAAGGAGAATCCTGTCCAGGCCTTTTTTCCAGGGGGGGAGAACCCCTAATCATAGTAAGCAAATCTTCAGCCATCCTTAATAATTGCTTCTGTGTCTTGGGAGCTGTATCCGAAGAAGCTTGAGTAGAAACCCTTGGCTTTACTGGAGTCTTTGACTTTGCCTTTGACTTTGTAGTAATAGTGATATGAGAAGGCCTGAAAACCCCTTCAGAAGCCGGTAATTGCACAGCGGTTCCGGACCCATCTGAAGGAGCAAAGTCCGAAGGTCCTGCAGCAGTAAGAATACTGGGCCTAGATGGCTCCCCATGGGAGTCCGTGTCGGCCATCGGTTCTGAAGGGGCTGACGACAGGGGCTGCAAAAGCGCCTCACTGACGACCGCCGAACCCGAAGCTGGCTCCGGCTGCACGCTATCCTGTTTGGACCTCGGAGGCCTATCCTTGTCCTTGCGTCTTTTATGAATTCTGGATGCCGGTAAAGTATCTGAAGACATTTTGTAATTAAACCGTCTGCCAAAATAATTCAAGGCCCAATTGTACCGACGCTTAATAGTACGAGAGTTAAACCTGGCACAAAACTGACAACAAGAAACGTCGTGGTCAGGGCCCAAGCAAGGAAGACAGTAAGAGTGGAAATCTTTATGAGGTATTTGTTTCCCACACGATATACAATTATTAACTTTTTCTGACATCGGAGGAGCAAGAAAAAAAGTTTCCCCAGCGTAGCAACCAAGAGAAGAGAATAAGGCGACTTAGGACGGACCGAAGCAAACACCCGCGACAAAACAAAAGCGTTGTTCAGGAATCCGCCAACCAAAAACTTGCGAGCTGCTTTCCACTGCACGGCAAGAAAGACTGGAGAAGATGGCGTCGGCTGTCAGCTTTATACCTCTGCGTTCTGACGTCAGGGTACTTGCTGGTACAGCCAACGCCGGACCCAGACTTTGGAATTCTGGCCGACCTCGGGCTGCCTGCCGGCAGGAATACCCTACAGTTATGACTGCAACAGTGAAACACGAAGAACATCTGTTAAGCGCTTTCATCTGCCTATTGCAGACTTCTTCAGAACAAATTGATCTTTAGACATAACCTAATTTATTAACTTTTTGGCGCCAACACATCCATTGGTTCACATTTAAAGTGATGGTGTATCGTTTTTTAAAAAATTCATTCATTCTTAAAGAACATAACCATTTAAAATGTTTGTTTTAAATATGTTATGTATGTTCATTAAAAATGTACATTAAAAATGTATGTTCATTAAAAGGCATTGCATTAAGCCAAAAACATAATATAAATACTATATACATAAAAAATACAGCTGATCTAATGCTGTATGCATACCATTACATGTCTCTTAACAATATAATGATAACATGATAGGACATTTAGCTAGAAATATTCATATTAAAAGTGTAATATTTTTGGTCCTTAAATACAAAACCTTGATTTTCTTATTATTCTAATAAATACTTGTAATTTTTTTTTAAAAAACTCATAAAAACTTTTACTATTTGACAACAATCACTTGTATAACTTCATTCAATATGCATATTGCAACTAATTTATATACAAGAAAAATATTTTATATATATATATATATATATATATATATATATATATATATATATATATATATATATATATTTTAAATCCGACTTGGGAAATCATTCATATCTACAAAATGTGACATGTATATAAATTTCTCCATGTATAAGAATACTCTTATAACTTAACATAGAAAATTCTATGTATACATTACAATAAAAAAACATCCTTTTACAGTAATTGCAAAAAAGGCTTTATAGTAACATAATCATTGATCCCTGGCTCCCTCCGCCAAAATATTCCATATACTCTCCCCCTGGCTCCCTCCGTCAAAATATTCCATATACTCTCCCTTTTGCCTAATAACGCTTTGAGGTTACCCCCACAAAGTGAAATGTTTACTTGATCAATGATAGCAAACTTAGATACATGTGTATCTCCGCATTGATTAATATGTCGATACAGGGCACTGTTAATGTCTTTAACCCTAATTCTATATAAAAGGTCATAAATTCGTTTTCTAAATTGTCTGTTTTCCCTATGTAAAATGCGGGACATAGCATGCACTTGGCAATATAAACAACATTTTTGCTATTACAATTTCTGGCTCTAAATTTGACATATGTTCTATTCACATCTTTCAACCTACATCCTTCTTTTTCTAAAAATCGCATGGCATTGTTTACAAGACCCACACTTCTTTGTTGTTCTATGTGTATTACTAACCTCTGTGGTCTTCATCTTTTGTTCCAATTGTCTCTTTATATTCATACCTGTTTTGTTAACAAAACTGGGACTTTGTCCTATAATTTTTCCAACTTCCTCATCCACTACAAATATGGTCCAATGGCTTTTAATAATATTTTTGATATATTTAACATAGGGTGAAAACATTAAAACACATACCCTGTTTCACGTTGGTTTTCATATTGATCATTTCTTTACCTAATAGAGGAGGGTGTTTTTTGCCCCATTCGCTACCAACATAAGCTACAACATCATTTCAGTATAGAGGATGGGTATCCCCCATTTTCAAACATTGACCTAATAAAATCCATCTCTTTCTCCATTATGGCTGAAGTGGATGATATCCGCGCTGCTCTTATACATTGTCCCTTGAATATATTTTTTTAGCACATGTCTGGGGTGGTCACTGGTAAATTCCAACTAGTCGTTGGAAAAAGTATCCTTCCTATAAATTTCTGATTGAAAACCATCTTTTTAGTTAGTCTTTAGTTTGCTATCATTGATCAAAGTAAACATTTCACTTTGTGAGGGTAACCTCAAAGCGTTATTAGGCAAAAGGAGTATATGGCAAATTTTGACCGAGGCTACCAGGGATCAATGATTATGTTACTATAAAGCCTTTTTTGCAATTACTGTAAAAGGATTTTTTTTATTACAATTTATACATAGAATTTTCTATGTTAAGTTAGAGTATCCTTATACATGGAGAAATTTATATACATGTCACATTTTGTAGATATGAATGATTTCCCAAGTCAGATTTAAAAAAAAAAAAAAAAAATATATATATATATATATATATATATATATATACTTCACGTCACAATCAGCCGCTGGTTCAAAAGGCCTTTGAGTTAGGCCCTATAGAACAACAGTATGATCTCAAGGAGGGGAATGATCTTTTAACAGAGGCCCGAGTTGGAAAATTCCTTTCATGAAGGCCTTACATAATCTAGACGTAGCCAGAGTTCTGAACAGATTCCCAAAATGGAAGCTTGATATGGCTGCCAGTTGAAGTTTGATGGGTGGAAAAACTAGCTCCTTCCTTAAAGGGAGACATAAGAAAAAGGAGGATGGCTGATATCAGAGTTGAAAAAGGAATAATGTTCTCTTTGCAAGCCCAAAAACAAATCTTTTCCATTTGCTTGTGTAACATCAGTTTAGTACAGGGTTTCTGAAAGGCTACCATAATGTCTCACACCAGGGAAGCAAGCCTGACCTCTGTACAATTATTGGAATTCCAGAAATCAAGCAGTAAGTTTGAGGGAGTGTTAGATTCCTGTGGTAACCCTCTGATGGGTGGGAGAGGAGATCCTGTCTTAATTCCAGTATCCATGGCAGTTACTTCAGGTGAGACCAGGAAAAATAGGAATCAGGTTTGCCAAGGCCAAAAGGGGGCAATGAGGATTACCAAGGTCTTCAACTGCCTCGCTTTCTGTAGAAACTTCACAATAAGTGGTAGACAGGGGTAAGCATAAAGGAGACCGGCAGCCAATCGTGAACTTGTTCACCCTTCACAGACACCCCCCAAAGGGGGTATCAAAGCAAAATATCGGCTATATTTGTTGTTCTGCAGGGAATCAAATAGGTCGCAACATGGTTGGCCCCAACAGCCGATGATCAGATTCACTACTGATTGATTGAGAGACCACTCATGAGAAGTCAGAATGTGGCCGACAGACTCAGCAGGTCCAAAGTTGGATTTCTCCAGTATGAGAGTTGCAGCCAGAAAGAGGTTTGAAGATATTGTCCATTCCCAGACTTATCACGGCCTCTCTGTACAAGGAATATGAATAGGTTCCTCCTTATTTGTTGATATACTAGACCACCAACATGTTGTTTGCATGAATTGCAATAGTTCTCGATGGAAGACCATCCTGAAAAGCTTGCAACAGAAGAACTGCTCTCACCTCCAGAACACTGATAAGTAATCTGGTCTCCATGTGAGTCCGAGTGCCTTGGACCATCTTTCCCTTGAAATGTCGCCACCCACCCCAACTGGGAAGCGTACGTGATCACCGTGGCTGTGGGGGTGGGGAGATGGAATGGTCTGCCGAGAATACGATCACCTGAAAGAAACCACCACTGGAGATGCTTCCTGCAAACCGGAATCAACCTGATAGGCACAGATAGGGGCTGAGAAAGAATCGAGGGGCTGAAAAAGAATTGACCACTGAACAGCCAAAGGCCATTGAAGAACTAGCATAAAGAACCTAGTCATTGGAAAAAAAAGAGTGATAGCAGCTGCCACAGAACCAAGAGCTTGAAGTGCAAGTTTTGCTGTTAGAGATCGTTGATGCAGAAAAACCTGTACTTGTTCTCACAGCGTTTGAATGTGGCAAAGGGGTAACAATGCCCTCTGATCTGACATGACCAGAAAGGCTCCAATGAACTCCAATCCCTGTAACTAGCGACAGATTTGACTTGGTCAGGTTTATGGTGATGCCCAATGACTGGGATAGGTGGAACAAATACCTGGCTCAAATGAGTTGAGGCAGTTGTCATCCAAGTACAGAAACACTCTGAATCCTTGAAGTCTCAGGTGAGCTGCAACTACCGACATGCACTTGATAAAAACCCTCGGGGCTGTGGAGAGTCCAAAGGGCAAAGCCCTGAACTAGTAATGAAAGTGCAAGGGACTGTCTATTCTGATGCAATAGTACACATCCTTTAAGTCTATTGAGCACATCCAATCATCCTTCCGCTACAGTGGTAGGATGGACTGAACCATAAACATCCGGAACTTTGCCTTTTTTTTTTGTTTAAACTGCATATAGGTTTAGACTGCTTAGATCCAAAATGGGTCTCGGGTCCCTGGTTTTCTATGACAATAAAAAGAAGAGGGATTAAGTTCCAAATCCTTTCTGTTCAGTCAGGACTTCTTGGATGGCTATTTTTTTCAGCAGCTTTTGAACCTCTACTGCTGCACACTCCCTCTGACTGGGTGGAACATTGGGGAGTTTTGTTCCCTTTTCAGAGGATGACAGAGAAAAGGGGATGTAGTGTCCTCTGGATATTATATGGAGCACCCAGGCATTTTTTCTGAGTTTGGTCCAGGCACCCAGGTGCAATGAAAAACGACCCCCGACTGCCTCCAAAGTAGAGCATTCGGGCAGCACTTCAGAAGCACTGGTAGAAATGGTCAGAGAACAAGCCCTGAACCTGCAGAGCCCCCCCCCCCCCGCCTCTGGGGTGTCATCTCCCACTGAAACTTCCCCTCTGCAGGAAGTTTCCCCATTTTGTTCCTGGGAACACCCTTGGGACTTAAAGGAACCAAGATTTCCTACCAGCTCTTTGATCTTTCGAAAATGTACACGGAGGGATAGAAAACTTGAATCCAATGGGAGACAGGGGCATCCCTTCCTGTTCACTGCAGGTTACGGTTTCTTTGGACTGATGGTCCAAACAAAGAGGAGCCATCAAAATGGACATTAACAAAGGACGCCTTGAAGGGCTACGCAAAATCACAGCCTCATCCAGGTATGTCTTCTAATAGTAATGCCTGAGCTGGCTGCCTGTGAGGCACCCTCTGTTTCATGGGAGACAAGCCTCATAGAAGAAGTACATAGGGAAGAAAGAGTAGCCAGTCGGGGAGATACCTTTCTCAAAGTCTTCCACCAACATGGTTTCGACTACAGAGTCAGAACGTTCCTTGACCAAATCTCTCTGCAATCTAGTAAGTGTGCTATATAGTTCAATGTTCTCAGCGAGAAGGTGGCCAAGATGCACACAAGCTTACCAAATCTGTCCATCGCTCTAGACTCCTTGTTTGGTGCCTCAGCCAGCTCTGTTTTGGTAGCTTCTGCCACAATCAGGGCATCTACCAGTATACCCTTATTCCAGCGGGGACAGCCCTTACGGGGGTGACAAAAACTTATCCAGCCATTTGGGTGTTGCTTGACCATGTTCGGCTCCTTCCCTGCCAGTCAGGCCAGTAGAGATACACAAGTTTGTCCACTGGGGGGGGGTCAACCAAGAAGTAGAAAGGCCTGCCCCGAAACAGACCAAAAACATGGACTCTTCTGGATAAGGAGTTTGGGATGAACAACCACCTCTGTCTCGGGATCTCTAAAATGTCTCCAAATGAAACGTCATCCAGTGGTGATCTTGGAGTTCCTTGTTTTGCAAAGTCCATGTCCTCAGTGATGGACTCCAATGGGAAGTCTATGTGCCTCCTCTTGCATGACTTCTTAAGAGAAATGTCCTTTGTGGGGTGCTCACAGGAGGTATCGGAAGAAGAGGTGGCTTCCTGTAAGGAAGCATTTGGAGACTCCTCTGGGCAGGCTGATCTTGGATAGGCATGACAGACTCAATTCTCTGATCCAAAGGGGGATGATGAGGAGGATCATAGCTTGGAGGAGGTCAGGTCTGTTTGAGAACAACCTGGAATGCCAATGGGCCCAGAGAATCCCTCCCCAGCTCCCCTGGAGATGAAGCAACCGAGGAGGTAAAGGCAGGACCCCCTGATCCATGGTTCCCAAGCAGGATTGGACCAGAGCTTTCGAGCACCAAAGTGTCAAATGTAAGGGATGAAGCCCTCCCCCTGGATCAGACAACGGCCTCCCGGATTTGACACCCACTCTGATCTGATATAGGTCATCAAGGGGACTGTTGGAATAGATGAAGAAAGCATCTTCAGATCTGACACTGACTCTCCTGAGTGGCTAAGATCCTGGGACTCGGATACCAATGGTCGGATCAGAGAAGAAGGAGACTTTAATGCAACAGGAGCACTCACAGATCCCAGAGGGAGTGGAGTGGGCAATACCCCCCATCTGGATCAGAGTCTTGAGGATCTTCTTTATCATCCTGTCTACGTCAATTGTCAATTTCCAAAAGGCTCCTAGAAGACCTCAAGGAAGCCACAGACCCTGGCTGGGAATGCCTTCTTGGGGTTTGGAGCATCTTGGATGGTACCATAGGGGGATACCAACCTAACCCTTTACCTTGATCCTGGGCGACTAACTACCCAACCATACGATTGGAAAAAAACTATTCATGCCAGAATGCAAATACCCAGAGATTCCTTGATTTGATCAATACAAATGCCTTACAGCAGCTAGTCGATACCCCCCCCCCCAAGAGGTGATAATATCTTGGACTTGGTATTAACCAACATGACTAACCACTGCAACCCCCCTACAGTAGCATCCTCCCTGGTAAGATCCAACCATAAAGCGGTCACCTGCATAGTCAGCATCTCCTCTGACCCTCCTCTAGCTAGGGTCAAACAAAAAAAAACTTCTCCAAAGCTGATTACACCATCCCTCAGGAGGTTATAAACAAACAATTTCACGGCCCCCTCCCCATCCGTTAGAACTGGCGCCAACGTCCAAATCTACAAAGGAGTACTACATGAGTACTTATATAGATGCATGGAATCAGGAATATCTGACATGATAAAATCATCCTCTGCAAGGAAGACTAAACCTGACTGGTGGACATCTGCAATAAATAAACTATATAACAAAAGGAAAAAAAAATGCTTTCCAGGACCAAGAAGGAGCAAGTACCCAAATGGAAGCAATATCTCTTTAGCCTGAACAAGCAAATAAGGGCATTAGTGAAATCCTTTAAAGTCAACTTCGAGTCCAAATTGGCCACATCTACTAGAGACAATCATAAGGCCTTCTTCACATGTCCACAATCTCAAAGGAAGCACCCAGTTCTGTTCAGAACTGGTGGTCATGGACACCACATACACAAATGCTGTAGATCTAGACAACCTACTGGCTGAAATATTCAGTGAAAACTTCACCCCTCTGTCCCCCTCATCAGTAAATCAGGACATCCCCAGTACCTGCCCACCTCCTCTTATCTCTAGTGAACAGGTCATCACTGCCTTCTAAAAGGCAAAAAAATACAGCCTCCATGGGACCCAATAACATCCCAGGCTGCATCCTACATGAACTTGCAGCACCATTAGGCACCCTATTCAACCAAAGCCGGAGTACCAGCTTTGTTCCAGATGAGTGGAGGACAGCCACTATCATCTCTTTGCACAAAGGTGAAGCGTCCACCAATCCGTGAAATTATAGACCCATCAGCCTAACTAGCCTGATCTGCAAGGCCATAGAATGAAATATCATAGACCTCATTAACAGGGACATTGGCTTTGTCAAAGGGAGGTCATATCTGTTAAATCTGGTTGACTTCTTTGAGACAGTCACCAAAGCCATGGATGAGAGGAAGACCGTGCACACCGCCTACCCTGACCTGGCCAAGGCCTTCGACACCATTCCCCACTCGGGCATAGTAGAAAAACTCTCTCAACTAGGTATCAATCCATATGTTATCAGATGGGTAGCAAACTGGCTCACCGATAGAACCCACCTAATCAAAATAGGGGAAGCCACCTCAAGCAGTAGATGCATAATAAGTGGCATACCCCAGGGATCAGTTTTGGGGCCTTTGTTATTTGGGATATACTTCTATGAGGTGCAGGCCAAAACCAGTGGGCTATAGCTGAACAAGTTTGCAGATGATTGCAAGCTGGATGTGGTCAGCAATTCCCCAAGTGATGTGGACATCCTCCAAGAGGGTTTCACCCAAACAAATGACTGGTGTCAGAAACATGGCCTCAAGCTGAATGCCAAAAAATGCATCATCACCCCCTTTGGGGAGAGACACGTCCCCACATATTACCACATTAATAACAATGTCCTAAGCACGCAATCAGTCATGAGCGTTTTGAGCACCCAGGTCGATAGCAACCTGACTTTTGACCGCCATGTTGCTTCCATTGTATAGAAAACTTTCTATATGGCGCACCTCATACGTAAGGGTATCTCATCCAGGGACAAGGAGGTCATAACATCCCTGCATTCTTTCCTTATAAGGCCAATTATTGAGTACAATGCCCCCTTCAGCAAGTACCTCACAATACACATGCAGCAACTAGAGAGACCACAGAGGTTCCTCACCAGAAGAACCCAGGAACTCAAACATCTACCCTACAGATAGGCTAAAAGCCATAGCCATGTCCCTCTACTCAGTTTAATACAGACTTCTCAGAGGTGAACTTTGTCTGGCATATAAAGCAATCTCAGACCCCGGCTTGATGGGACTGCTGCATATCTGCAAGTCAAACTACACTCGATTAACCCAAACACACGACCTCAACATGGTCTGTGATATCAATAGGACTTGTTGGCGGGACAGGTTTGTGGCCCAGACACTCCTCCCATCTGTGGAATAGACTCCCTCTCCACGTCAAGCAGAGTACTTCATTATCCCTTTTCAAGTGCAACCTGGATAACTGGATGGGAAACAGAAAATACACCCCTGGGATTCCACCTGTGCCCCTGTTGGACAGGGACTTTAGGTGCTGACTTGTCTAAACATGGGCTAAACTCTTGGCTAGGCTTATAAGGGTCTCAGGGCCAATAGCCTATTAACTTCCTATGCTCCTATGAACAGTAAATTCCAGGGTCTGGCTCTGATCTCTCAGATCCAAGGTAGGGCTAGAAGGCTTAGGAAGAGAACCTCGGTGCCAAAGAATCAGTCAGATCTGAGAAATGCCTTGGATCCACTGGTGCAGGAGGAGGTCTCATATCAGACAATGTCAGATCCGAATGTTTACCCATTTTCCTGGGAGGCTCAGACAAAGCCGTGGGGAGCTTGTGAGAGCGCTTTTTGGAGTCAGCGAACCCAGCTTTACTCTTGGAGGGGGTTTGAACCCCTGGAGAGAAGTATCTGAAGCAGGTAACAGGCCCTTAAGAATCAACTTGTTTTTGTGATCAGCAATTGTTCTAGGATTAACTCCCTCACAAATCTGGCAAGTTGACCTGAGATGTTTGGGCCCTAAACAATACGGATCAGGATGTGGTATCTGGTGTCCACACACTCAGCAGCGTTTAAACCCTGTAGGCTTAGCTGACATTATTCCTGTAATAACAGAAAGGAGAAAGGCACAGAAAACTACTCGTACTGTAGCACTACACAGAAAGAAACTACTGTCTTACAACCACTCTACTACAAAAAGAAACTTCTCCCTCTCTCTTTTTTTTTTTTTTTTTTTTTTTTTAAATAGGTACTAAACCAAAAAGGGAAAAGAGAGGAGAATGCAAAGCTTGAAATAGGAGCCAACAGAGAAGAAGGGAAGAATAAGAAAGCCCTGATGCTTGCAAAAACTATAGGTAGAGGAGGAGGAGCAGCAAAGACAGAAGCTGTAATAACCACCAACAAGAAAAACTTAGCTGAAAAGCCTTGAAAAAGCTTTTTCGACTCGAGACTGCAGAGAACCACGTGCGCCACTGCTGGCGGGCAAACAAGATCTGAGGAGGTTTAGGTACAAGTTAGAGCATTATAGGTAGAGGGAGGAGCATGAGACTGAGCCAAGTATGTGAAAATGAGTCCAAGTGATATCCAAGGATCGGATCCGTAACCCACCTGTGAGGAAGAATAGAGAGGACATCATCAGATATACAGTTAGATTTTGCACAGAAACAAAAAAAGCTGTGGCTGTAAAGCAGTGTGAACATCCAAGGTAAATGGTTCTTCATAACAAGGCTGAGAAACTGCTAAGGAGGAGAACTCAAAGATATGGTGAATATGCTGAACACAAGAACAATGCCTGTGAGGCCACCTATTTATAGAAGTCTCCAGCGAAATGTCTCAATAATCATTTCCACAGTGGGATGAGAAGGTTAGAATACAACTAGGCACAAAACATCCAGAGACTGTATAGTTAACACTTGGAAGTTTATCTGTTAGAAAAGTTATCAGTGGCAAAAGAAATTCATGACATTTCAATGGATCATTAAACTCATTCTATCACAGCTCAACAACTGAGCCCCCCACTGCAAGAAGCATTTCTGCTGGGGAAACCATGCCTCCTACACACACGTGTTGGCTCCTAATATATGGATAAAATGCTATACAAGCACCAGCATCCACCCCCCCCCCCCCATTTAACTATAACTTTACAGATGCACTAAAACTGAGAAAGGGATCTTTCAAAGATTTAATAATTTTGATGGGTTGAATCCTTGAAAGACGGAAATGCAGAAAAGCAGACCAGTATTCAAGGTTTGGATAACAGCTCATTAGGCAGTTAAGACTGAAACTTTAAAATAAATATCTGAATAGTATTATTAATTTATTGCTGGTAGTAAAAAAAGCATTTTAGTTCTGTATCTGATAAAATCCCTACCACTACAGTAATCAAAATCTCTGAACAAATCCAACAATATCCAACATAAACATGTTTATTTTTCTCAACGTAAATTAGAAGTTATGTACCTACCATAATCCATGTTAGTAGTCTTCTCTCGCCTTCTTTCTTGCTGGATGGATTCGGAACCGATCCTCGGCTCCGACTCGGCACTTGCTAAGCTCAAGAGTCACTTTTACCAGCTCGAGGCAGTCCCATATCCCATGATGCAAGGCGGTAAATACCCAGATCTCGTTTGGACCTAGAGGGAAAACTACCTAGCATAAAAAACTTTCCACTAAGGAAAGAAGAGCAAATATCCTAAAAAGGCTGTAAGGGGAAACCAGATAACTAAACTAGAACTAACTGGTGCCCAAAGAAACAAAATCTTTCAGAGCCAAGGGAGATCAAGGTCTGTCCAGGCAAGGGGGCAGGAGGGAGTGAAGAAAGAAGGCGAGAAGACAACTAACATGGAACGTTATGGTAGGTACATAACTTCTAAATGTTAAGTTGTCAATCTCGCCTTCATCCTTGCTGGATGGGACCGCGTCCCTAGCACCTCTATCCTGGGTGGCTCAATGGAACAGACTCTTGAGAACATTGGAACCAAAACTGGCTCTATCCCTGGAGGCCAAATCCAATTTGTAATGAGAAACAAAGGTATGAGGAGTGGCCCAAGTGGCTGCTGCACAAATAGTATCTAAGGGTAGCCTAGCCTGAAAGGCTGTAGACGTGGCTAGGCCTCTAGTGGAATGTGCCTTTGGTTTTGAGCACAGCTGTTTGCCCCTAAGTTGATAAATGTCAGAAATGGTGGAAGATAGCCATCTAGACAAGGTCACTTTGGAAACAGGGAGGCCTTTCTTATTTTCAGCATAAGAAAGAAAGAGCTGATCAGACTTCCTGAATTGTTTTGTTCTGTCCAAATAATATCCGAGTTGGCGGTGAACATCAAGATAATGTAATTTTTGTTCCGATCTGTTGGAATAATTAGGAAAAATACAGGGAGATCAATGGATTGATTTAAATTTGTTTTGAAGCAACCTTGGGCAAAAGGATGGATTAGTTCTCAAGGATACTCTGTCCTTGTGGAAGACCAAATATGGGGGACGAACAGAGAGGGCATGAAGTTCTGACACTCTCCTAGCCGAGGTAATAGCGACAAGGAAGAGCGTCTTCCACGAAAGAAACTTTAGAGAGCATGAAGCAGCTGGCTCAAAGGGAGGAAGAATTAAGGATGTCAGCACTAGATTTAGGTCCCATTGAGGAGGAGGACTCCTGACAGGAGGTTTGAGGAGAAAATCTCCTTTCAGAAAAGCTCTACAAAGCTTGTAGGACATAATGTTGTGATCTGCAAACCCGACATGAAAGTTAGAGATTGCAGCCAACTGAACTTTGACCGTGGAAGATGAAGAACCCGAGTGAAAGATTTCCGCAAGAAAATCCAAAACTGCATGAACAGGGGCAGTAAAGGGATCTATGTTCCTTGATTTCGCCCAAAGGGAGAAATGTTTCCACTTGCTAGAGTAAATCCTTCTAGTAGAGGAATTCAGGGAAGCCACTATGATATCCCTAACAGGGTTAGAGATCATAGGAAGCCTGGCTAAGGAAGGAAGGAAGTGGAGCAACCAAGCTGTGAGGTTGAGAGAAGGAATGGACCGGTGCAGCTGACCCGATTGGTGGATCAGAAGATCTGGCACTGGGTCCAGATGCCACGGCTGCACCAAAAGATGATGATGAAGGAACGGAAACCAAATTTGTCGAGGCCAATACGGGGCAATGAGAATCATTTTGGCTCTCAAAACGGTAGCTTTCTGGAGTACCTGTGGTATCAATTGAAAGGGAGGAAAGGCATAAAGAAGTCCCTGGGGCCAATCTTGGGTAAGAGCGTCTCTGGGGGGATGGCCCGGAAGTAGGAAGAGAGAGAAGAAGGCTGGGCATTTGCTGTTTTGGGGAGTAGCAAAAAGATCGCAACATGGGCGGCCCCACTTCTGAAAAATCTCCTCCACTATAGATTGCCTGAGAGACCACTCGTGAGGCATGAGTATAGCTCTGTTCAATCTGTCCGCTAAAATGTTGGTTTTCCCATGGATATGTGTTGCTACCAGAAACCGATGAGAGGTGATCGCCCATTGCCAAAGTCTGAGAGCCTTTCGACACAAGGGGTAGGACTTGGTTCCGCCCTGCTTGTTGATGTACCACACTACGGACATGTTGTCCGTGTGAACTGCAATTGTTCCCAAGGGAAGAAAGTCGTTGAGGGCTTGCAACGTTAAAAGCACTGCTCTCATCTCTAGGACATTTATGTGCAGGTGGTATTCGAATGGTTGCCACGTCCATGAACCATCCTGCCCTGATAATGACCCCCACCCGATCAGGGAGGCGTCCGTAGTGACTGTGGCTACGGGCGGGGAAACAAAGGGTCTGCCCTGGCGGACCTGGGAGAAGAAATCCACCAGGATAGGTGGTTTTGCAAGTTTGTGTCACCAGAATCTGGTGGCATGGGAAGCTGTTGGAAGGACCATTGGGTGAACAACATCCATTGAAGGAGACGCATGTAAAAGCGGGCGAAGGAAGGAGTAATGGCAGCTGCCATGAGGCCCAATACTTTTAGGACCAGTCTGGCTTGCACCTTTTTGCTGGCAAGTATGATCCGCACATGCTTTTGGATATCTAGGATTCTCTGGCTCGTGAGGGTTGCTGACATCCGAACAGTGTCTAAATTTGCCTATAAAAGTAATAGACTGGCAGGGCAATAAGGAGGATTTTTCGTAGTTGATCGAAATTCCTAATTGAGTGCAGAGATTTAGGGTGTAATCTCTGGCTTGGAGAAGTTGATGCCTGGTGGTGGCTGAGAGGAGCCAGTCGTCGAGATACGGAAACACCTGGAATCCTTGGCGTCTCAGGTGAGCCGTGACCACTGCCATGCATTTGGTGAACACTCTGGGGGCTGTAGTGAGACCAAAGGGCAGGGCTCTGAATTGAAAATGACTGGACCCCAGCCGAAGCGGAGAAACCTTCTGGGCGTCTGTGGATTTTATGTGATAGTACGCATCCTGAAGGTCTATTGAGCACATCCAGTTGTCTTTGCCTAAGAAGGGCAAAATCGATTGAAGTGTGACCATCCGAAATCTTGTCTTTTTCACAGACTTGTTGAGTCTGCTGAGGTCCAATATTGGTCTCCAATCTCCCGTCTTTCTGGGAACCAAAAAGAACCTTGAGTAGATTCCGGGCTCTGAATGGTCTGTTGGAACTGGCTGAATGGCCCTTTTTTGTAGAAGCTTTGATACTTCTAATTTTGCGATTTCCCTTAGACCGGGTGAAACATCTGGAAGGGAATTTTTGTGAGTGAAGGGACTTTCCTCGAAAGGAATCTTGTAACCCTCGGATATGATCGACTGTACCAATTTGTCTTGTGAAAGGGAAAGCCAGGCTTCTGGGTACAGCGATAATCTTCCCCCGACTGCCTCCAAGGATGGACAGTCTGGCAACACCTCAGGGATGCTGGAAGGGCTTGTCAGAGAGAGGCTCTCTGCTGCCCTGGTTCTGCGGACCCCCTCTGCCCCTAGGGCGGCATCTATTATTATTACACCCTCTGCCTCTAGGGGTAAACTGACCACGTGTGTCCGGCGTGACTCCCTGAGATTTACGGAACCACATCTTTTCCCCCTTCTGTCCTTTAAGGCAAGGCCTAGAAGGGGTGGAAAAACGGACTCCTACGGCAGAAAGAGTCTTGCCGCCTTGCTCACACCTGGTCAAAGTATCCTTCACCTGAGGACCAAACAATGTTGACCCATCGAAGGGAGAGTTTGTGAAGGACGCCTTAAAGGGATCTGCAAAATTACAGAGCCGCATCCAGGACTGACGTCTAAGAGCCACTCCTGTCCCTGCAGCTCTACTCGCTCCATCTGCTGCATACGAAATTAGCCGCATGGAGGAGTTGGTTATGGAGTTAAGGATTCCTAGCTGAGAAGCAATCTTGTCCTGAGCCCCTGCAGCTGTAGGATCCTGTACTACTTCACCTAATTCTTTAAGGATGTCCCTTTGAAGTCTGGTGAAGTGACATAAATAGTTCAGATAACGCATGGCAAAGGTCGCTGTGGAAAACATCCGCATACCATACCTGTCCATGGTCCTAGAATCCTTGTTAGGAGGATGACTGGTATGGAAGGATCTGCAAGTTCCTTCTTGGTGGCGGCCGCCACCACCATGGCATCAACAGGGACACCTTTTGTAAGAAATTGTTTCTCGGAAGGGGCTGTAATAAATTTAGAAGGCCTCCTGGGAACTGGTTCCACGGAATCAGGAGATGCCCACGCCTTCCGAGCTATCACCTCCATGAGGGGGTCGAAAGGCGGAGACACCCAGGAGGTAGAGGGTCGAGATCCAAACGCCTCTAGGTATACAGACCCATGCTCGGAGGGATTAATGGAGGGCCAGTTTCCCATCTGTTTTAGGAGTTCTAGGATGTCTGAAAAAGAGACATCCTCAGAGGGGGATCTTGGGGACCCCTCAGACTCATCTAAGTCGGTATCTGAAATTGTAGACTCAGGGGAGTCTAGGTGCTTCCTCTTACAGGTCCTCTTACGCGGAGGATCTCCTGACGGATCAGGAGAATCCTCGGAAGAGGGGGTTCTTCCCAGTGGGGAAACCTGAGGCGGTGGATCTCTTGGTCCGGGAGCAAGAGAGTGGGAAGAGACATCTACAGGCACCATAGAGGGAGGAGCTAAGGGGATAGACTGCTGACTGAGCCCGGGGGCCAGCACACTCCTCATCACCTCGGGCTCCTCCCAGGAGATCGAGAGACCCCGCTCGAAGAAACAGGGGCTCCCGGGCCCACCGAAAGGGAAGGCTCCAAGGCAGATGTCGGAGCCGAGCTCACCAAGGCCGAAGCCCTGAGGGGAAGAGCAGGGTCGGACAAGGGTCGATGCCACTCACCCCCTCGGAGCAGACCAGGGAAGCCCGACCACCGGATCCCTCCAAGGAAGGTCTTGAGGAGATAAGAGTAGAAGCTGAAGGAGCAGAAAGGGGTGGTATCTGCCCCGCAGCCATAGCAGTGACTATTCCAATAGACTCCGGCTCCGAGCTCTGGAGGAGAGTCGAAGGAGGAACTTGAAGAGGGTGTGGACTAGTAGTCGTCTGTTGAGACGGACTATGAAGCATTTGGGCTAGTGCCTGTGATTTTAACAATCTGCTTACCACTCTCTCCAAATCGTGGTCTGAGAGCCTGGAAGACCTAGATGATCGGCTCCGATGGCTCCGCTCCGAAAGAAGAGGAGAGGTCGGAGCCGACAGTATCGGCTCCAAAGAGGGAGATCTGGAACGCTTCCTCGACGGAACCATCGGAGTCGAAGAACCCTCGGTTCCAGACGGAGCCGACAACTTATCGGCTCCAAGCCTGGTCAAAGATGCATCGGCTCCGGCCGGAGCAGATACAGCAAAGGAAACAATGGTATCGGAGCCGGCCGGCGCTGATACCAAAGCCTTAGACACATGGTGGTCGGAGCCGACACCAATGTGGCAGTTAAAGTATCGGCACCGATAGCCATCGGTGCCGAAGATTTAGTCAAAATAAGATTGGCTCTAGCCGGAGCCGATCTCGACTCCAAAGGAGTCGGAGCCAGGGCCGAAGGCTTAGTAGCAGAAGCCTGGGCCTTGGAGGTCTTAGAGGGCTTGCTCGAAGCAGTCTTGGCCGGGGAGCCCTCCGGTTTAAGTAGTCCTCTTAAAATTAATTTATTTCTCCTTTCCTGCAGGACTCTCTGGCTGAAAGAGTGACAAATAGCACAGGAGTCCTGCAGGTGGAGAGGTCCCAGGCAATAGATTCAAGAAGTGTGACCGTCTGTCAGAGACATCTTCTGACAGCACGAGTCACACTTCTTGAAGCCTGAGACCCTCTGTTCTTTGGACATAGTGAGCACACACAACACACACTACTCACACAGTCCCAGATTCAGAAATTTAACTTAAAATGGGAAAAAAATAAACCCACCCACACACACCCTGACAGGTAGGGATGGGAGGGGATTGAAGGCCCGACTAAATAAAAACAACTAGGGAAAGAGAAAACTAGAGCTACAGACCCTACAACTATCTAAAAGTGTCAAATAAACTAATATATGACAGAAAATTAGGAATGGGGTGACTAAAATTTGTATGACAAATTACGTACCAAGAGCTGGTAAAAGGAGTACCTCATCAGCGAAGCGGCAAATGAGATCTGGGTATTTACCACCTTGCATCATGGGATATGGGGCTGCCTCGAGCTGGTAAAAGTGACTCTCGAGCTTAGCAAGTGCCGAGTCGGAGCCGAGGATCGGCTCCGAACCCATCCAGCAAGAATGAAGGCGAGATTGACAACTTAACATCACACTAAAACTTATAATATCTGCCATAACCTACCTCAAATTATGGGATAATATACATGCATGTAAATAGTCTGTGTATCTTATTCTGTATATCAATAGCTCAAGTTGGTACAGGATCCTTGACTGGTGGTTGAAGCAAAAAGGTCCCTATCAAAATAGAATGGTTTTAGGCCATCACTGTAATTGGAGAAGCTATGCACTCCGCTTCAGATTGAGAAGGTCTAGGTCAGATTAACCTGGGGGATGTAGAAGACAAGGGGGCTCCATTAGAAGACACCTGAGCAAGGGAAGACATATTCTGTTGAGGTCAGTAAGGGGCAATGAGGACTAGCTAGATCTGCACCCAAATATTTTCTGAAGAAATCTGGTCATGAGGGGGAAAAGAGGAAAGGCTTAGAGAAGATCAAAAGACCCCAATCTGACAAGAGCATCACTTGGTGGCTGTCCCTTGGGGGGGGGGGGGATCAGGGTGAAGTAGCCATTGTATTTTGTGTTGGTGGGGAAGCAAAAAGATTGCAGCAAGGCTGGCCCCAGTGATTTAAAACCTAGTGTGAGATAACCCCATTGAGAGGCCACACGAGGCAACAATAATGTCTTGCTGAATATTTAGGCTTTCCTTTGAGTCTTTCAAGAAATGTGCATTACTTTGAAAACACTGCAATGCAAACAGCCATTGCCAAACTCTCATGGTTTCTTACAGCGGGTATGCTCAAATCTTTGCTTGTTTGAGATACTGAACTACTGTCATATCATCTGTTTGGATAGAAAGCACTCTCGGAGGAAGAAGATGCTGACATTTCTGCAGACCTTAAAGGAATGCCCTCATCTCCAGAATGTCTATGTGATGACTGGTGTCCTTCCTCACTGGAAATGTCTCCTGACCCCAACCCCAAGGTGGAGGCATCTGTGGTTACTGTTGCCGCTGGATAAGGGAGAACAAAAGATCTCCCTTCCAAGACTGTGAAAAGTATTCACCATTTCACAAGTTTTGCATACAGTTATATGTATCAAAGTTGCAGGACTGTCCAAACCATGAGACAACTGAACTTTTAGCAACCATTACTGAATGTGCATGTAGAATCATTGTGATCTTGGATGCTAGTAAACCTGGGACCTGAAGAACCTGTACAGCTGTTGATGACTCATGGTTTAGAAGGAGAAGGACTTCTGCCCAGAGAATTTGAATTCTTTCCAAAAGCAAACTGACTATACATGATATGGTATCCAGATGTAATCTGATGAAAGTTACAGCTTAAACTGGAATAAAACTGGATTTTCCTAGTTTAGAGAGATACCAAAGGATAGGCAGAGCTTCAGCAAATAATCTTTGGCTTCTACAACTGACTCCTTTGTTGCAGCTGCAAGGAGCTAATTGTCCAAATATGGGAACACTTCATTTTCCTTGAGTCACAGATGCAACATAAGTACTGCCATGCACTTGGTGAAAACTCAGGGCTGTGATGAGAACAAAATGGCAAGGCTCTCCAGTGGTAATGTTTGGTAAAAACTGGAAGCATAGAAATCTCGTGGAAGGCTTGGCTATCTTTATATGGAGGCAGGCATCCTGGAGGTCTGGGAGAATCACATGCATCGTGAACATTCAGAAAGGGATCTTTTTATTTAAGTGTTTACCAAGATCTAGAACTGGCCCAAGTTCCTTTTTTTGTTGGGCAATAAAAAAATTTTTGATTAAATGCCAGACTCTCTCTGGTCTGAGACAACCTCTTGAATTACTCTTTTTTGCTAAGACAGAAACAATCTCCCTTGCAGCGCTTTTTGTAGGCAGGATGAAGCATCCAGAATCAGCCACACCTGGTGGGTTGGAGAATAGGAAAAGGGTTCAATATAACCTCTGATTATTTTCTCTCTTACCCATGGCCATCAATGCAGGAGAATAAAGAGAAATTCAGCCCCAGACTGCCTCCAGAGGACAGCAGTCAGGTAACCCTTCAGAAATATGGATTCTATTTACTCTTAAAGGGCCCCCAAAATCCCTGATTTTGTAGTCCTCCACTACATCTGGGTCTGCTTCCACTACTGGGTCCACATCTGCTATGACTGCCCATGGGATAATTACAGAGATATGGACCATGTCTGATTTCAGCTGAAAGATCATTGAGGGGTCTCAAATTGGAATCCAGTGGCAGGGGCAAGAATCGTACTTCCTGCTCACTCCTCAATAACTTCTCTTTAACAGTTGGTCCAAAGAGTAAAGAACCATTTTAAGGAGTGTTTGTACAGGACAGTTTAAAAGGCATCAGTGGCACTGTAAAGGCAAAGCCATGTTAGACATCTTATGATGATCTGAGGAAGTGATAGAAATGAAAACCTATTGTGTGTGATGTTAATGCAGTCTTTGCACGTGATTTATTAAATATCAGCTTGTTTTTTTAAGCACCGTCCAGCGCTTTATCATTTTGCTTTTCTTGGTCATTGTTTGGATTTACATCTTATGAGGAGGACTACACTTGCCTCATTAACCATCCCATTGTCTGCATTGTGCATTAGCTATATGAGAAGGCTGGAGATGATTAACACAATCCCTACCAAGGTGCCTCATTGTTTATGCCACTTCACCATGGGGGCAGTCCCCACAGAAGCCAAGATCTGCACTGCAATGGCTCTCTGGATGCGAGTCATGTGAACAGCAAAATCTGAAATTGCTCTCATGGTAAAGGTTCCTGAGGTGTAAGCATACTTCTCCAATCGTTCCAATCACCCAAGATTTTTTACTGGGTGGATGGGCAGCTGTTACTTCATCAGATCGTTCTTTTTTTTGTGTCTGCTGCTACAATTATGGAATCTACCAGGGGACCTTTGGACCACTGCTGCCCATCCTTAGGAATGAGAAGAATCTTAATTGGGTTATCTGGGAATAGGATTTGTGGTATTAGGATCTTGCCTTGGCCTTCTGGTGGCCAAATCAATAACACACAATTGGCAAAAAAGACCATCTAGGAGGTAGAGGGTACAGAATGACACATCTCAATCAACACTTCCTCATCCTCAGATGGTTGATCTGTGGGCCAGGACCTGCTTCATCTCATTAATTCTAGTATTTCCCCAAATGAGGCACTCTTGTGCGACTATGAGGAACCCTTTCAATCCTCAAAGTCAGTGTCTACATAAGAGACTACATTGGGGACTATGTGCTTCCTCCTGTATGTCCTCTTTCTGGAATGTTTCGGGGGATGCAACACTCAAAAAAGATTCTGAATTACCCTACACAAGCTGTTTGAGGCTATCATTTCTGCCCATGGGAAGGTAGAGGAATCAACTTAGACACAGTTTGCAAGGTGTCTTGGGGTAGAGCAGGCACTCGACATTGCAAAGTTTTAACTGGGAAAGCAATCATCATCTTCTCCATTACCTCAAATGTCAATCCAGTATCATCTGGCACTGGGCATACCTTCTTTGGTATCAGTATGACATCCATATTAATGGAAGTTGAAGTGAGTGGCACAGAAGTTGGCAATTGTGGTCTTAACCCGGATGGATCGGAGGTGACAAGTACTGAAGACCACCACTAACATCAGCAACAACCATCAACACCTGGCTGTGTTCTACACAAATTACAAGGGGAACTGGCACCACACCTGAGTGTCTTGTTCAACCACAGCCTCACTTCAGGCTTCGTTCCAACCAAATGTTGCACCACCACAGTCATTCCGCTCCACAAAGGAGGAGCGACTACTGACCCTGGAAACTACCGCCCCATCAGCCTAATGAGCCTGATTTGTAAGGCCATGGAACGCATCATTATGGACCTCAAACAAGGATACAGGGAACCTTCAAACCCTGGACCCCTCGCAGTTTGGGTTTGAGAAGGACAGGTCATGTCTGCTCAACCTGATAGACTTCTTCGAATCTGTCACCAGAGCGGTTGATAAAGGCAAGGCAGTCTACACAGCCTACTTCGATCTAGCCAAGGCCTTTGACACCATCCCCCACTCAGGGATCATTGACAGACTCACTAACCTAGGCATTAACTCCTACTCATAAGATGGGTTGCCAACTGGCTTAAGGACAGAACCCATGCAGTGAAAGTAGCAGACTCCAACTCCGACTTCCCGGCAGTTACAAGCGGAATCCTACAGGGATCTGTCCTGGTCCTCTCCTGCTTGGTATCTACTTCTCTGAAGTTCAGGCCAACACCAAGGGACTCTGGTTAACCAAATTTGCAGAGGACTGCAAACTGGGAGCTATTATTGATTCTCAAGCTGATGTAGACATACTTCAAAAAGGCCTCACAGACACCAACGACTGGTGCCAGCTAAAAAGTGAATTGTCAACCCCTTTGGGAAAAACATGGTGCCCACAAACTACCACATTGATGGTAGCCCTCTCAACTACCAAAGTGTGATAACAGATCTGGAAACTCAGGTAGATAGCAATCTCTCCTTCGACAAACATGTTGCCACAGTAGTCAGGAAGTCCTATGTGGCACACCTCATTACAAAAGGCTTCTCATCTAGGAAGAAAGAAGTCATAATCCCCCTCTACTCATCCCTCATTAGACCCATTATGGAGTACAATACCCCATTTGGTATGTACCTCACTAGACACCTACAACAACTGGAGAGGCCACGAAAACTCCTCACAAAGAGGATCCTAAGACTCAAACACATGCCCTGTACAGAGAGACTTAAACTCCAGCTATACTCAGTCTCAAATCACCTACTTAGAGGTGAACTCTGCTTGACCTACAAAGCCATATCTGACCCAGTGCTGCTAGACATGCTTCATCTGAAAAAGTCTCAATCCCTCCGCACCACATGCTCCAAAGACCTCAACCTCATCACCACAATAAACAGAACCTGCTGGAGGGGAAGGTTCCTAACCCAGAGATTTCCCATGCTCTGGAATAAACTCCCCATTCATATCAAGCACAGCACTTCACTAGCCCTCTTCAAGAAAAATCTTGACGAGTGGATGGGTAACAGGAAATTCACCCCGGGGATCACTTCAACAGCCTTGCTCAATAGGGGCACAAGGAACTAATGTCCAGCAACAGGACAACTGGGAATATTGCTGGGCTAGGCTTGTGTTGGCTCCAGGGCCAGTAGCCTAGTACTCACCTATGAACCTGTAAGATGTAAAGAGAAGGCACCCGAACAAATTTAAAACATGTAACACTGAGCAGTTGGCAACAAGATTCATTCTATGTCAAACGCCTCAGTGTTGAGTGAATTGGATGGCCCTGTACTAAGCCTAAAGAACAGATCCCAATCAGCTCTGGGCACACACACTCCAGAGGGTGACTCTGCTCTGATAAAACTGGATCCACAACATGGACTAGGAAAGGAGCCAGTACAGCAAAAGAACCAACCTGATCAACCCTGGTCAAAGAGGGGAATGGTATATCACTCAGTTCAGAGTCTTTATAAAAGTTTTCAGCATACCTTTCCAGTCAGCATAATCAACATTTCTGAAAGATCTGACAGATCTTCAGGAGGATTTAAGGGAGGTCTTGGTAAAAATAAAAACCATGTACTAGCAGGCAGTCTTCAGAAAGAAGTTATTGGAGACTTGTCTGAAAATTATTGGTTCCAAAGGAACTTTTTTTTAACATGAGACAACTGTGGTTGTGGATCCACCCAGAGCCCCTTAAGTGCAGGAGACAGAAAAGTCAGACTTTCATTTCTTTGGCTGACTTTTCTTTGTCCCTGCCCTTCTCTTTCCTAGGTTTGTCTATGGGTGGATCTAGGAGGAGGAGGCCTTTGGTAATCAACTTGTTACAGCAGTCAGAAAGGGATCCAAGCCCAGTGGTCTTAGAGATGGTACAATCTACTGAAAGATAAACTGTCCCCATGCAAACACAATGGTTGTGTGTTTGTCCTGGGGTTGGTATTTTGAGGCCACATTTAAAATGCTTTAAAAAGGTTTCCCGCTTTCTTGTTTTATCCATGTCCAGAAACAATCATTTTATAATAAGAAAAAACAAACAAATCACTTAAAAAGGCAACGGTACTGTAACAAAAAAACTGCAAGCTCTACCTAAAGCTAATTATGTCTAAGTGTGGATATGTTGATGTTGTTATACATAGCCGGTCAATGCCTGAAGAGAAAAGAAATTAGTTTCATAGCATAAGAAAGGAATTCTACATACAAATGTTTTCAAGCTTATGAGTAGCACAAAAATGGGGTCAAAAAGGCAGAAAAAGTGAGAAACAAATGAAAATAAGCAAAGAGCTAGTAGCCCGCTGGGATTATGGGCGGGACAAATTCTTAAAGGAGCTTTACCACTGCCAAATCAGATCTTACAAGACGCTCCAACCAAAGTCAAATCAGATGACCTGGATGAGAAAGATCAGTAATTTCAGATCTCACAACAAAGGACCACAGACGAAGAAAAACAGAAATTTCAGATCTTGCACCAGAGCACTGGGGACCAATACGGTCTCTTTTGGGGGACTGCTTCCTTTAATATAGACAAGTGGGCATTCACCTTTTCAGCTTTCATAACCCAGAAAGAGTGCTTTTCATCAACAAAACAAAATCAAACAGGAGTACTGTTCATAAACTATAAAGAAATGGACATCACAGCGGATCTAAATCTGAAAAGGTCACCCAAGTGCTTTTCATTAGCAATACAAGTTGACGGAGGAACACTGCTGGCAAATTACAAACATGCAGACAGCACTCAGTAAGAAATAAAAAATATTACAAAAAATGGGTAAATCCAAGCCAGGTAAGCCACAAATTAAAGCAAAAAAAAAATCTCAGAGAAATACAAAAGGATTAATTAGCAATTAACACAAGCTTTCAAGTTCGCAAATACACTTTCTAAAGTTGTTCTGTAAAGAATAAACCCACATTGCTTAAAAACTCAATCCATAACTAATACAACATGTTTGTTGTTTAAAGCTCAACTACCAATATTTAACAATTAAAAAACATTTACCAATTAGTTTTAAAATTAATTTAAAAGGACTTAATTTAAAAAGGTTCATTTTCAGAACAGACATCAGACTGTTCATACCACTCAACCAAGGACTATCAGCTCTTAAAATACTAATCCATTTATATTCAGCATGTTTGGTTATAGAAATCATGTCACCACCACTTAAAATTCTCAGAAACATTTTGCAATACGATAAATTTAAAATATGTTCCATCGGTCTCATTGGTACGTTTACAAAGCGCATTACTATCAAGTTCCCTTGTTATTTTGGGCAAGAAATTATCTATACATTCGTTAAACTTTCTATTCATTTAACCCACCGTGACGCCCTTGCACTGGCCCAGTAATCAAGGAACTTCAATCCTCACCACTAGCATCAGTGAGGGACATGCACATTGGGAGGATGACTAGTACACACACAGTAAAGTACAATTTCCCTTAAGAGCCTACAGAGTTCACAGTCAGTCTGGGGCTGGTTGCTCCCCCTTTCTCCAGATGCCCAGTAAGACTCCCCACTGGTACAGCTATAGGGTTAAGATCTCAGACGAGTGGTCAAGTCAAAACCTCCAGCACCCTCTCTGTACAACCAGTGCTTTGTATCCCTGTCCAAGTAGCTGAAACACACACACACACACACACACACACACACACACACACACACACACACACACACACACACACACAGATCTGATTTGTATACAAACACATAGACACTCCTGGGGAAGGCTGGCACAGGTTCACTAGCTATGCCCCTTTCTCTCCAGACTACAAGGTAGTACCAGCTGGCACCAACCACTCAGCCACTATAAAGGCCCTTCCCAAAGGGTGACCAATTCTACTGTGTAATGTTACTATTATCCAAATGGTAAGTGTGACAAAGACTTTTAAGGCTATTTAGGAGTGGCCTATACAGAGTCACCAAATACATATGCAAGTACTCTCAGAGCTTAAATATACCTAAACAAACCAGCCACAATTAAAAGGTTTAAATATATTTAATAAATAATAAAAGAACAAGACATTACTCAACTCAGCACAGTGACAGAGTTCAGAATCACAGGAAATATTAAAAAAAACATTGCAGGACAGTCTCACATAAGAACATCTAAACTAATCTTACTATATTCCTATCTATCTCTAAAAATATACTATGTTCAAAATCTTACTTACAGACAAAAGTGCTGGGTGAATGTTTCTAGGTCTAAAGACAAATACAAAATGCACAGACTCAATCTCTGAAATAGTTCTTAAATTACTATCAAACATCACTGCTGGGTTATCTCAGATTACATCATTCTTTGTCACCTCTGCCTTCAGTTCCCAGGCTAACAGAAACTTAGCACCTCTGTGTCAAAAATACTTCTGTCTTACAAGTTTGCCTAGAACTGGAAGTCATAAAATAAACACTTTTGCATTTTGAAACCTGTAATTATTTATATTTCCAGACAATAAAAATAACTCCTATCTGTAGACATTCTGTCTCCTAGCAGAGATAAACACCATCATAAAACTCTTTGCTTTTCTTGAGGGTTTGCAAGTTAACTCTGTATATTCCAGCCTTTACCATCAAAATATACATTTGCACAGGCATATAGTTTATATACATTTCTTCTCTTTTCCAGCAGGGTACACTGTATTTACATTCTTGAAGCTCAGTACAGAACACACAGTTCAACACACACTTCTGTGCCAGTAGTTTAATATACACATAACATAGTTTTCTTACATTTGTAAGACAAGCATACAAACCATACATACAAACCATATTACTTCACAAATAACAGACTTATTTACAAAATTCCAGCTAGCTGGGTTGGCAGCCTTCACACCCACATAGAAAGCTAAACGGAACATACACACATTCAATCTGCATACATATTTTTATATTCATATTTTATAACTTGATGTATATATAAATGTCACAAGTACATCTTTGCAGAAACTGCAATTAGTACAAAAAACATTTAAAATATGCCAATATCTCTGTATAATCAATTAACTATATCCATACATCTATTAGAAGACAGTCACCCTCACCATTTTCTTACAAGCTCTTTTCTGCAGTAATGCCCCATCAGAAAAGTTTACTTGTTTCTGAATGGTTAGACATAAATTATTTACCATAATTTAAAAATGTTTTATTATAACTCATTTTCTTGAGATCTATACACGTTAATCCACTTGCTGCTCGAAAAAAAACATTTGTATTTAATCTCTCTATTCTAAGCGATTATCCCTTAGATACATTTTAAAAATAAATTTTGATGCATATTTGGCCAAAGAAAATGTGTTCCTTTTAGTATCCTTTGTATGACCCATTGTATTAAGTCTATACTGTATTTTTTCAAGCTTATGTCCAAAACGTATTTCATTCTGAGAATACATATTTTTAAAATTTAGGAAATGCACACACTCTCTAAATAACTTAGAAAAAAGTGTCTAATTCAACTTTATCATCAGTCCATGGCATAAAGATGGCATCCGCAAACCTTCTATGAAACATCTGTGATGTAAAAACATATTAGATTCAGAATACAAGTATACCTTCTTCTCCACAAGGTCAATACAATATCAGCATGCATATTTGCCACTGGTGTACCCATGGTTACACCTTGTTTCTGAAGGTAACACTTGTTTTCCAATAAAAATACATTATTACTGAGGACAAGATACAAAAGTTCAGAAACTGTTAATTTTACTGGTAGTAAAAATCACTGCACACTTAAGTATTTCTTCCCTGAATCATTACGAATGACTGTAAAAAGAGAATCTACAGATAAAGCTACAAACATATACTGTAAATGCTCATTCACCTTATACTAATCATACAATTGTTTAAAGAAATCATTACTATCCCATTCATGAATAATGTATTTTTATTGGAAAACAAGTGTTACCTTCAGAAACGAGGTGTAACCATGGGTACACCAGTGGCTCTGATCAAAAATCTAGCAAAACAGCAGAGGCCACCAAAGCAGACACCCAAACAACCACCACCTCAGAACACAACACCTGCAACCCATAGACCTCACAGTCAGAGTGTCAAACAGTCACAGCCCTTAAGGCCAAACACAATGCCAGACACACTAGTCATTGGTGACTCCATAGTCAGACACACTGACGTCCCGCTCACCAGACTGAGTAAGGAGAAGGTCACAGTAAGCTGCCTGTCGGGCGCTAGAATCCGTCACATAACGCAAGCACTCAGGTCTCTCAACAGCAGGTACAAATATGACTCAGTCATTGTCCACGCTGGTGTAAACGACCTGAGACGTACCTCCTTGGACTACATGAAAAGAGACATTGAGGAGCTCTCTGATTATGTAGCCCAGGCAGGTATGACCCTGACCTTGAGCAGTATCCTACCTTCAACAAGAATGATGCCACAATGCAGAGATAAGATGATCAGCTTTAACAATTGGCTTAAACACTGGTGTCATTCAAAGGGGATCCAGTGTCTGTCTGCCAGGGATGACATGCTGGACAAGCCACGCTGCTTCGCAAGGGACGGCTTGCACCTGTCACCCCTGGGATTCCGGATATTGGCAAAGGCTCTTGCCACCCCCATAGTGCCTTTTTTAGGCAAGGCTCAAATTCTAAACCTACCACCCTAGAACACAAAAAAGGAAAAAAACTAAGGGTAATGCTGCTCAATGCCAGAAGTCTAAATCTCAAAATGCACGCACTCGAGGCCCTTCTCAGTATGGAGAACATCGATGTCTGTGCCGTGACAGAAACCTGGTTCAAGACTCCTGAGAGCACCCCAACGCTATCAGGTTTTACCTCATATCATGTGTTCCGGCCCCAAAATCCGGACAATACCAAGAAAGGAGGGGGGGGTATCCATATTCATCAAGGACACCCACACCTCAAGACTGGTGGCAACGCACGATGCATCGGAGACCATCCAGGTGCAATTAACCATAGGCAAGACTGCTCTGCAAATTGTAGCATGTTACAGGCCACCCTCACAAACTCAGGAACCTCACATGGCCTTCCTGAAAACACTGGAGGGGATAAATGTATCACCAAACACCATCATACTAGGTGACTTCAATTACCCTAATATAGACTGGGAACACTACTCAAGCCCAAACACCCTAGCCCAAATGTTCCTGGAATTCATAAACTCAAATGCCATGGAACAACTAGTCACCATCCCCACAAGAGGAGATAACATACTTGATCTCATCATCACGAACATGGGAGCACAATGTTCAACACCGGAAGAATACCCTCACTGGTGAGATCAGATCACAAACTAATCTCGCTGGAGGTCCTCATCCCACCCCCACCTGAAATAAAAAGACCACAGTAAAGAACTTCTCAAAAGCCGACTTCACACTTCTAAAGACTAGTGTGGTCTCCTTTAAGGCCCCGAGCCGCGGAAAACAGTACTCAAGCCGCTGAATCACTTACAAATGCCTTCTACCAGCACCTGCAGGACTGCATGGATAAGGCAATCCCAAGCAAAACAAAGACTCTTTGTACCAAAGGCAAGCGTCCAGTCTGGTGGACCCCAGCCATAAACAAACTCTACAACAAAAGGAGGAAGCTACTACAAGATAGAGCAAAATCCTTAAAAGGTAAGACACCCTTGATCACTATAAGTAAAAACTAAGAGCTCTCATAAAATCATCCAAAGCAAATTTCGAGAAAAATAGCTAAAGACTCAAAAGACAATCATAAGGCCTTCTTTAGCTATGTTAGAAACCTGGGAGGAAACTCCCAGATATGCTCAGAGCTAGTTCAAAATGATGTGAAGATTACTGATCCTACAGACATTGCCAACATACTGGCTGACAGGTTCAGTGCAAACTTCTCCCTCCCCAAAAGGAGAGATATCTATACCAAACGATTGCAGCCCCCAAACATCTCCAGCCCAAGTGAGAACTGCTCTCTCCAAAGCAGAAAACACAGCATCCATGGGACCTGATGGTGTCCCCGGCTGTGTGCTCCACGAACTCAATGAGGAATTAATCCCACAGCTAGGACAGCTGTTTAATCAAAGTCTTACCTCTGGATACGTACCCAGGGAGTGGCGCACTGCAACTGTGGTCCCACTTCACAAAGGCGGTGCCTCCACCGACCCTGGAAATTACCGGCCCATTAGCTTGACAAGCCTTATCTGCAAAGCCATGGAGAGGATCATAATGGACCTCATAAATAAAGACATAGGGAATTTGCAGACTTTGGATCCAACCCAGTTTGGCTTTGTCAAAGGCAGATCATGCCTTTTAAACTTGGTTGACTTTTTCGAAACAGTCACCAAAGCCATTGATACGTACCCAGGGAGTGGCGCACTGCAACTGTGGTCCCACTTCACAAAGACGGTGCCTCCACCGACCCTGGAAATTACCGGCCCATTAGCTTGACAAGCCTTATCTGCAAAGCCATGGAGAGGATCATAATGGACCTCATAAATAAAGACATAGGGAATTTGCAGACTTTGGATACAACCCAGTTTGGCTTTGTCAAAGGCAGATCATGCCTTTTAAACTTGGTTGACTTTTTCGAAACAGTCACCAAAGCCATTGATGAGGGAAAGGCAGTCCATACAGCCTACCTCGATCTGGCTAAGGCCTTCGATACAATACCCCACTCGGGTATCATTGAAAAACTCATCAGCTTAAATGTCAACCCATACATCACAAGATGGGTTGCAAACTGGCTGAGTGACAGAACCCACAGGGTCAGAGTTGCTGGCGCCATGTTAGACTCAAAGCCTGTCACAAGTGGTGTCCCACAGGGCTCAGTCCTGGGCCCACTCTTGTTTGGCATCTACTTTTCAGTACAAGCAAACACAGGAGGGTTATGGCTGACAAAGTTTGCAGATGACTGCAAACTGGGCCATAGTAGAAAACACATCTGACACAGATATCCTTCAGAAGGGTCTCACAGAAGCGGATAACTGGTGCCAGAGCCACGGCCTAAAGTTAAATGCCAAAAATGCATAGTCATACCCTTCGGGAAAAACAAGGTTACCCCTAGCTACCAAATAGGTGGCAATCCACTGAGCACAGAAGAAGTTATCAGGGACCTGGGGACCCAGGTTGATAGTAGTCTGTCATTCGACACCCATGTAGCTAAAGTAGTTAGGAAGACCTTCTACATTGCCCACCTTATCATGAAGGGATTCTCATCTAGATCAAGGGAGGTCATAGTCTCCCTTTACTCATCACTCATCAGACCAATGATTGAGTACAATGCCCCATTCGAATGTATCTGACCCGACACTTGCAGCAGCTGGAGAGGCCACAAAGTTCCTCACCAAAAGGATAAAGGGTCTCAAAAATCTGTCCTATGCTGCCCGACTGAAAGAACTCCAGCTCTATTCAGTAAACACGCTTGCTCAGAGGTGACCTTTGCCTAACATACAAGGCCATGTCAAACCCAGATTTGATGAATATGCTTCACCTCAAAAATCTAGATCCATCAGAGCCACAAGGGCGGAGACTTAAACCTCGACACGGCTATTAATAGGACGTGCTGGAGGGATAGATTCATCACCCAAAGACTCCCTATGCTGTGGAACAAAATCCCGGTACATGTGAGGCAGAGCACCTCGCTGGCCTTGTTCAAGAGAAATCTTGACCAATGGATGGGAGATCGCAGATATACCCCAGGGATTACCTCAGTGTCACTGCTCGACAGAGGCACAGCAAAATAATGGGTATAGTTCCCCATACTAAAGGGGTGGTGTAACCACAAAACGATGGGCTAGGCTTGTAAATGCCCTCGGGCAGATAGCCTAGTATGAACCTATGAACCTATGACTGGGTTTGAACTTCAGAAACATTTTCAGTACACTTTCTAGATAAGATATCGGTTCATTTAAATATCCACTTGCAGAGAACAGAAGTCTCAGCGGCAGGTTAGTCTTCTCTTTATGTATCTCCATAGTAGATTGGGGTAATAGGATACTGAACATAAAAATAATCCAAGAGCTCAAATGTAAATTAAATTGTTCATATACATTGTGCATACATTACTATTCACATTTTCTAATTATATATTACTAAAAGCAGTAAGATTAATGCCCGTATATGTAGTTTCATCCAACAGTGCAGACTCATCTTTCTATAAATGCATTTTCCTATTATTATTTTACCACCTTTGTCAGCTAATTTAATTACAATTTCCTTATTACAGATCAAAGAATCTAGTGCTTGTCTCTCATCACTATTCACATCATAAAAAGGTTTTCCGCAATCAGTTTTATGCAAAAGTTCATTTAAATTTTCTCAGGTTTTCTCAAACACTTGAATGACAGCAGTACTACTGGGGATGAAACAACTAAGTTTGTGGAATTTTGTACTAATATTGCCAATTTCTGGAAAATTAAGCTTTAAATTAAGCTCTATAGTAAAGACTCTTAGCTCAGTCAAAAAGCCCGGAGATAATACCTTTGGGTAGCTGGTATAAATATCATGCCTTTATTTAATAGTGAATGTTCAGTAGCAGTCAACTGATAATGGGACAAATGTACAACTACATCCTCCATAGTTACTTCATTTACAGTCTGGATCTGCTGTGGGTCATTGGTCCTTGGTTGCCCCAACCTACTCTTCTTTCTCCTTGTTTGCATCTGCTTTGGTGTCTCAGCTCCTTCAAATCAGTAACTGTGTTTCTTGCAGCAGCGATGGAAAACCCAAAGGGTCCAGTGCCAAAACAAAGTGCTCACCCACCACAGTTTACTTATCTACAACCGCTTTACTAAAAATATCCATTGCATGCAAATTTACATTGTTCTGTTTTGGGTCAGGAAAAGGCATTCCCCTTTTTAAAGGCATCAGATTCTCTTTTTAAATTTTCTCTGTGGCAATGATATGTTGCTCAGAATCTATCATTTGATAAAGCATTTCTTCGTACATTATAGCAATTGTAAGATAATCAACACATTTGATGGACTCTGTAATATAAAGTACTAATTAAATATTTCAATTTAATTTCAATAGGCTCAAAATAATCATTCATTAATTTCATGTACTTGGTGCTAAATTTAATCTTCATCAATTGCCAATTCTTTAATAAGTCTGGATGAGTCTCACCACAAGTAAGCATTTTTCAGGAATTATAGACCTTGTGGTATAATTTGGATATAAGCATTAAAGCTAAAGCATTGCCATTTTAGCTTTTTGAAGGACTGTTGTTTATTCTCCAATGTTCGAACAAGCGCCTTCAGTTCTGTAATATTTACAACCGAATTGTTCACCTAAGAATAAACTATAGTTGTGATTAAGGGATTAGCCCTAGTGTTCAATATACATGAAAATCTGTTTTGTAACAAATCCCCTTCAGCAGCTGTGTGTGTAAATAGAGACTATGTTCTCAGTGTTTAGGGGCTTGAAATTGTGACAGGAAGTCACTTAATAGTAGAAAGTTTGCTCTAGAATAATTCCTAAAAGTTCCAGTTTTAGCTGGTATCCGCATTTTTAACTTTACTTCAGAGGAGACAGCTTTATGGTCTGACCTGACAGATAGGACATTACCCTAGCGAAGGTGAAAAATATGTCCAGTATCCATAACACATTCAACATGACCTAAACTCATAATTCATCCTTTCAAAAAAATCATCCAGCCTTTTCTCCCACAAAGCCATATCAACCAATAAGGAAAAAAAAAATCTTGCTTTTTTCCCACTTTCTGAAAGTTAAGAAAGTTCAGTTACAGATTTGCTGTTCTGAACTGTTTGGAATTTTCTAGAAGGCCAGTGCTTGCTTGGGCTAAAGGGAAGTCTCTATGTTTACCAGTGGGAGTGGTTAACACTGAACAGCCTGCCTGTCCCTGGAGGAGTGGTTACTACCTAGAAGCTGTAGTTTTATTGGCCATTTTGGGTCAATTCTAAACTCCTTGATCTCTCTATCAAAACCCTACAACTCTCTTTTTGCGCGGTTTTGCGCACTGAGCAGCGTCGGGCAGCGCTGCCTAAACAGGTTTAAACTATTCCAGGCTCCACAAAGTCTGCTCTTCACTATTTCCCTTAGAACTGTTCAAACTCGCAAAGTAAATCACTCTGTTCTCTTTCTAAAGCCCTGCACTTGCTCAGCTCTTATAAGGAAACACTAACTAAAGCACTACACCCTCCTTGACTTCTCATTATCAGTAAAAAAAAGTACAGTTTTGTACCTACCATAAATGTAGATGTTCGAAGATCCACATTGCTGCAGTCCTTACACTTGGGTAGTCCGCTGTCCTCGGTCGGCCCGAATATCAAAGTATAAGGCTGACGTCGGTCAAGGCGCATTTGACTGACATCAGGACGTCAGGGTACAAATGCGCATGACCGACGTCATATCCTCAGTCTTTTCTTGCCCCAGATGTCAGAAGACCCTAAAAATAAAGGTCAAAACCAAAAGACAGCAAAACAAACAACCAAGCACCCCTGCCCTAATAATATGTACAAAATATACACTATATACACAATATTTACAACTCAACCCACACAACCACCTCTAACTACAGAGGGGAAGGAGGGAGGGTAAATTGGACTGCAGCAATGTGGATCTTCGAACATCTACATTTATGGTAGGTACAAAACTGTACTATGTTCTTCATCTCACATTGCTGCAGTCCTTACACTTGGGTAGAATCCCAAAGCAGAGGTATGGGAGGATGGCCAAACTACAAGGAAGCAGGAGCTGCCAAAATGCCCTGCAAAACAGCAGTGGCAAAACCAGCCCTGGATTTAGAGTAAAGTGGCAGGTGATAATGCCTAGAGAAAGTATGCACTGAACTCCAAGTAGCTGCCTCCAAAATATCCTTGGTTGCCACCCCCCTTAAAAAAGCTGTCAAGTGGCAGTAGCTCTAGTGGAATGAGGCCTAATCCCAGCTGGAATCTCCTTGCCATGATGGGAATAACAGAAAGCAATGCAAAACCCAATCCACTTAGAAATAGTTTGTTTTGACACAGGCTTGCCCTGAGAACTCAAAGCAAAAGAAACAAATAACTGCTGAGACTGCCTGAACCCTTTAGTTCTGTCCAAATAATATTGCAACTGCCTGTGTACATCTAAAGTGTGCAAAATCTTTTCCCCTTTATTTTGGGGATTTGCATAAAAAGTAGGCAAATGAATAGTTTGGTTTAAAGCCACACTAGAAACCACTTTAGGCATAAAGGAAGGATTAGTCCGTAAAGATACCCTATCCTTATGGAAAATTAAGAAAGGCTCAACCGCCATAAGGGCCTGCAATTCAGAAACCCTTCTTGCAGAGGTAATGGCCAACAAAAAAGCAGTCTTCCATGATAAATATTTCAACTCAGAACTAGCTGCAGGCTCAAAAGGTTGTAGAGTGAGTTTCTCCAACACAAAATTGAGATCCCAAGCAGGAGTAGGAGCTCTTATTGGGGTCTTATATTCTTTGCCCCTCTAAGAAATTGCTTGAACAAAGGATGAGAAAACAATGGTGGGTCACAATCATAGTGAGCCGAAATTGCTGCAGCATGAACCTTAATAGAAGAGTAAGACAAACCTTTGTCCAGTAACTCAGTAAGATATTGAAGAGCCACACTCAAATTAGGCTCAGAAACATCAAAATATTTTGCTGCACTCCAAAATAAAAATCTCTTCCATTTATCTGCGTACACTTTCCTTGTACTAGGCCTTCTAGCTTCCAAAATAACATTCAAAACTTGCTGAGGAAGTGGAGGCCCACTATGGTTCAAAACAGAATATGCCAGGCTGTTAGGTGCAGAGAGTGAAGCTTGACATTGAGCAAATGGCTGTCCTCCTGTGACAACAGGTGTGGAATCGAAGGCAAAGGCCATGGAGGCTTCCGTACCAGACTTCTCAGTAATGGGTACCAGTGCTGTCGAGGCCAATCTGGAGCTATTAAAATCATTCTTGGCTTGTCCTGTCTGACCTTTAGAAGTACCTTTGGGAGGAGAGGCAGAGGTGGAAAGGCATACACATGAAGATTGCTCCAATTGAAAGAAAGAGCATCCACTCTCCAAGCTGTGGGATGAAACCTTTTTGTGCAAAACTTTGGTAGCTGATGGTTTAGTGGAGAAGCGAACAGATCTATGTCTGGAGTTCCCCATGACACTGTCAATTTCTGAAATACATGAGGATCCAATTTCCACTCGTGGGGATCCATAATTCGTCTGCTCAACACATCTGCCAAGGAGTTCTGTGCTCCTGGCAGAAACCTTGCCTGAAGATTGAGCTGTAAACTGAGAGCAGTCTCCCACAAAATCATTGCTTGCCTGCATAGAGGATAAGAATCGTTCCCCTTGCTTGTTGATGTACCACATGACAGTTGTGTTGTCTGTTAGAATCAACACCTGCCCTGGAAGAAGTAAATCCTTGAAAGCTATTAATGCAAACTGGACTGCTAACATCTCCTTCAGGTTGATATGTAGATGTTGTAGTCTGGCAGGCCACTTGTCTTGTATCCACTTTCCATTTAGATGAGCTCCCCAAGCTTTGTCTGAGGCATCTGTCGTTAAAATCTGACTCGCCTCTGGCCGGGTCACAGAGAGTCCCTTGTTTAGGTGACATTCCTGAGCCCACCACAAAAATTCCTTTTGAATGCAAGGTATTATTTGAATGACAGTGTCCAGATCCTGGCAGTGCTGTGTCCATACATTTTTGAGATACCATTGCAGCTTCCTCATATGCAGTTTGGCATTGGGAAGCACCAGAATACAAGATGCCAGGACTGATGAGATAGTTGATGGAAGTAAAGGGAAAGACTCTTTTGTTTGTCCGGGGTTAAAAAGGCCATCTGGGATGCTGTATTCAGTCTCACACCCAGAAAGCACATGTCCTGAGAGGGTACTAGACTGGACTTTATTTCGTTCACAGAATACCCCAGGCATCTTAGCACTGCTATCACATATTCCAAATGATGAAGAAGCTCTTCCCTTCCTTGAGCCAGAATCAGGCAGTCGTCCAAATAAGGATAGATCTGTATTCCTTTTAGCCTGAAGAAAGCTATCACTGGAGCCAGAACTTTCGTGAACACTCTGGGCGCAGTAGATAAGCCAAAGGGCAATGCAGAGAACTGATAGTGAGAAGTCCCAGCTCGGCGTAGATACTTCCTGCAACTTAGTCTGATAGGAACATGAAGGTAAGCCTCCTTGAGATCCAAAGTTACCATCCAATGATCTTTGCCCAGCAGAGGTAAAAGCTGCTGTAACGTCAACATTTTGAACTTGGGAATGTCCAGATAAGTGTTGAGGATAGATAAATCCAAAATTGGTCTCCACGTGTTCCCCTTCTTTGGTACTAGGAACAGGCGAGAATAAAATCCTAGGCCCACTTCTGGCATAGGGACCGGCTGTATGGCCCCTATTTGGAGCAACAGAGAAACTTGCTTGTGAGCCTCTATTCTTTGTTGAGGAGGAACGTCTGGCATGCCTTTGAAAGGAGGCAAGGTATGGAAATAAAACCTGTAACCGTGGTGTATGATATCCAATACCCATCTGTCTTGGGTAATTAAACTCCAATTTTCTTTGAAAAGTGCCAACCTTCCTCCCAAAGGTGCTGCCAGGCGAAGGCTCTGGCAGCTGAAAAGGTAGGTCATTGGGTCTGTTTACGAAAGGACTGACCCCTGCCCTCACCCGAAGACTGTGCAGGAGAACTCCTGTTCTAGGCCTGAAAGAGCCCTGAGCTCTGCCCTACCACGTCTAGATCTACCCCTAGACTGGGAATCATAAGAAGGATACGTCCACCCCTTAGTAGGCCAATTTCTACTAAACTTTGGAGGCTGGACCTGCAAAAAATCTTTAACAGTCTGCATAGACTTAGCCTTGTCTTCCATTTTCTTTAAAACTGCCTCAACAGGTGAACCAAACAACACATCAGATTGTAAAGGAGCATCTAAAATCCTTGTTTTAACATGGTCAGATAAATTTTGATCCCTCAGCCAGGCGTGCCTGCGAAGAACTGACCCAGTGGCAGCCACCCTAGGCGAGGCCTGTACAGCATCAAAACCACATTGCAAAGAATGCTTACCCACCTGTTCAGAAACATGTACTAAATCTTGCAACTCTTTACAATCAATACCTTCTGCCAGAGCATCAACCTTAGACTTCAATTGTGAAAGGAGATAGTTTTGGTATTTCAACATGTGAAACTGGCAATTCAAAGCCCTCATAGCAAGAGTGGAAGAAGTATAAACTTTCTTTCCCCATCTATCCAAGGCCCTGGCCTCTTTATCTGCAGGAACCGGATTCTTTACAACAGAAGCCTTAACACCTTTAGGCCCCTGGCTAACAGTTTCTGGGTCTGCCCTAGGACTCTTAAAAAGATACTTATGAGCTTCAGGCACCCTGTAATACCTATCCGGTTTAACAGGAGCAGGAGGCAAAGAATCAGGATTAAGAGAAGCCTCTGTAAAACATCTTCCACTACATCCAAAACAGGAGGTATAGCCAAAGGCCTATGCTGGGGTAAAACAAAAATTCCTAAGCCTTTTCCTGGAATCAGAGAAGTCCTGACCTTCCCACTTAAAATGCTCCCTCATGGAATGAAGAGTTTCTGAAAAGAAAAATCCTCAGGAGGAGAAGCAAAGGAGTAGAATCATCCACATCAGAATCAGAATAAGGAGAGTACTCCTGCAAGTCTTCAGCCGAAGACTCTGAAACATCTGAAGCCTGCTCAAAACTCCCTAGCTCAGGCTCCACCCTAGGTCTCTTATCAGGAGGGGGCATAGAACCCTAATCAAAGTAATCAAATCTTCTGCCATTTTAAGCATATGCTTCTTGGGCACAGTTCCTGAAGAACTAGGGGTAACACCAACTGAAGCTAAACCTGGCCTGCCCTGGGAGAAGCCTTGGAAACAGAAGGAGAGGGCCTAACCACCCTAGGCAGGGAGGGGAGTATAGTAACCTGAGAAGCCCCATCAGCCTGGCCTGCCTCCTGAGAGGCCACATCCTGCAATAACAAAGTCTCTCCCTGGGATCCCAAAGAAACCTCCGGTGGAACCACCGGCTCCACCGACACCTCTAAAGAACCGGCGTCCGGTACTGACGGTTCCTCTAGCCTAGGTTTAACTGCTTTGTCCTTGCGCTTCTTGAGAAGCGGGCGTCGAGCATCCGACGGCATTTTATAATTGCACCGCTTCCAAGACTAACCTGGCACAATCTAATCTTCTCTTTATAGTGCGCTTATTGAATCTAGCACAAGAGCGACACCCAACAACGTCGTGCTCAGGCCCTAAACAAGGAATACACAAAGTATGGTAGTCTCTATGCGGTATCTGTTTCCCACAAGAAATACAATTATTCACCTGACATCCGGTAAACCACTGAGGCAAGAAAAAACTAAAATATTCCCCAACGGGATACTTAGCCAACTTTGACTCGGTCTGAAACTCCGAAATCGAACAATTTCAGAACGCCAACCGGCACTTGCAACGCTGCTTCTGCATCGGACCATGCGGCAAAAAAGACTGAGGATATGACGTCGGTCATGCGCATTTGTACCCTGACGTCCTGATGTCAGTCAAATGCGCCTTGACCGACGTCAGCCTTATACTTTGATATTCGGGCCGACCGAGGACAGCGGACTACCCAAGTGTAAGGACTGCAGCAATGTGAGATGAAGAACATCAGTTCCCTGTACTAATCCGGTATGTCCAAGGGTCAGTTTCAAGGTTACTCTCCAGTCCAGCTGGTGAATCTGGGAATTTTGAGGCAATGTTACAATTGCCTTATGTACACAGACAACCCTCTCCTCCTTCCAACAAACTCTAATACATGTGAGAGATGCAGTTACACAGCCAAACTGGAGGCAGAGCTCTCTCAACCAAAGACTGGCACAGTCGGTCAGGAGGAAAAGGTAACCACCCACACCATAAATCCAGTCTCACACAGACCTATTGCATCTGCATACCCAACACCAAGCATACTCGAAGGCTCTAAATAAAAATCTGCCTAAACAGCAAAGACCTCCTAAGCAGATATCCAAGCAACAGCCACCCCTCAACAATACCCACGAAACACATACCTCACAAAATCAGTGTGTCTCACAGTCACAGCCCTTAAGGCCAAACAACACACTAAATACACTTGTTATAGGGGACTCTATTGTCCGGCACACTGACGTCCCGCTCACCAGACTGAACAAGGAGAAGGTCACTGTAAGCTGCCTGTCAGGTGCCAGGATCCGCCACATAACGCAAGCACTCAGGTCACTCCAAAGCAAGTATGACTCAGTCATTGTCCATGCTGGTGTGAATGACCTGAGACGTACCTCTCTGGACGACATGAAGAGAGACAGAGGAGCTCTCTGACCATGTAGCCCAGGCTGGTATGACCCTGACCTTGAGTAGCATCTTGCCCTCACCAAGAATGATGCCACAATATAAAGACAAAATGATCAGTTTCAACAACTGGCTAAAGTATTGGTGTCATTCAAAGGGGATCCAGTGTCAGTCAGCCTGGGATGACATGCTCAACAAGCCACATTGCTTTGCTAGGGACGGCTTGCACCTGTCACCCTTAGGTTTTCGTATCCTGGCCAAGGCTCTTGCCACCCCCATAGTGCCTTTTTTAGGCAAGGCTCAAAGGACAAACCCACCTCCATAGACAACCCAAGGATAATGCTACTCAATGCCAGAAGTCTAAACCTCAAGATGCACGCACTCGAGGCTCTCCTCAGTATGGAGAAAATCAATGTCTGTGCAGTAACAGAAACCTGGTTCAAGGCTCCTGAGAGCACCCCAGCACTACCAGGTTATAACTCATACCATGCGTTTCGGCCCCAAAACACGGACCGAAGCACAAAAGGAGGGGGAGTATCTATATTCAAAGAAACCTACACCTCCAGGTTAGTGGCACTGCACGAAGCATCGGAAACCATCCATGTGCAACTAACAACGGGCAAAACTGCCTTTCAGTTTGTAGCCTGCTACAGAACACCCTCCCTATTACAGGAACCCTACTTGGCATTCCTGAGAACACTGAAGAGTATGAAGGTTCATAGGTTGGTACTAGGCTATCAGCCCTAGGGCCCATACAAGCCTAGCCATAACAATTCCCTGGCTATTTCTTCCCACATTATTTACTTTCCTGGACCCCTGTCTAGCAGGGCGACTGACGTGATCCCTGGGGTGAATTTACTTTCTCGCATCCAATCGTCAAGGTTCCTCTTGAAGAGGTCCAAAGAGGCACTCTGCTTGACATGTATGGGCAATCTATTCCAGAGTCTGGGGAGTCTCTGGGTCAGGAACCTATCCCTCCAGCATGTTTTGTTTATTGTAATGACAAGGTTTAGATCCCTGGAGCGTGTAGCTCTGAGGGATTGGGATTTCTTTAAGTGTAGCATGTCCAACAGCTCTGGGTTTGACATGGCCTTGTATGTTAAGCAGAGATCGCCTCTTAGTAGACGATATGCGACAGAGTATAGCTGGAGTTTAAGGAGGTCAGCGTAGGGCATCTGCTTTAGGCCCGTGATTCTTTTAGTGAGGTATTTCTGAGGCCTTTCCAGTTGTTGCAGATGTCTTACCAAATGGGGTGTTGTATTCTATAATGGGTCTAATGAGGGATGAGTACAGTGGGATAATGACCTCCTTTTTTCTGGATGAAAAGCCCTTTGTGATGAGGTGTGCCACATAGGATTTCCTGACTGTTGTGGCGATGTGGTTATCGAAGGTGAGATCACTGTCCACCTCTGTCCCTAAGTCTCATCACACTTTGTGTTTAGTGTACTGCCACCTATATGGTAATTCATGGATACATGTTTTTTCCCAAAGGGGATAACAATACATTTCTTGGCATTGAGCTTGAGCCCATGGCTCTGGCACCAAGCATCTGTTTCTGTAAGGCCCTTTTGTAGAGTATCCACATCATTTGGGGATTCAATAATGGCTCCCAGTTTGCAGTCATCTGCAAACTTTGTTAGCCAGAGTCCCTTAGTGTTGACCTGTACTTCAGAGAAGTAGATGCCAAACAAGAGCGGCCCCAGGACTGAACCCTGAGGTACTCCACTTGTCTGGAGCTGGATTTGGAGTCGGCTACTTTTACAGAGTGGGTTCTATCAGTAAGCCATTTAGCAACCCATTGGGTGACATAGGGATTAATGCCCAACTTACTAAGTTTATCTATGATTCCAGAGTGGGGGATGGTGTCAAAGGCCTTGGCAAGGTCTAGATAGGCTGTGTGGACCACCTTACCCTTGTCAATGGCTCTGGAGACAGATTCAAAGAAGTCAATCAGGTTCAGGAGACAAGATCGGCCCTTCACAAACCCAAACTGGGTGGGGTCCAGTGTTTGAAGGTTGCCAATGTCTTTGTTTATAAGTTCCATGATAATACGCTCCATGGCCTTGCAGATAAGGCTTGTCAGACTAATGGGACGGTAGTTTCCGGGATCCAAGGTGGATCCCCCCTTGTGGATTGGGATAACTGTAGCTCTGCGCCACTCAGTGGGCACGAAACCTGAGGTGAGGCTATGATTAAACATGACACTTAGGTGAGGTGCCAGTTCATATTGTAGTTCATGTAGTACACAGCCCGGGATGTCATCTGGTCCCATGGATGCTGCATTCCTGGCTTTAGAGAGTACGTTTTGTACCTGTGTGGCTGTTATTACTGGAATTTGGCAATCTTCCGGTATTGAGATGGGCCATTTAGGGGGTGAAGTTGGCACTGAATCGATCTGCCAGGATATTGGCAATATCCTTCGGATCAGTATATTTAATGCCATTCTGTTTTAGCTCAGAGCAGATCTGAGCATTGCCATTTAGATTCTTGACATAGTTATAGAATGCTTTGTGGTTGTCTTTGGAATCTTTGGCAATTTTATTTTCGTAACTAGCTTTGGAGGATTTTATGAGGCATCTCAGTTTCTTACTGAGGCTAGTAAGGGAGTTTTTTGCACCCTGGGAATTTCCTCTTTTCTGCAAAAGTTTCTTCCTTTTGTTGTAAAGTTTGTTTATGGCAGGGGACCACCAGATTGGCTTGGATGAGAGCATTTTGGTTCTATTTGGTATGGCACAATTCATGCATGAGTGGATGTGCTCGTACAGTGCCTTAGTGTAGGATTCAGCAGTCGAACTTTCAGCTCCCGTCTGCATGGGTGTCATGAAGTTTGTCACTTCTGACTTGAGTAGCATGAAGTTGGCTTTGGAGAAGTTTTTTATGGTGGTTTCTTTACTGGGGGGTGGGGGTGGGATGTGGATGTTAAGGGTGATTAGCTTATGGTCAGACCTGACTAACGAGGGGTGACCATAGGTATGGAGCATTGATTTCCCATGTTGGTAATGACCAGGTCTAGGATATTGGAGCCCCTGGTGGGACTATGGATTAGTTGATCCAGGGCGTTGGAATTTATGAATTCCAAGAACCGTTGCGCAAAGGTGTTGGGACATGAGTAGTTTTCCCAGTTAATGGCAGGATAGTTAAAATCACCCAGTATTAGGGTGTTTGGTTCTATCTTAATATTTTCCAGTATGTTTAGAAAGGTGTAGTGAGAATCTTGGGGTATGGTGGGGCAAGGACGTCGGGAGGCATACGCAGTGTACTGAATTCAGTACAACTTATTTAGAAGGGGGGTAGCTTTTTAAATGTTCACATTTTCGCGCTTTACTGCACGATGACATCAGCTCATCAGGGCAGCCAGTCGGAATGGAGCTCACTGCGCGCATGTATTTCCGGCCGTCGGTTCAAATGCATTTTGAGCGGGAGGATGTATACGTTATGTTGGTCGGGAGGATGTTGGCCTCACTTCAAGGACTGAAGGTCGAGCGGGAGGATGTTGGTCTCACTTCAAGGGTCTTGCAACCGAGGGTTGGTGAGTAATTGTGTGTGTGTGTGTGTGTGTGTGTGTGTGTGTGTGTGTGTGTGTGTGTGTGTGTGTGTGTGAAGACAACTCCCTAGTCATCAACTAAAAACAAGCTTATGCTTGTCCTTGCGTTCCAGCCAACTTGAGTCATCTTTCCCACTAGACTGGATGAGCCAGCAAAGACCTGTCACTCCCAACCACCCACCTGGCTCTTCTAGCATTCAAGGAGCTACTCAAACTCAGTTTGTTTGGATTGTCTAGTCAGGGAGTTATCACTATATGCCACAGATCTGGGCATACTTTTCCTTTAATTACTAATTCAAGTACTCATTAAGAACTGGATCGCTTTTACTTTCCTGATATACAAGTATTTACATATGTTAATTTTAAATTTAGATTCTCGTATCTGACAGACTAGTTAACTGCACTGTGATAGATATTTGCTGACATTGCAGGTTTTTTTCTCAGCTATAGTTAGAGTTCAACATTTGAAAGTATAAACCATATTATCCTATCCTTTCAGTGTTGTGTTTTTAAATTCTGTTAAGATTGAGGCAGAAAAGTAGTCTTATTGTATGTGTATGTTCAGTATGTGAACCACACTAACTGTAAAGTGATTATCATTTCTGAATAAAACTGCAGATATGACATGAGAAAGCAATACTGGTGCATTTTGTGTTCCTTTAACCCTGATTATGACATTTTAAGAAAAACTAAGTAACACAAAACTATTTTCTGCTCTTAATTACCCTTTAATATGGTCTTTGTCTGGCATTTGTTAACAGGTCAGTGATAATACTTTGTGGCAGAAATGCATTGCTACATAAACCAAGTGTGCGTGTGTGTGTGTGTATACATGCACAAAAATAAAAATAAGTAAATAATACTGACATAAAACAGTAAGTAGATAAGTAAAAGAAATGTATGTAGAAAAAGGTATGAATACAAGTACGGGGCAACATGAAAGGAACAATTCACACTAGGGAGAGAGTTTTTTGAGCTGCACTCAGGAACTAGGGCTGTTGCTTAGCTTAGTGAACTTTGGAGTGGCAGACAATGTGGAGGCATGCCAGAAAAATGATATCTTCATTAGGGAAATAGGAGCTAGTGATTATAGCAAATTGATAACGCAGTTGGGGAAAGAGAGAGTGGAAGTCTAAAGACATGAGTTTATTTGAGAAGGCAAGGGATAAAGGTATAGGACAGGAGAGTGTGTGTGTGTGTGAAAATGCCCCAGGTGGGATGGGATGTACTGGTAATTACTCATGGTGGTGTGGTAGGGAATACCTCAGGCTTGAACCCTGTACCTTGTAAGCAGGTGTTAAAGACCTGAATTCCCTACCCACCACCATTTGTAAAAAAATTGCAGATTTTTGCCTCATATTTGATCATCTGATCTATTCCTCATATCTGTGGTGTTTAAATATTGCAATGCTTGAAATTTGATGGTGTAGTGGTAGCAACGTAGCATTGATGCCTCACAGCTGTAGGTTCTTGGGTTTGGTTCTTGGCTGGGGTGCCTTCTTTGTGGGGGTGGGGGGTCTGTATCTTCTCCCTGTGTTTGTGTGGGTTTGCTTTTGTGTCCTCCCATGTTACAAAGACATGTCTGCATTACTTTTTCCTGGGCCTCTGCTGAGAATTGTTTTTTTTTTTGTTCCAAGTCAGACTGTCCTGATTAACAAATTGACAGGCATTTAAATTTCAGACTTCAGGTTTCTGAATGTTTACTTCCTTACATATTTGGTACAGTGGCAGTATTGTTGCCTCACAGCTATAGGTTTTCTGGTTTGATTCTTGGCTGGGGTGCCTTCTGTGTGGAGTCTGCATCTTATCCCTGTGTTTGTGACATAGTAAAACAACTTTTTATTCTAGTAATAAATATATAGTAACACAACCTTTTTATAGCAATTTTTTTAAGTTTATAACTATTTGAAATCTGTCCTTATTTTTGGGACTGTAATACCCTGTTATTGGCTTTGTCCAGGTTTTTTGTGCTAAGGTTGACAGCTATGGCAAGAACTGAATTCACTGAATATGTTTGAGGGCTGTATTCCTTCATTACTGGGTTTGTCCAAGTGTTTTGTGCTAAGAGGTTGACAGCTATGGTGAGAACTGAATTCATTAAATGATGGCCATTTAAGTTTCAGTCTTCCTCTCTTTCACAAAGCAGGTGATTTGGCATAGTGGTATGTTGTTCTGACTATTTTGCACAGTGACCTTGGCAGTAAAATGTATGATGGTAACACAGCATTTTATTCTAGCAGCTTTCCAAGATTATACAAGCAATGTTTAATGTGTTCCTGTTTATTGCCCTTTTGACCCACCCCAATAAATTTGGCTTTTTCCAGACTTCTTGTGCTGCAAAGTTGAGATGTAGTTGAGTATTGTGTAGATTTTACAAGGAGCTGAGAGCTGCAGGGGAAGAAAAGTTTAGTGCTGATTATGCTAAGTCGGCTCACATTGCTAGTAGCACAAAATGTTGTGTACTTGCTTTTAATGCAGAAGGTTGTTGGTTCTACTCCCATAAGGGGTGAATGCTGCTGTACTGAAAGTTAAGACACTAACTATGAGCCTGTTATCAGTTTGCCATCCATTTCCTATTGCAATATTACTAGCTTATTATTAATGTAATTTGGGCAATTTATTCCTCAGGGGCATCAGACACTTTATTTTTCGGTGAAGTCATGAAATATAAAGGTGATTGCTAGCAACAACCTCTTCATTGGTTAGATTTATTTAACGTGAAATTATTTAGATGACTTTTTTTTACTACTTAAGAGATTGTGCATATTGTTTACTGATAATGGTGGACTGTAGAAGTTTGACTAGACTTTTATGATGGAAATGTTCTGAATTGGGCAGTTTTGTTTCATTGTTTACTGGAAAAATGTTCAAAGCAATAGGAAGGTGTATCAAAGAGCACACGTATGTTTCATATGCAAGGGGTCTATGATTTAAAAGCAGCCCAGAATTAATTTTTATCTGCCACGGGTAAAATGTATTTTTCTTTGAATGTGTTTTAATGTTTCAATGAATGTGAGTTTCAAGGGCAGAGAAGTTTTAATGCCAAGTTTGTTTAGCAGATGTCTTAGTGTTTGTGCTGTAAAATGCAAAATAAAACTTTCAAATGAAGTTCAAATCATCATAGTAGTAAATCAGTATGCACATTAGTGTTTATGGTAAATGGAGTGAAATAGCAAAGTAATGGATCATTGGAATGGCTGCAGGGGGAGGCTCCATTTCGACCATGGTTTTGTGAGGGGGAAGGGCGGCAAACTTAGACAGCCCCAGCTGAACTATACCTCCCAACTGTCCAGATTTTCAAAGAATGAATAGATTTTTTGCTTCTTATTTTTGGTTTGTTCCTCAGTTTGTGGTTTTCTGGCAAATGATTTAGGAATTAAGTCACTAAATGACACTAGTTTCAGACTTTATAACCTTCAGAAAAATGCATGCTAAAATAAGACCTGTTCTATCAACTATCCCAGTTTATACAATAGCAATTTTAGTACTGTTTATATGTTCCCTCAATATATTTGGACTTGTCCAGATTTATTGCATTAACAGGTTGAGAGGTACATGCAAATAAATTGCTTTATAGAATTAGGCATAGCCAAACTTCAACTGTCCCTGATTTTGGCTCAAAATGTAGCTCTTCCCCTAATGATCCCTCCACAAAATAGCAATTTTGGAAGAAAACATAGAGGGTTTACTTTACTTTTATAAATAACTGTAATGATCAGAGTTATACATTACTTTTATTTCAGAAATGCATGTAGATTCTCTAATTTTGTCAGCTGCTCTAAGTTAACTGTGCTCATATTAAAATGGTGTCCCTCCTTTGACAGGTTCCCAGCTGTATTGTCTGGCAATTTTATATTTTTGCATCACATTTTTGGTCCGTTTTTCATAAAATTGCAGTTTTCTGGCAAATTAGTGGCAAATTGTTAAAACTGAAGTTAGAAAACATTTCAGTTTCAGATTTAATACCTTTCAGAAAATTCCTACTGATGCAAGACCTACTACTATTCTATTATCTTTCTAAGTTTATAAGAGCAATATTTAAAAAAAATGTCCTTATTTTTGGGCCTTTGCCTCAGTTTTATTTATGAGTTTGTTGCTGTAAGAGGTTGAGAGGTTGTGTGTGTGGTAGGTAGTATACCTCTCAACTGTCCACATTTTGCAGAATGTCCAGATTTTTGCCCCATATTTTTTGTCTGTTCCTCATAAATTTTGTGATTTTTCTAGAAAATCATTGAAGGCTGAAGTTGCTAAATGACAGACATTTGAGCTTCAGACTTCATGTCCTTTGGAAAAATTCATACTAGCACAAATCCTGTTCTAGCAACTTTCTAAGTTCACGAGAACATTATTTAATATCTGTCCCTGTTTATTTTAGGCTTTGTCCATATTTCTTGCACTAAGAGGGTAGGTAGGGGTGTGTGTGTGAGAATGAAACATCCTAGTTAGTGGTAGCAGGTGGTTAGTAATTTACTCAAGCTCAAAACTTGTACCTTAGTTACAGAAAACAAAAGCATAAAGTCTCTACCCAAACTACCATGCTGCATTTTTCAAAGAACTGACATTTCAGGTTAATTTTCAATTCAAGGAACCGAGTTTGAGTGAATTTATATTATATTACTGAAGAGGCATTACAGCGAATGCCTCTTCAGCGACACAAAGAGCGAACCGTGAATTACGAGAGTGGCCGTAGCTTGGCTGGGGAGGGGGGTAGCAGTTTGAGAGCTGTCAGTACAAATTTGAAAATCCTGGCTACACCCCTGTGGTGGGGGATATGTAGCAAGCTACAATTTGGATTGCAGTCTTACCTAGTGTTAGTTGCACTTGGAGAATTTCAGACACATTGTGTTGGCCAACTAGCCTGGTGGTGTGAATATCCTTGGTGAATATTGACACTCCTCCACCTTTAGTGTTTCGGTCCTGGTTTGGTGGCCGAAAAGTGTGGTAAGAGTTGTAGCCTGGTATTGCAGGGGTGCTCTCTGGAGCCTTGAACCAGGTCTCAGTTACTGCACAGATATCGATGTTCTCCATTTTTAGGAGTGCCTCGAGAGAGTGCATTTTGAGGTTTAGACTTCTAGCATTGAGTAGCATTACCTTCAGATTTTGCATGCTTGTACCTGTTACGGTGGTGGTTTTGTCCTTTGAAGTTTGCCTAAAAAAGGCACTATAGGGGTGGCAAGAGCCACAGTGTCTCTCCAAACACTATATTATTGGGTGACTTCAACTACCCAAACATTGACTGGGAAAACTACTCAAGCCCAAACACCCTCGCCCAATGGTTCCTTGAATTTATAAACTCTAACGCAATGGAACAACTGGTCACCACTCCCACAAGAGGGAACATATTGGACCTGGTCATCACCAACATGGGGACTATGTTCCACACCAGAGGTAAACCCCTCATTGGTAAGATCAGACCATAAACAAATTTCCCTGGACATCCATATCCGTCCCCACCCCCAGCCAAGGAAATCACTGTAAAGAATTACTCAAAAGCCAACTTTGCACTTCTCAAGACTGAGGTGGAATCCTTCAAAGCCCCTGGGCCAAAGGATAATACAGCCCAATCCGCAGAATCCTTTACAAATGCATTCTAGGAGCACCTGCAGGAATGCATGGATCGTGCTATCCCAAATAAAACCAAGACTCACTCCTCCAAAAACAGGAGACCGGTCTGGTGGACCCCGGCCATAAATAAGCTATACAACAGAAGGAGGAAGCTACTACATGACAGAGCAAAATCCCAAAAAGGGAAGGCATCTCTGATCAGTATTAGCAAGAAACTTTGATCCCTCATAAAATCATCAAAGGCCAGTTTCGAAATAATAAGTTATGTACTCGTCATAACGTTCCATCTGAGTAGGTATCTTCATTTGTCAGCAACCTTTGGGATACGGATCCGATCTCGGATCCGAGCCAGCAACTTTTACCACAGCATAGATCCGAGCTCCTAGCTCCTCCCTTTACCCATAATCCCCTGCCAACCCTAACTGACCTCAGATCAAGTTTGCCCGATATAAGCATTGTTATTGTGCCCCGGAAGGAGCTTATCCAAGACAGATCCTATAGGTCAGGGGGAAGGAGGGGGGGGATGGTTGCAGACAAATGAAGATACCTACTCAGATGGAACGTTATGGTGAGTACATAACTTCTTAATCTGAAGTAGGAACTTCATTTGTCAGCAACCTTTAGGACAGAGTCCCCAGCTACCTGAATCCTGGGTGGCCTTTATGGAAGAACATTCTGGAGCACTGCAGAGCCAAAGGACGCCCTACCTCTGGAGACAGCATCCAGTTTGTAATGGCTGATAAAGGTATGAGGAGGCCCAAGTGGCTGTGGAACAAATATCATCTAAGGGAACCCTAGATTTAAAAGCCGCCTAAGTAGCGATGGCCCTAGTAGAATGAGCTCGGACTCCCAGAGGTGCAGGCCTTCCCGAACTCTGATACGCTAAGAGGATACAACTAGCTATCCACCATGATAGTGTAACTTTAGAAATTGACTTGCCTAAACTTGTTTTGGCAAAGGAGACATACAACTGGTCAGATTGCCTATGACCAGCAGTTCGACGAATATAAAAACGTAATTGTCTGTGCACATCCAAGGAATGCAGTTTGTACTCTCCTTTGTTTTGGTAATGGGGAAAGAACACGGGAAGATTAATAGATTAATATTAACTTCCGAAGACACCTTAGGCAGAAAGGACGGATTGATCCTGAGGTAAACTATCTGGATGGAAGGCTAAATACGGCGGTTTAACACATAGAGCCTGAAGTTCAGAGACCCTTTTAGCTGAAGTAATGGCCACCAAGAAGGCAGTCTTCCAAGAGAGATATTTAAGATCAACCGTGGCCGCCGGCTTGAAATGGGGGCTAGTCAAGGCTTGGAGAACCAAAGACAAATCCCACGGGGGTACTACCTCCCTGACCGGAGGTCTGAGAAGGAAGGTACCCTTGAGGAAAGCTTTACAAAGCTTGGAAGTAATTAGAGGGCCTGATTCATGCCCTACATGATAATGCGAAATCACTGCTAGCTGTACCTTGACTGTAGAGCAGCTAGCCCCTTGATGAAAAAGGGTAGTTAAGAAATCCAAAACCGACGTGAGAGGTGCCGTGAAAGGATCCAAATGATGGTGCTCCGCCCAGATGGAGAAACGTTTCCACTTACTTCGGTAGACTCTTCTGCTGCTACTAGGATGGCTTTGACTGGTGAGGAGATTCCAGGAGTCCTAATCAGGAGTGGAACTGGAGCAACCAAGCAGTCAGCTTGAGGTTGACCAGGTTGGGGGCCGGAAGACCCAGAGGGTGAGTAATGAGATCCGGGAGTGGATCCAGAATCCATGGTGGATGAATTAGGTGAGACCACAGGTATGGGAAACATGTTTGACAAGGCCAGAATGGGGCAAGGAGGATCATTTTGCTCCCCAGCCGACTGGCTTTCTGTAAGAGTTTCAGCATCATGGGCAATGGAGGGTAAGCGTAAAGGAGACCAAGCATGTACTAGAGAGTCTCTCGGGGACTCCCCCTGAGGGGGGATTAGAGCGAAGTAACTGTTGCATTTGGTATTTGAAGGAGAGGCAAAAAGATCGCAACAGGGTTGCCCCCATTGGGCAAATATTTGTTCTGCTACTAGAGGATTGAGAGACCATTCGTACGGAGTCAGAATAGAACGACTGAGCCTGTCTGCTAGGATGTTGGACCGTCCCAGAATGTGCGTTGCAATAAGAAAGCTGTTGGTGGAAATCGCCCATTCCCACACTCTCATGGCCTCGCGACAAAGAGGATAAGACCTGGTTCCCCCCCGTTTGTTGATGTACCAGACAACTGACATGTTGTCCGTTTGTACTGCAATCGTCCCGGAAGAAGGCTGTGAAGTGCCTGCAACGTCAAAAGCACCGCCCTCATCTCTAGGACACTGATATGCAAAGAGGTCTCTGTGTCGTTCCACGTGCCTTGGACCGTTCTGCCTGAATAGTGCCCCTCCATCTCAGGCAAGAGGCATCCTTGGTCACTGTGGTGACGGGAGAAGGCATCGAAAATGGTTGTCCCGTGTGGAGACTCTGGGACTGGAACCACCACATGAGCAACCCTCTGCAAGCACTGCTTAGGGGAATAGGATGGGACAGGGGGTTGCGAGACAGGGACCATTGTACTTGGAGGGTCCACTGCAGGACCCTCATATTTAGGCGGGCTAGGGGCAGTAGAGGAATAGCTGCCGCCATGGACCCTAGAGCCCTCAAGATCAATTCCGCAGGTGGAGCAGGAAGTATGAGAATGGCCTGGACATGCAACCTCAGGTTCTGAAGCCAATCGGGAGTCAGGAAGGCAAGCATTATTCTGGAATCCAATCTCGCCCCTATGAAATCTATTACCTGTGTAGGGACCAGAGAGAATTTGGTCATGCTGATAGTCAACCCTAGATGTGGAGCAAGGTTGAGGAAATAATCCCTGCCTGAACAGAGCAGATGCCTTGTTGGGGCGATGAGGAGCCAGTCGTCCAGGTACGGAAAGACCTGAATTCCCTGAAGCCTCAGGTGGGCCACTATGACCGCCAAGACTTTGGTGAACACCCTGGGGGCTGAGGTGAGACCAAAGGGAAGGGCCCTGAACTGAAAGTGACTGGCTCCCAGCCGGAAGCGGATGAACGTCCTGGAGCGTCTGTCCACTAGAATGTGGTAGTACGCATCCTTAAGGTCTATCGAGCACATCCAGTCGTTCTCTTGTAATAGGGGGAGAATAGACTGTAAGGTGACCATTCGGAACTTTTCTTTGGGTACTGCCAGGTTCAGGAGAGAGAGTGAGAGAGTGAGAGAGTGAGAGAGTGAGAGAGTGAGAGAGTGAGAGAGTGAGAGAGTGAGAGAGTGAGAGAGTGGATCTCAAGTCCCCCGTCTTTTTTGGCACCAGAAAGAACCTGGAGTAAAACCCCGATCCGAACTGATCTGGGGGGACGGGTTGGATGGCATTTTTTGCAAAAGCTGCTGAATTTCTGTAGCAGCTGCCTCCCTTTGGGTGGTACGTCGGGGAGGCTTTTGGTTTTGGGGGTTACAATAAAAGGAATTTGGTAACCTCTGGATATGATGTGAAGCACCCAGCAATCTGTTGTTATGGACTCCCACATTGCTAGGTGCTTCGAAAGATGCCCCCCGACTGCTTCCAGAGTGGAGCAGCCGGGCAACCCCTCAGGGGTTCTGCGTGGGCCTCTCAGAGAAGGGTTCTCTGGACCCAAAGTTTCTGGGACCCCCTCTGCCTCTTGGACGGCGTCCTCCCTGTCCTCCTCTGCCACGAGAGGACTGGTTGTCCGGAGCAGACTGGGACTGATGCGATTTTCGGAACCACATCTTCTTCTGACCCTTTTGGTTCTTAGAAAAGGACCTCCGGGAAGCAGAGAAGCAGACTCCGACGGCAGACAACTTCTTCCAATCTTTCTCGCTCTGGACTAAAGTGTCGCGAACAGTTTTGCCAAACAGTGCAGAACCATCAAAGGGGGCATTCGCGAAGGACGCCTTAAAGGGTTCCGAGAAGTCACAGTGTCGGAGCCAGGCCTGACGCCCAATTACCAGGCCGGCTCCGCCAGCTCTAGCGGCTCCTTCAGTGGCGTGAGACAAGAGCCGCACAGAGGTGTTGGAAACTGAATGTAGAGTAGACATTCGGGAGGAGTACAGTTGCTGGTCTCCTTCCGACATGGACTCTGGGGGGGGATGCAGCATACTCTTATTAGATCTCGCTGCATCCGGATGACGTGTGCCATATAGTTCAGCGCTATCATGGAGAAGGTTGCTGAACTAAAGACCCGCTTCCCCAGGTGGTCCATCGCTCGAGTCTCCTTACTCGGCGGGTGGACCGCAGAGCTCTCCTGAGCCAGCTCTCTCTTGGTGGCCGCCGCCATCAACATGGCATCCACGGGGGGACCTCTGCTCCAGTGGGTTCTTTCAGCAGGGGGACTCAGGATCCTATCCGGGTGCTTGGGGACTGGCTCTACAGTGTCCAGCTCCTTCCAAACCCTGGTGGAAATAAGGTCCACCAGGGGGTCAGGGGGAGGGGACACCCAAGAGGTAGATGGCCCTGCTTCGAACGCCTCTAGGAATACGGACTCATCGGAGTAAGCCTTGGGGGCAGACCACCCTCCCCTAATCCTGAGCATTTCCATGATGTCTCCAAAGGAGACATCCTCGGGGGGTGACCTTGGGGAGCCTTCCCCTTCATCTAAGTCCGTATCTTCGGTAAGGGACTCAGGGGAGTCCATGTGCCTCCTCTTACACTTGGCTTTGAGGGACCTCCTCAGGGGGGCTGTCCGAGGAAGACTCACCAGCAATATCACGTTCCAAAGGAACACCCAGAGACGCTGAAGCAGGCTTTCCCGAAGGCCGGGTGATGGGAGCCCGGACCAGCTGAGAGGAAGTGCATGGGGGAGCCGAAGCCAGGACCGGAGGTCCGGATGCACTCAACAGTGCCCTCTCCACCACCGCAAAAGCCGAGGGGGAGCCACTCTCGATGGGCTGCGAGAGTCGGCTCCCACTCGGATCCGAAGTGGGGACCGGATCCGGGGCCAAGACCCTCGGATCCGAACGACCCGTGTGCTCCGACCGGGACGGAGCCGAAGTCACACAAAGTCCCTCAGATCCGAAGCTCAGCCCACGGCTCCGAGAGGTCGGATCCGACAAACTCGAGGGACCAGTCGGAGCCAAAGTAACCAGTACGGTCGGCTCCGACCCACCCCCGGATCCGACGCGGCTTGGCTCCAAATGCTCAGAACCCGGGAATTAGGACGGAGGAGGAGCAATTGGAGCAAAAAATGGGGTTGAGCTCCCCCCCCGGAGGCAGGGGGGGGGCAACAGCACTCCCATCTGCAGCTGGGCCTGGATGAACCTCCTCATCATCCGGGTCCATGTCGGTATCTGACATACTGAAGGTGGAACTAGACAAGGCCACCGAGGCAGACCTAGAGTGACACCTCGATGACCTCGACGGGGAACAGGTCGCTTCCTCCCCAGGTCCCGGTGAAAAACAAGGGGACCGGAGCCAAGGAGGAGGCGATCCAGAAACCCTGGATGGAGAAGCCCGCTTGGCGTGCGGGGCCGAGGAAGAGACCTCGGCCCACCGCTTATGGTGCTTCTCCTTCCTTTTGGTTTTTCTGGCCACCCTCTCCTCCGGAGCCAAAACGAGAGGTTGAGTCCCGACCGGAGGGAGGGAGGCAGGGGTGGCTACCACCGAGGGCTGGGTAGCGGCCACCGAAGAACCGGAGGCCGGAGCCGAGTCCGGGGGCAAAAGGCCCACCAGGATCAGCTTCGACCTCCGGTCCTTAAGTGCCCTGGGGTTGAATGCTGCACAAATCGTGCATCCCGAAGAGAGGTGCTCAGCCCAAAGGCACCTAACGCACCGGGTGTGGCCATCCGCCAGTGAAAGCTTATGGCCACACTCGGTGCATTTTGAAAAGATGGCTTTAGGGGCCTCCGACATGTTGTACAGAACACACACTCACTAGGCCCCTACACACACCACAAACACACACTACGAACCAGCGAGGGTAGGGAGGAAAACATTTTACAAAAAAGATATACAAGAGGGAACCTGAACAGTCTTACACACTCACACAAGAGAAGGTACTAAAAAAATCAAGTTTTTTTCTCACAAATTCACTGAACTACCAGGAGCTCGAAATCCAGCTTGTAGGCTTGAAGCACGGCAAACTAGATCTGGGGTCAGTTAGGGTTGGCAGGGGATTATGGGTAAAGGGAGGAGCTAGGAGCTCGGATCTATGCTGTGGTAAAAGTTGCCGGCTCGGATCAGAGATCGGATCCATATCCCAAAGGTTGCTTACAAATGAAGTTCCTACTTCAGATGAAAAATTGCCCTAGACACCAAGATAATCACAAGGCCTTCTTTAGTTATGTCAGGAACATGGGCGGAAACTCCCAGATATGCTCTGAATTGTTGCATAACGGTACAAAATATACTGAACCTACAGACATAGCCAACATCCTGGCAGGCAGATTCAGCGCAAACTTCTCCCCCCCTTCCCCCCCAAAGGAGCAAATGCCTATCCCAACTGAATGTAACCTCCCTGACATCACAGATGCACAGGTGAAAGCTGCCCTCTCCAAAGCAAAAAACACAGCATCTATGGGAACGGACGGTGTCCCAGGCTGTGTCTTACACAAGCTCCAAGAAGAACTGAACCCTCACATTAAGTCACTGTTCAAACTTAGCCTTACTACAGGATATGTACCCAAAGAATGGTGTACAGCTACAGTGGTCCCATTCCACAAAGGTGGTGCCACAACGGACCCTGGAAACTATCGCCCTATAAGCCTGACTAGTCTGGTCTGTAAAGCTATGGAGCGTATTATCATGGAACTCATAAACAAAGACATTGGGAGCCTCCAGACACTGGACCCTACCCAATTCGGCTTTGTTAAGGGCAGATCTTGCCTCTTAAACCTAGCTGACTTCTTTGAAACAGTTACCAAAGCCATAAATGAGGGCAAGGTAGTCCACACAGCCTACCAGGACCTCGCAAAAGCCTTCGACACAATACCCCACTCGGGCATCATAAATAAGCTTACCAGCTTAAATATCAACCTATATATCACAAGATGGGTTGCAAACTGGCTCAGCGATAGAACCCACATGGTCAGAATCGCAGGTGCCATGTCCGAATCCAAACCAGTTACAAGTGGCGTCCCATAGGGCTCAGTTCTGGGACCTCTCTTGTTCGGTATATACTTCTCTGAGATTCAGGCTAACACAGGGGGATTATGGCTGACAAAGTTCACAGATGACTGCAAACTGGGGGCCACAATCGAATCTCTAGCTGACACAAGCATCCTCCAAAAGGGTCTCAGAGACGGATGCTTGGTGCCAGAGCCATGGCCTCAAGCTAATGTTAAAAAGTGCATAGTCATCCCCTTTGGGAAAAACAAGGTGCCCACAAATTACCACATAGGTGGTAATCCATTAAGTACGGAAGAAATAATTAGAGATTTGGGGACCAACGTAGATAGTAATCTCTCCTTTGATAATCACGTTGCCAAAGTGGTTAGAAAGACCTTCTATATAGCCCACCTTATCACGAAAGGGTTTGCATCTAGATCAAGAGAGGTCATTGTGCCCCTCTACTCGTCACTCATCAGGCCCATAATTGAATACAAAGCCCCTTTTGGGATGTACCTTACCCGACACCTGCAGCAACTGGGGAGACCCCAAAAGTACCTCACCAAGGGGATCATGGGCTACAAACAGATGTCCTATGCAGCTCGACTAAAGAAACTCCAGCTCTACTCAGTTGCTTACAGCCTACTCAGAGGCGATCTATGCCTGACGTACAAAGCCATGTCAAACCCAGAATTAATGGACATGCTCCACCTCAAAAAATCGAAGTCCCTTAGAGCTACACGCTCCAGGGACCTAAACCTCAGCACAAAAATAAATAGGACATGCTGGAGGGGCAGATTCATTTCCCAGAGGCTCTCCTCACTCTGGAATAGAATCCCAATTCATGTTAGACATAGCCCCTCGCTGACCCTCTTCAAGCGAAATTTGGACACGTGGACGGGAAATCACAAATTCACCCTGGGATCTCTCCTGTGTCCCTGCTATACAGAGGCACAGTAGGCTAATCTAATAGGGAGGCGGAAGCCAAATACACTCTGGCTAGGCTTATAAATGCCCTACGGCAGATAGCCTAGTATCTACCTATGAACCTATAATGGCTTCTGCACTACTACTCATTACTGAAATTACAATTTATTCAATGGAAATAATTTGTAGTAGGGAAATCTGTAAAACATGCTCAGCTCAATGGTCTCATCAAGTCAAATATTGGCATTTTATACCAATTATTGCACAAGGTGGAGGGGTGTCTATTTGCATCAGATCAAAACACATCTCAAGGCTAGTGCATCAGTATGACATACTTCGGCTTGTCTAAGGTAGTCCCATGCCATATCCTTGGAAGCTGTAGGTCCTCCTATATAACCCAGGAAATCCATAATACATACTTAAAATGTACTGGAGATGCTCCCTATTCAACCTAAACACCATACTCATGGGCGACTACCTACACCAATATAAACTGGGAATTATTTATGACATCTAACACACAGGCCCAAAGATGCCTTTGTAAATGCAAACACCTTGGGCCAGTTAGTCTGTATGTCAACTTGGGTGCAAACATTCCTGACCAGGTCCTCACAGACATGTTACGGGTAATGGACATATTTTGTTCCATTACTAATGAGTTGGCCTTTGAGGGAATCCTCTGAAAAAATAAAATGTGTAGATGACCAGATGCTAAATATTACAGCAGCAAGTAGATTGGACCAGAAATTCCCCTTTTACCTGCCAGGTTTAAAAGGCAATAAATAAACATAGCAGAATGTAAGCATATAAGGAGAATAAGATGTGGTATACGAAGTCAAATTATAGTGCAATTCAAGTCAGGAAGGAAGTATTTTGCTTTTCCACAATAACGCAAATGTACTGAATTATCGGACTGAAAACTACCATTTGGATATACAAAGCTTTAAAAGAACAGAGCAAGTATGGGTTGAAATGCTACTCTTATCTTGTTATAACTGTAAAATGCAGTTCCTATGGCTAAGGGAGCCAAACACTCTCTCTTCCACTCACCCACTAGATACCCTTATTCAAGCAGATCATTTGTATTCCCAAAAGTGCTGAACTAATTTGATTTCCACTTTGTGACAAAAGTGCCTTCCTTTACTATCATAGCTCATTTAGCTTCTGCAAATAAAATTTACTCTATTTTATATACCTCTCTGCAAATAAAATTTACTCTATTTTATATACCTCTCTAATATCCTGCAAGTTTTACTTGTGTCTGCTTTACATCAATCTAAATCAGGGCTCTCAAAACTCAAAAGACCAGGATTGCTGAACAAGAGCTAGCACACATCTCAGGGCCATATTCTCAAAATCAAAAATAAGGGGGGGGGTCAGGACATTTTGGAATATATTACCGTAGCTTCCTTCAGCCTGAATTTGGCTTGCTTGATGGATGCATGAGGACTGAGTGTCACAAGTCTTGAGATCTCCGATCTAAATAGTTACATACCAGAAATTATTTTGTGCAAATATATGTTTCCAACTATATAAACAGCCTTACAGTGAAATAGCAAATTAAACAGAGTTTCTCTCACAAGTTAGGTGTGCTGAACTGGTCTGCAAGGGCTGTCGGCCCAATCCATCAGTCCTTGTTGCGCTTGGGCTTACTCCACTCCTCTACCCTATATCCCCAGTTCCCACCAATTCCCACACAGTCTACATTTAAACTAAACCAAACCACTCCTATAGCACCCTAGGCAAATACAGACAATCACCACTCACTATCTACACCAACTTCTAACTACAACCAATTAAAAACATTTACAACACCCAGTACCACTACCCAAATACAACTAGTATAACTCTACAACACACCCTAACTCTCTCACTTCCATGCATGCTACCTACCATACATCATGCCAACACTCGATCTTAAAACTCCATCATCCATCACATTCACTTAACAACCAATACCAACCCATTAGCCCATTATTTTCTCCCTCCCTTTAAAAGATTAACATCATACTATTCTTTATACAGTCAAAACTCCACAACTGCCAAACAAAAATAACACCTCCATTTTCATTACAGCTGGACAGCAATACAACTAAGCAGTGATGTCCATCCTAAATCTGGGCCACCCCCATGTACATCACCCTTACCCACTCCCACAATCTCTCCCAATTCCACTACAAATAACCTCTTTCACGCTTGGTTAACAACTTATTCTCCTGACATTCGAGATATCACAGAAAGCTGCCTAAAACCTGAAATTAAAAATGAAGTTATCCCACTAGATTTCAATATACTAAGTCTAGTCTGACTTCACAAAAGAGCTGGCGGTGTAGCCATATTTTATAAAAATGAATGTGATCTCTCTTCATACCAAATCTCCCTAGCACAGTTTGAAAATGCAGTACTACTACTAACCTCAGTTAAATTAAACACAAATAAAAGTGTAACATTCCTCCTAGTAAAACATCCTAACCTTTGAAAAAAAAATCCTACACCGCATCTCTATGCATTATGTAGCAAAAAAAAACGTAATTCTAAATTATGCCAATATAGACTGGTCCACCATTTACTTAAGACAACCCAAAATCAATGGAATACAACTATATGACTTTACCCAAGTAGTCAATAAACCAATAAGATTCCACAAAAAATAAAAAGAAACTGTACTTTACTAGATAAAAATATCACATCTCAACAGATAACAGTCCCGTGGAATTTTACCAAACTCCTTAAGGGATCACTCAGACAGCAATACCAAACCTGAGCTCAACAGTGACATTGTTTTTTTTTGCCGAACAGCAATATATAGGAATATTTCTAAACAACTGTCCATAGACCAAGCGGACTCCAAATTCTCAACAAATTAACCCAAATTAGAACAAAAAAAAGTTAAGAACACTAATATAATATGAACAACAGAAATAATGCTTGGAAAACATGAATACTTAACAAAACTCCCACTAACCTACAACAACTAAGGCAGCAAAAAAATCCTACTACATATAATTTCAAAATGAACACAGAACTAAGACTGACTAACTACACTGTTCTGGGCCTAAAAACAAACTATTTTCTAAACCCTGGTAACACTACCATGTCTATTTATTCCACCACCTAAAAGCATGAAAGCCTTGCCTCACAATTTAATTCATGTTTTATCAATACAGTCTCCTCCCTTATTTCCAATAACTTCTTACTAAACTTTCATTCCTAGGTCTCTCCTGGTTTAACAGCTATTAAACAAGCAGACAGCAAGCAGTAAAGTGGGAAATTGACTATTCTCCTTACCACCAAACTTCCCTGGGTATACCCAAAGAATAAGTCATAGGTCCCCTACTCTTAAAGATGTTCATAAATGACCTACACACAACCTTGCTGCATGCCTCTGTAGTCCAGTATGTTGATGACTTCACTGCTCTGCTAATAACCTCACTACCCTGCAACAAACAGCTCAACAATCTTTCTCATTCTTAAAAACCTGGCTCAACAGATCACAAGTATTGAACAAATGAAAATTGAATCCGGCACAATAAAGGCTGTCCAATAATCCACAGTTGGCAGGCAAACCAAAGTAAATAAAGTATAGGTTTATTGTCCAAAAAGTAGATCCCTTACAACATAAATCAAGTAAACGTAGATCCCATACAGCATGAAATTGAGCGCTTTCGTCTCCGCAGCCGGAGACTTCATCAGAATAAACTGGTCTAAATCGAGTTCTCTTTTATATTCTACCTATGTCATTAAAATTGTTTAATTAATTGAATTAATTGATTAATTACCCACTTGAATATCAAATCCTTCCTAGCAACAATTCTCAATTTGAAAATACCTACATCATTACATATAATAAATCCGCATTGGTTTTTATCAAATGTTTTCACAATCTGCTTGCTGCACATTCACATAAACATAATTCATCTTGCAACCACGTTATGTGCTCTATTTAATCTTAGTTAAAACTTAAAAAACACAATACTTAACATCTCATCAACTAATTTTATAACAGAGGGATGTGTAAAAAATGTAAATAAAAATAAAAATACACAATGAATATGAACAATATAAACACTACATATATGAGTGTATGAATTTATAGAATGTATATTAGTGAAATAAATAGGTAAGTCAGTGAATATAAATATAATGAATAATTATACAGGGTCCCTTGGACGCTGCACATCTGTACATATATAAATAAGTAGGGAACACATTTAAAATGTATTAGTAGATGAATAAATAAGCAAATAAATATGCAAGTGTAATAAATATTCTAATAAATAAATGTGTATATATAAATATAAGTATATGTTCGTGTACGCATACACAAGCGGTCCCTTGGAAACTGCACTTGCCTCCAGATGTGTTACATAAAACTAGGGATTATGCTTCAAATAAGGTTAAAAATGTTAATTTATGTTAAAATGTTGAAGTATAAATAAATAAATAAATAAATAAAATGAGGATTAATGAATATACCGCATTGTTGTGTAAAACATCATATAAAATTATAAAATTAGTTGATGAGATGTTAAGTATTGTGTTTTTAAGTTTTAACCAAGATTAAATAGAGCACAAACATAATTCATCTTGCAACCATGTTATGTGAATGTGCAGCAAGCAGATTGTGAAAACATTTGATAAAAACCAATGCGGATTTATTATTATATGTAATGATGTAGGTATTTTCAAATTGAGAAATGTTGCTAGGAAGGATTTGATATTCAAGTGGGTAATTAATCAATTAATTCAATTAAACAATTTTAATGACATAGGTAGAATATAAAAGAGAACTCGATTTAGACCAGTTTATTCTGATGAAGTCCCTGCCATGAGGCAAAGCTCAATTTCATGCTGTATGGGATCTACGTTTACTTGATTTATGTTGTATGGGATCTACTTTTTGGACAATAAACCTATACTTTATTTACTTTGGTTTGCCTGCCAACTGTGGATTATTGGACAGCCTTTATTGTGCCGGATTCAATTTTCATTTGTTTGGTGATCGATTTTTGCAGTGAGATCACAAGTATTATTAAATACCACAAAAACAAAACTCACGATATTCACTCCCAAGTAATCCAACCCCCAAAACATGCAATTTTTCTATCACTTCAAAAAAACAGTCAGATAGAAACAGTGACACATACCAATACACTGGGAGTAATAGACATTCAAATGAAATCTGATCAACACATTGCCAAGTTATTGAGAAAACACTCCAGAAGGTAGGTACTTTGTACAGAGCTAGGGGATTTCTTACTACATAAGCCAGGGCTACCATTATAAACTCCACAAACCATAAAAATTGAAACAATGTTATAACAAAATAGCCAAATTTGCTGCAAACAATCCACCACTCCACTACCTAAATTAGCTTAAACTTCTAAATGCCCTCTCATATACCCAGCTTCCAGTAGTATATAAATTTCTCCATAAATCCAACAATGCTAGTACTGTTAACCTCCTACTCCCTTACTCACCAACTAGGACATTAATAAAGTTCACTGACAAAATGCTTCTAAAAGTTGCCATGTCCATCCAAGGACAAAGCTGGTGATTCACTATACTCCAACTTGATAACTAGAAATAAGTACAGAAAACTTAAAGTTACTTTAAATCAGAACTTAACCTGAAGTGACACAGGTGGACAGCCAAGTTGGTGTTGGTTAACTATCTGCCATTCAAAACAGCAATGAAGTCAATAGCCTACTAGTTTTCGTAAATCCTATCCAAGACAAATGAAGGTTGTGCCATTTATGACAAGTCCTAAACACTTTGTCCCTAGCCTGGGAGGCTATTCAGACCTTGTAATTGTCCTTTTTCGACTTTATTAGGTCAAAAAGAGAACTCGTCTGTAGGAGAGTTGCCGTTTCTGATTTTGGCCATGACTTTTTTCTTTCATTATATACCCTATAAAAGGTGAGGATTCCATCACTGGGGTTTGTTTCTGGCATTACATTTTGGCTTACTCCTGGTCGGTACCATAGCCTTAATGCAGCCATTTACATGTTTTTTTAAAGCTTTCTGTAAAGAATTCTGCATAGGTAAAGTGTTTGCGGGCTTTGGGGACCTGTGAATTTTGACAAACTATCACTTAATGAGATGCACTTCTGTTATGGATTTACTTGGGTTTTCCAGGTTGAGCTTCTCCCTCTTTTTTTTTAAATTTCAAAAGAAATAGCTTTGTGCTCCGACCTCACCAATGAGGACTCTTCACATGGGAGGGTTCAGTGCGTTTTTACGTTAGTGAGTACTAGGTCAAGTATTATGTTTGATACTCTGGTTGGAATGCGTATTACCTGGTTACCTGGTCCAGGATGTTCATGTTGATAAAGTCGAGGAAGCAGTGTCCGTGAGTTGAGGCAGTGCACGATCCCCAGTCTACAGAAGGGTAGTTAAGGTCTCCCATGACTAGGGTGTCTCTCTAGCAGGTCTAGGTAAGGGTTGTGAGCTTCGTGGGTCAAACAAATTTTGTTTAGAGACTTGGACATGGATGAACTCCAGGGCATCATCCTGCTTAACTAAGCTGGTTGTATTTGCTGCTAATGTACATTGAGACATCTCCACCTTTAGCCCTTGTCTCTGCTGTTGTTGGCCTAAACATTTGGAAGGCTCTGTAGCCTTACACTGCTGAAGTACTTTCTGCAGCTTTAAAGCAAGTACAGCACAAATGTCCACATTCTCTAGAGTGAGGAGAGCTTGTAGGATGTAGAGTTTTTTGTTAAGGTTCCCAGCATAGAGTAGTAACACCCTAAGGTTGCTCTACTTTTTTTTTTGCTATGTTGGTAGTTTTGTCATTTTGACATTGCCTAAAAAGGTCTCTAAAGGACTGGATAATGTATAGCCAATATCCGAAAGTCCAGGGAGGCCAAATGCATACTAATCATTAGCAAAGTAGCATTGTCTGTTAACCATATCCTTCCATACTAATGGAACTCCATGGAGTGACACCAGAAACTAAGCCATTTATTAAAATCAGTCATTTTCTGTTCACATTTTATCATCCTTGTTTAAGGTAGAATGCTGCTCAATGCAAGGCACAAACCTGTCTGTGACACACATTCAGAAAGATCCATAATGTCTTCTTTCCTATAGTCCACGGAGGCACACCTCAGGTCATTTATACCCCATGGACTCTCACTAAACCACAGGTACCAATAAGATTCTGAGTACATGATATTGCATATCGCAGCTCCAAATAGGCAACTAACTATTATCTTCTCCTTGTCCAGCCTGGAGAGAGGGGCATCGCTGTGTTCTACAATAAAATCCCCTATAACAACTGTAGTAGATATAGTCTTTGCTTGTTGTTTTATGAGCATTTATTGGGAGTGTAGGCTTGTGTGTGGTGTTAAGTTTTGCTTTTGTTGTATGCTTTAATGAGTGCTAAGGATTGGTATTGTCTTTTGACAGCTTGGGTGTTTGAGGTTTGGGAAGGGTTCTTTTAAGTGACTCAGCATATGAAAGTCTATGTATGTGGTAAGGTGCAAGTGCTTGTTCTTGACAACCTTACTTGCAACTGATATTTTTGCTTCTAAGGAAGTAAGGTAAGTACATCTATAGTATACGGTTAGTTTCTTTAAGGATTAAACAGGTTTTCTGAATACGTGAAATAACTGCTACATTGTCTCAAGATGCCCATATCTACCAAACTGGCCACAACGACATTAGGGAATTGCATATTCATGTTGTCAGGATCTGTATTAAGGCTGGGCTATTATTGTTTTCAGACTTGGATTTACAGGGGTCACCTGAGTGCAGAATAGGCATAAGGCTAGATATTAGACAGTACTGTGATCTGGTATTAGTGCCGTTCAATACACTAACTAGGTGTCCTTAGCTGAGCTTCACTCAGAGCCTTTCTATGTTACAGTTTGAAGTCGTAAACACTACCTTTATAGGTAAATTTTGCAAACTAAGCATTTGCTACTATACAGGGCACTGCTACCAGCCACTGCATGATGAGAAGCTCCACACAAATGCTCTTTTATAGCAAACAGAAATAATCTGAAATCTTGACTCCTGTGCCCTCAGGTCAGTAACAAGACAAAACTTAAAATTCCCTGTGGTGTTTCCCAAATTGGAAGAGACCAGGTTGTAAA